>NC_137687.1:22036328-22146328 GCF_963989245.1 Nansenia antarctica
TTTCTTCTCTTTCCTTTTTTCTTTCTTCATATAATCATGCTATCTCTCTCCAGTATACAGCTCTCGACCCATTTCTTTACCCTAGCTAATTACAAGGAGGGGGATTCTCATTTCTCTTGTTTTTTTTCTTTAAACAAGTTGACTTACAGAAGACAATGAGAACACAGGAGGAGGAAGGCTCTGACAAATGAGAGACAACAAGACTGGGAGCCTGAAGGAAGTCATGAAGACATCCATTCATCTATCATCTGAGATAAGAGCCAGGGAGAATGTGGTTACACAGTGAGGGAGAGGGAGAGGCAGGGAGGGAGGGGGGGAGGAGGAGAGAGAGAGAGAGTTAATGGTTGAAAGAAATAGTGTGTGAGAGATAATGGGAGAGAGAGCGAGAGAGAGAGAGAGAGAGGGAGGGAGGTGGAGAGAGAGAGAGAGAGAGAGAGGGAGGGAGGAGGAGAGAGAGATAATGGGAGAAAGAAAGTGTGTGTGTGAGAGAGAGAGAGAGAGAGACAGAGAGAGAGAGAGACAGAGAGAGAGAGAAAGAGAGAGAGACATAACTATATAATAGAGGGAGAAAGAGAGAGGATGATAGAAAGAGGACACGAACGAGAGAAAGAGAATGAGAATGAAAGAGAGAGAGAGAGAGAGAGAGAGAGAGAGAGAGAGAGAGAGAGAGAGAGAGAGAGAGAGAGAGAGAGAGAGAGAGAGAGAGAGAGAGAGAGAAAAAAAAGGAAATACAATAACAAATTGAACCCAGCGCTGGAGTTGTCTAATTTCGTAGGCACATAAATTACCAGGCTGGAGACTTTCACTTTGGAAACAAGAGAATAATGTTATGCTAATTCATCAAATGGTCTGCTTTGAGTCCGGCTGTGCAGAATATTGATGATCCCAGTGACGCAGCCTCCTCTCGTGTGGGATTTGAATTAAAGCTGTAGGAGCCTCGGATTATTTGTGACAATCGTGCAAGCGGCGCTAGTTTACTGCTAAAAATAAGATCGCGCAAGACAGAAGATGGCTGTTCAAGGCTTACTCCTCAAGGCTAACACGGTTAGTGTTAGTGTACGTGCGGTACACAGGAGAAACCTAGTTTGTGAACAGAAATATCAGAATCTGAATATTTTTATTACATCCCAATGTTACAAGTACACGAGTAACATTTATTTGGCTTTGGTTTCTCAACTTTGGCATTGGCGGTCGTCAATCCAGGCTGAAAATCGATGATTTTCATGGCAGATGACATCAGATGGAGAAATCGAGTTTTTACTTAGCTGAAGTTAAGTTGCCAAAGCAAACAGTGAATTTGATTTGAGGCCATGTCTGCCTCCGTAAGCAACTTGGAAAGGGTCCATGAAGTTGATATCTGCCACCCACACCAAGTTCTTCACGAGGCAATCCAGAAGACCTTAAGTCAATCCAACAGATCTCTAAAGGGTTTTTCTGTTGGACAGTAGTGCCTCCCTCCGTCTTCTCTTCCACCTCCTCCTCCTCCTCTCCTGCCTCTTCCCCATATCCTCCTCCTTTCTTTCTTCATACCCCTTCTCCTCCTCCTCACCCTCCTCTTCTTCTCCTACAATGACCACCCCTGTGTTCACTAATATACTGTAGATACGTCCTCTTATAATAATAATCAAAATACATAATAAAGGAAACACTAATTTATGAAATTCTGAACACAGCTTGCTCTCATAGCTCCCCTACTGTACCATGATCATAACCCAGTGAGATTGGACCTGTGAGCAATTATAATCCCCACCTCCCCCCCCTCTTTGGCAGTCATGTGTACAGTAGGGATGGGGGCAGAGTCAGCTTAGCTTGCAGAGTCTTAGGTGTGTGTGTGTGTATGTGAGATTGCGTGCCTGTGTACCTCTGTGCGTGCTTGCATGTCTGTCTGTGTGTGTGTGTGTGTGTGTGTGTACCTGCGTGCACATGTCTGTGTGCGTGTGTACCTGTGTCTTGTATGTGTCTGCGTGTGTGTGTCTCTGTGCGTGCTTGCGCGTGTCTTTGTGCGTGCTTGCGTGTGTATGTGTTTGTGTGTGTGTGTGTGTGTGTACCTGCATGCATGTGTCTGTGTGTGTGTGTGTGTGTATGGGTGTGTGCATGTGCGCATGCGTGTGTGTGTGTGTGTGTGTGTGTGTGTGTGTGTGTGTGCACCTCGACAGGGGGTTCTCTCCTCTCCTTTATTAGTTTTCCCTCCATGCAGTGGTGGATTATAGTGGAACACACACACACACACACACACACACACACACACACAGGAGGAGCAGCGCTGGGGCCCAGGCTGCGGTGCCCAGGTACTTAAGACTCTCATTGAGTGATAAAGAGTCTGTATGGCAAACAGATTACAATGCTCCTGAATGGGCACACGTTAATCCTTAGGGGGGGGAGGGGGGGGGGGGTATATGAGCTAGCTCGAGGGTCTCTACTTCATTACAAAAGACATCTGTCAGCAGACAACCAGTGGCGATACAGGAAATAACCCATAAAGCGCAGTACTTTTACTGTGAGGCATGAATAGCCAACCGAATAGATGGATAGAGGTAGCGGTAGCGGTAATAAAGGTTCTGTGAAAAGATTGTGCATCTGTCGGTTGGCAGCCACACATGTTCATGGAGCATATGCATATCAACATAAACACTCAGTGTTCAGAAGGCGCGAATGTCCTGTTGGAAATGGGACTCGGCCAAGCCAATTACCAGGGGGGGGGGGGGGCCGTCTATTCTTGCATTCGGTAATGTTCTAGCTATTCTGAAGCTAATTATGCTATTATATTCTAAATGGCTAATTTAAAAGTTTGGTAGCCAAGTGGGAAAGTGTCCATTGTTTCGACAATTATGAAGACGGAGAGGTAGTTTGTTAGTGGAACCTGATTTTACAGCACTGGTTCCACTGATATTGACTTAATTATGATTACACTAGATGGTCCATATCGTTAGCCCCGTAGCATAATTGCCTAAGTCATGCTTCACTTGTGGTCAGCCGAGCCATCTTTGTATGTGCTGTCAAAAATGCCTATGACAAAGAGATGACTTGGGCAGATAGTGATTTTGGAATGTAACAAGCATTCTGATAGGCTGATGGCCCTAATGCACAGTGAATCAGCAGTGTTAGTAGAGTTAGGCAGAAATCTCAATTTGGCCAAAATATGACTTTAATTAGGTAATAATTAAAGTGTAATTATGCTATGAGGCTAACGATATGGTATTGTCTGGTACTTCATTGGTAAGTACAGTAGCTTGTACCAAATAAGGTACTGTACTCGCTCAGAGAGGCTAATAAGCAAGCTAAATGCAACTATCATTACTTCTCCAGCATGATAGATAATCGCTCTACAGCAATAATATCAGTATATATCGAAATCATGACCTCATGATTGAGCTCAAGACGAAAGGGATTCAGGGACAGAATGCTGGGAACGGAGACAAAGGGGGGAACCATGTGACCAGGGGGGACGGCCCATACTTGATCTCGAATCGCAAATCTCAGAGGAACACTTAAGTCATAGTGACGTCATTGTGTGGTTGCCATGACACTGTTTTACTTCTAGTTCAACACGCTGTACCTTCTGTCATGAGTGAACCGCCACCGTCGGTGCAGTACGAGAGGCCCGGCCTCTGGCGTTAAACAGTCTATGTGGTGGTTTAGGGCCACAAATAGAGGGGGGCCACACTTTTGCCGTTGATTTAGCGCAAGTGTTTGGTCTGTTCCGCCGCCGGCGCACCTGGTTCGGCTAGCCAAGTGCAGGGCTATTATGGTCTGTGCTTGGTTGGTTGGGTCGGGTGTGCTGGTGGTGGGGCGGGCCGGGTGTGTGGGGTGGCTGGGGGTCCCCCGAGGAGGGGTTTGGGGGCCGCTGCTGTGTGCTGGTAGGCAAAACCGGTAGTAGTCGCTCTATGGAGTAGAGGGCTGCAGGGGATTTTTTCCTGGATGCACAGTGTACAGGTTTTTGGCCCTTGCCTGCTTGCGTGTTCTGTCATCATGTGGTTTTAATGTCCATCTTAGTTGTTGCTTTATCTTCTTTGCTCTCTGTGAAGCGCATTGGGTGCACATTTGGTGAGAAATGCGCTATACAAATGCAACTTGATTTGATTTGATTTGAAGCTACCGCCCGTCAATTCAGAACTCTGTTGCTAACGTCCCCCCCCCCCCCCCCCCGCGCGCGCGCTGTACGATGTCGGTCGACCCAGCCTCGAGGACCCTTACCAAGGGTTTAATAACTGTCCAACCCCTTATAAACTCACAATCAACCAACACAGTTAACGAAGTTTGCTCCCAATTTATTCACCCACACTTTTTTAATAAGGTCCCTTAAGCAGGCTTGCATCCATCAGCAATTAAATTAGTCCTTAATTGCCCAGATGAAACCAGTGTCAAAACATCTGCGGAAGCCGTTCAACTGTCGAGACACACAGCGGTGACATTAAGAGCTACACATTACCATAAACACATTTGTTTGGCTCTCTCGACGTTCCCTCCCTCCTTCCCTCCTTCCCTACTTCCCTCCCTCCCTGCCTCATCTCCTTCCTCATCCTCCTCCTCAATGAGGGAGTCTTCCTTTGTGGGCTTAGGTTATTTATTACTCTCGTGGGATACAAGTCAAGTCAACCCCCCCTTTTAGGCAGCCCACCCCACCCCCCTACCCCCCCCCCCCCCCCCCCCCCTCCCAGCTGTGTGGTGTGTAATCGATAAGGCTATTACACCGGAGGGTTGTACAACGTTATTAGATTCCTGGGGTCTTTGTGTTCACTCTTCTGGGCCACGGAGCTTACTGTGTAAGGGGACGACATTGTTGTTGTTGTTGTTGTTGTGGTCGCTAGCCGGTTCGCTGGGGAGGACCGCCGATACGTCAGCTGCCAGGTTGAGTCAAGCATGGTCTAGTGAGCGGCACCGTAGAAGTTGATTGGTGACATGTAAAGCATGGCACCTTTGGCCTACGTCTCTGTCTCTCTCTCTCTCTCTCTCTCTCTCTCTCTCTCTGTCTCTCTGTCTCTCTGTCTCAGTCTGTCTCTCTGTCTCTCTCTCTCTCTCTCTCTCTCCCACCATCTCTCTTTCTGTCACTCTCTCTCTCTCTCTCTCCCACCACCCCTCTTTCTGTCTCTCTCTCTCTCTCTCTCTCTCTCTCTCCCACCATCTCTCTTTCTGTCACTCTCTCTCTCTCTCTCTCTCTCTCTCTCTCTCCCACCACCCCTCTTGCTGTCTCTCTCTCTCCCACCACCCCTCTTTCTGTCTCTATCTCTCTCTCTCTCGTTCTGACTCTCTCTCTCTCTCTGTCTCTATCTCTCTCTCTCCCACCCCTCTTTCTGTCTCTCCCACCCCTCTTTCTCTCTCTCCCCCACCACCCCTCTGTCTGTCTCTCTCTCTCTCTTTTTATCTCTCTCTCTATCTCTCTCTCTCTCCAACCACCCCTCTTTCTGTCTCTCTCTCTCTCTCTCTGTGTCTGTCTCTATCTCTCTCTCTCTGTCTGTCTGTCTCTATCTCTCTCTCCCACCACCGCTCTTTCTGTCTCTCTCCCTCCCTCCCTCCCTCCTTCCCTCCCTCCCCCGCCCCCCCCCCAATCTGGTTTACCAGCACAACTTTTACCAACTGTTGGCTTGGGGATTTCCTTCTAAATGCCATCAAGTCAAACTGGTATTTGATTATTTTATTTTTTCCTCTGACAAACATTGCACAGCTTGTCCCAGATTACCCTCTGCTTCCATTTTTTTCGGTGTGTGTCCTTTAATCGGCGTTACGGGATGAGTGTCTCGGATGTGTGTGAAGGATGTGAGGGGATTCTGCACTATCCTGTACTGTACGCGACACTAAATGTCACCATGCTTTATAGAGGAGAGTATCAAAACGAATGTGGCTAATGTGATCATTAATCTCGCACTGCCTCCTCCGAAGGCATCTATATTGCGGAGAGATAGAAATGTCAGAGCGAGCATGATCACAGGCAGACAGGTATAAATCATATCGTACATGCGGGGTATCGTCTTTTGCGGCGGTTGGTGTGTTGACTGTACTGAAGGTCGGCGTTGTTTGGTTTAGCGTGTGTGTGAGATCAGACTAAGCAGGATGCCTCCAAGCGCATATTTACAAGACCTGCTTTATTCAAGCAATAAAGCACGAGTGGTTCCACGTTGCGTAGGGACGAACAATACCCCTTAGCTGTGACTTTATTCACGGGTAAAGCAGCACTCAAGCGCCTCGTAGCTTTCATACAACAAAACCAGCGGTTCTCGAGAACAAAACAAAGAATGATATTGGTGTCGGCGTTAAATGGTTTAAATACCACAGAGCTGAAGTGTTGTGTCGTCTGTGCTTAGATAGGCGGTGGCGTGGTAATAGAGGTAACACAGGTGTGTTAATGGCCATCAGCTGGTAATAGACGTGTGTTAATGACCATCAGTAGGTGATACAGGCATGTTAATGACCATCAGCAGGTAATAGAGGTGGGTTAGATCCGCCCAGAGCATCGAGGCTTTTATTTATTTTTGCTAAAACACACCTTTTCTCCCTGGCCTTTGACCTGAGGTGAGGCTGCCTCCCCACACTGCACTTTTGTACTTTATCTCTGCACTTGTATTTTGTATTGCACCTTGCTTTTAGTGTATTTTATCTGTTGTTTTCTCTTTTACTAGTGTTTTCTGTTAAGCACTTTGGGTGGCTGTTTGTCGTTGTAAAATGTGCTATATAAATAAACATTACTTACTTACTTACTTACTTACTTACTTACTTACTTAATGACCATCAGTAGGTAATAGAGGTGTGTTAATGACCATCACCGGGTTTACAGAAAGATTCTGGCCTTGAAAATAGCACCAATATTATTTCAAACACTCCCCTTAGCGCCACCACCATCACCCCCTCGCCAGCGACTGCGTTTGCGCTAAGACATGCCGTTAAGATAGAGAGCCTCTACTGCGTATACATCGTAAACACGAAAAGGGGGGGAAATAAAAAAGGGGTCTTTAGAGCGCGCCGGCACACAACCGTAGCGCTAGCAGGACGGTCTCTAGAGACACTTATTGGCAGAATCAGCACCTGTGTCAAGTATCTGTGTCAATGCGACGGAGCAAAGATAATTTGTTTCCTTATCTGAATTAATAAGCGCTAACGAACTAAACACGGTGCTCTTGTCTTCTCCTGCCTCGTACACAACACCCGGGCCCTGCTGAGAACACTCTCGGTGGGGAAAGAACAGATCCAAATGTAATGAGATCAAAGACAAGGGTTCTCCAACTTTCCACACTCCTGTGGTTTGGAGAACACGGTTTACTGTGGTGCTAACCTATTATCCATAGACAGTATGTTGTACACACACACACACACACACACACACACACACACACACACACACACACACACACACACACACACACACACACACACACACACACACACACACACACACACACATTGACACACACTCCATAATTTCTGGAGTAATTAGAATCATTTCTTCACACAATGCAACGCATGCATTCTAATGCATTATAGCAATAGGACTGTATCTTTATAGATCTGCACATTACTGTATTCTATGAATATGTAGATCGGTATAGAACTGTATTCTATGAATATGTAGATCGGTATCGAACTGTATTCTATGAATATACATATCGGTATAGAACTGTATTCTATGAATATCCAGATTGGTATAGAGCTGTATTCTATGAATATGTAGATCGGTATAGAAGTATTCTATGAATATGCATATCGGTATAGAACTATATTCTATGAATGTGTACGTACATCCGATCGGTATAGAACTGTATTCTATTAACGTGTACATCGGTATAGAACTGTATTCTAGGAATATGCATATCGGTATAGAGCTGTATTCTATGAATGTGTCGATCGGTATAGAACTATATACTATGTCTACTGTCACATATCATACGACAGTAACCTATATTATAGTATGTCTCTGTCAATAGATCGGTTTTCAATAGCCCTTTATGCTATCTGTGTCAGCGAGGACGTCTCAGTTCAATGCTATTTAAATGTAGCTTAACTGGAGTCTTAAAGCAATCTAGCTTAAGCTCTCAATCCATAAATGCTTTACAGATATTCCCCCCGGAGGCTGAAAGGTGATCCAAGTCTACTTTTCATTCAGCCGCTGTATAGGTTGTCAAAGGCTAAGCCGTCTGAAATGTTACTTCGCTTGGTCTTTTGATCTTTTCAAAACAAGAATTTCCTTGTTTTTCTTCCACTTTTTTGGTCAATAACACCTCGACGCATTGTTTCCTCCGCCACTGTGTTGGAAGCAATAGATTTGTTTGTTAAGCCGCAGTTCTCTGAAGACAAACACACGACTTTGACCTTGACCGGCCATATAAAGGCAATTCATTCCTGGAACAGTTGTAATGACTTCACGAAACCATTTGACTTTGACATATGTATTACGATGGGTGTAACTGATTTTCGATTTTTTTTCTTGTTCGACAACATTCATTTTACAGAGGTAGTCAAACACACAACAATGAAATCCATATCCCTATTCGAAAAACACTGATGACAAACATGATGTTGAAAAGAAAGCTCTGAGGCTATTCTCAGACTGCTGGGATCCTGCTGTCAGCTTCTCTCTGGCCAACGTTAGACCACAATTTTCAACAGTTAGACCACAATATCTACCGTTAGACCACAATATCAACTGTTAGACCACAATATCTACTGTTAGACCACAATATCAACTGTTAGACCACAATATCAACCGTTAGACCACAACGTCAACTGTTAGACCACAATGTCAACTGTTAGACCACAATGTCAACCGTTAAACCATAGTTAGACCACAAAATCAACTGTTAGACCACAATATCAACAGTTAGACCATAATATCAACCGTTAGACCACAATGTCAACCGTGAGACCAGTCAGGACTGCAGAGTTACTACCTATTGTCCTCCGTAGATTGAAGACCCATCTCTTCAGGCTCCATCTTAACTGTCCCTCCTAAAGACCTCCTCATCCCGACTGTACAGTTTCTCTACTATAAATATGTAAACAAACAAACAAACAAACAAAATCTTCTTTCTCTTCTAGCATTGTAACTACCAATGACCCCACTCTTTGGCACAGACGACTATTTCTTCTGTAAGCCGCTTTGGATAAAGCCGTCTGCTTAAATGCCAAAAATTGTAAAAGAAAAAAAAAAAGAAGAAAGAAATGTAGACCACAGTTTAGCCGTGTTGACCAGTATTAATACACAGCGGATGCCCCCCCCCACCCAGTCGTGCCTACTGAACCATCTCCTCTATTCTTCCTCTACCTCTTCACACTTCTTCCCCTTTCATAGAAGCTGACTGAATGCTCCCTCTCCAGCAGCTCAGCCACGGAGATCTGGCATTTACACAGAGAAAGGAAGGGCCGCTGCCTATTGATTCTTTGCTTTGTCGCGCCTCCTCCTCCTTAGGTCCATGCACTGAGCAGTGGTCCCCCCGGAATAGGAAATAGAAATGTCTGATGATGAAAAGAAAAAACAATGAAGATGGAGGAGAGGACTCCCTCTTTTCTATATCTCTCTCTCCCCCTCTATCTCTCTCTCTCTCTCCCTCTCTCTCTCTCTCTCTCTCTCTCTCCCTCTCTCTCTCTCTCTCTCTCTCTCTCCCTCTCCCTCCCTCTCCCTCTCCCTCTCTCTCTCTCTCTCTCTCTCTCTCCTTCTTTCTCTCTTACCCGCCATCTGTCGAGGCTAGTTGCTCTGGGATTGGAGAGAAAGAAGGAGGAAAAACTGGAAAAACCCTGATAAAAAACCCAAGACTCAGAGGAGAGGTCTCTGTTGATCTTTCTTCTCTCTCTCTCTCTCTCTCTCTCTCTCTCTCTCTCTCTCTCTCTCTCTCTCTCTCTCTCTCTCTCTCTCTCTCTCTCTCTCTCTCTCTCTCTCTGTGCCACCCCACTGCTCTGTCATGTTTTGAGAAATGCTCAACAGGGCAGGGTTCTGCCGGAGAACTAACACCATCACCAACCAGGCACTGTGTGGATGTTAGCTTCAATCTGACCGGACACTCTTGTCAAGTCTGACACTGGAAGCTGTCTATTTTGTTTGTTTGTTTGTGTATGTGTATGGTCAAAATGCAGACTTCCTGTATGTATGTGTGTGTGTGTGTGTGTGTGTGTGTGTTAGCTGTAGTTCCTTAACACGTACCGGACATGAGCATGAAAGCTGCAAGATATATGTACATGACGGGTCATGACACAGATGATGTTGTACTCTGTTCTGGGAAAGCAGTTGGTTGGCTCTGAAGGAAAAGGAGGTCTACATTTTGACCATGTCCTCTGTCACCACTAGCAGGATACAGTAGGGGCTGGAATGAAAGAGGATCATCTCCACATTCAGAATAGGGAGAAAACATTACGGTGATTTATGATTTTGATATAGATTTATGTCAGTCAACCAGTTCAATTGTGTATCATAAATGTGCTGTTTTAAAGTCTGGGCATTGACATGTTTGCATCACTTGTAGTTTGTAATACGGCATCGTAACGTAAAGGGACAATGTGGGATACAAACATGTCACCCAACACTTGGAGAGAGAGAGAGAGAGCTGAGGGGCTGAAGAAATGGAACCACTCTCAATTTAGTAGACAGAGCTATAGATGCAAGCACTGGCCACTCAAAACACTCACAAAGCATCAAACACATGCAACATTAAACACATGCAACATTCATATATTCCTACAATCAATCATTACACAATGGAGAACAACATACAAAATACAGCTATCATTATGAACCGGTTCAGCCTTAATTTGTGCTATATGCATACGTATATGACAAACAAAGGCAAGTAAGCATACATCTGAATTGTATTCTTTTCTCCAAAGACGAGTTCACTCAAGATAACAAACCCTGATTCACTCTGCACGTACACTATTTTGAGATGCGCTTTTGGAATAGTGTAAAGAAATAAATGTTCTTTCTTCTTCTTTCATTTCATTCTTGTGTGCAGGTCTTTTTGTGCCCATGAACGGTCAGGCCTACATTATGCACCTCACCTAGACAAATTCAAACATTCATTATGGTACAGCTTTTGTACTGCACTCTTTCTTCACCAAAGAACCAATATAGAATTCCACACAAAACCAGAAATCCTCCGAAACGATAACTATTAACTATGCTGCATCAGATTTTTCCATTTCATTCTTTTTCCCCAAACTTTTCAAACTCAGAAATGCTGAATACTGTCAACAAAAAAATGACATCTGCATGTTATGGCCAGTAATATACCTTCCATCTCCAAGCAGAGAAGAATTCCTCAATTGGGTTCAGAAAAGGAAATTATCCAGGGAAGAAATTGCATCATCATACATCAACTGCGCTGCAAACCATTCATTCACAAGACGAGAGTGGTGGAAGGCAACTTTGTCCCAAATGATGACATACAGTGTCATACCAGGCCTCCACAGCCTCTCTCCTAACCAGTTTTTCATTCAGTGCATCAAGAAATGTAATGATGCATTCTGTATTGTCTGGGCCCATAGTTGGTATGTGAAGCGTTTCTGACAAACTTTCTGGCCACAATCCTATCCTCCCCATGGGGGACAAGTTGAGAGTTCTAAGTCTGCTGTCAGGCAAAATAGCTGTGTTGGGACTTAGTAAACTGTTCAAAATATCCAAAATAATGTGAAAATAGTGTACATTTACTTGTTAATTCATGGTATCATTACACTCACAGCAGAACACTGTCAGTGTTTTCTCCTTAGAAACAATAGAGTATAAGCAGTTAGCATCTGTCGACAAGCAGAAGCGGTTGTTCTTTAAGCAGCTAGCAAATCAAAAGACGAAGCTTAATAATAAACACATTTGGTGATTTATTACCTGAAGAAATAACTGTGAAATGAACTATAAGTCGATCGATATCTAAGAGTGGTTATTTTGGTGTAAGAATACGGTTGAGAAAACACTGGAGCGACTGCGCCAGTCAAGACCGACAGTCAAGCAAAGTGTCCAGAGAAATATTTGTCTGTGTGTGCTCCCTTCATTCAACTCAAAAGTCCCCGACCACACTTTCTATTGGTTTTTCAAACTATTACTTAAATAAGAGCCAACCCCTGTCCGGAACTAAAATCCTACAAGCTGAATTTTATATGAGCGTCAATGTCTTGTTGATTGTTGATTTAGGTGAGTTTGTATTCTACTTTATTCTATTATTGTTGAAGTGGTATTCTGCTGCAATGCCAATGTCGAAGAACCTGAACCTAAAGGGCTCTGCACACAGCGTGCGATTTCTGTTGCGCGTCAACGTTCCATTTTGAAGTTTGAATGGAAGTCTATGAGAACATACAACTGAAATTGCATCGCACGCTGTGTGCATTGGGATGCGATGTTTTATGATTTTCTCATAGACTTCCATTCAAACTTCAAAATGGAACGTTGACGCGCAACAGAAATCGCACGCTGTGTGCAGAGCCCTTAAGACTTTCACTCTGTGTACCTGTACGTTGTGAGTGTGTGACTCGGGAGTGAGATGGCAGCCAGGATGCAACATGACAGGCAGAACATCATACTTAGCAATAGTCCCACTAAGGAAGACATGTACCTCTGTAGTATGACTATATTCTGTACACTGTTTGAACTGAAGGCATGTTTATAAATATATATGTTATCTTCAAAAAGCATTACATGAGACACGTGCAGATCTAAGTTATGGGAATCCACTTTGTTGCTGTCTGAGAGGGAAAGATTGCGTGTGTCTGTGTGTGTGTGTGCATGTGTGCGTGTGTGCGTGTGCGTGTGAGTGTGTCAGTCGGCTACTATTCAAGATACTCCCAATTTGAATGCAGGATCTAATGCCTCTGTAATGCAAATGCAATCGTATTTTTAGTTGATATTTCAAAATACAATAAGTAATACTATAATATATAGTGGCATAATATGTAGTGGCATTATGTATATATATATATAGTTCATGACTAACTAAAATAGCTATTTGAGAAGAAAATGCTCTTGACGACACTCATGAAGACGATGTCAACGATTTCCATTCATTTCCATTCCCTTCAGCGAGACTGCTTCACTTCACTTGGAATTCCAACCTCTCTGCCCCAAGGTTTTAAAAAAAGCTTTTTGTCATGTTAGCGGTTTCCAGGTACGTGTTTAACGTGAATGGAAGCTAATGAAACATGATGGGCATGATGGACACCAATATTTGAAGTCTGTTAACTTTACTGTATATATCTCAATATATGTTGATCTATATTGTTGAAATGACTGAACAGTTGAATGACAAAAAAATCGGATTGAAATGGGCAACTGACCCAGGAAGAACGGGAAGAAAGCAGGAAGCGTAACAATACTTATCTAAATAATAAATCAGCAATAGAAGCTTCTCTGTCAATATCCCTAACTCTTCCTCTCCCCCAGCCAGTCTCTCATGTGGGGTCCCACAGGGTTCCATCCTAGGTACCATCCTGTTCTCCATCTACATGCTTCCCCTTGGTCAAATTATCCAAAAGTACAACATTTATTTCCATTGCTATGCAGACAACACACAGCTTTATCTCCCCCTGAAACAAAACGACCACTGCAACCATGGACTGCCTTGAGGACATCAAGTGTTGGATGGCACAGAACTTTCTACAGCTGAATGAAAGCAAATCTGAAGTGGTGGTCCTATTCGGCTCCCCTGACTCCACCAATATGATCACCAACAGCCTAGGCAATCTGGCCCTTCTTGTCAAACCCCCATGTCAAAAACCTTGGTGTGACATTCGACCCCGCCTTTAAGTTTGACAAGCAGGTTAATACAGTAGTGAAAGGCCATTTCTTTCAGCTACGGACAATTGCAAAAATCAAGCCCTTTCTGTCATTCAAAGACCTTGAGAAGGTCTTCATAACCTCATGACTAGACAACTGCAACTCCCTTTATACATTAGTTAGTCAGTCGTCCCTGTCCTGCCTGCCAGGCTCCTGACAGGTACCCAGAAGAGAGACCATATTAACCCAATTCTGGCCTCTCTCCATTGACTTCCAGTGTGGTTCAGGGTTGACTTCAATGTCCTCCTGTTTGTTTAACGCTGACTCGACTTGACATTATGACAGTCACATTCATGGGATTGATGAAACAACTGCATTACTGTAGCCACAGTCTGTTCTGCCCGCAAGGCAATACAGTAAAGTTGAAATACACTGTGGTATACAATACTATTGGGACTTACCTTAGTCTGACAATAGATGCCACGGTGCTCCGACTCCGAATGGGCTGGACCCTTTGTCCAGCCTCTCTAAAGGACAAGCCATGATTGATGACATGGTCAATAACTGTTGGCTGAATTTCATTTGGAACTTGAGCTCTATTTTCTCCTCTGCGGCTCCACCACCACGCAGGCAAACTCCTCTTCCTTGGGCCCGTCTGCCATGACCTCCTGCTCTCCTAACCTTCTCTCTGCCATGACCTCCTACTCTCCTTACCTCTCCTCTGCCATGACCTCCTGCTCTCCTTACCTTCTCTCTGCCATGACCTCCTGCTCTCCTTACCTCTCCTCTGCCATGACCTCCTGCTCTCCTTACCTCCTCTCTGCCATGACCTCCTGCTCTCCTTACCTCTCCTCTGCCATGACCTCCTACTCTCCTTACCTTCTCTCTGCCATGACCTCCTACTCTCCTTACCTTCTCTCTGCCATGACCTCCTACTCTCCTTACCTTCTCTCTGCCATGACCTCCTGCTCTCCTTACCTTCTCTCTGCCATGACCTCCTGCTCTCCTTACCTTCTCTCTGCCATGACCTCCTACTCTCCTTACCTCTCCTCTGCCATGACCTCCTGCTCTCCTTACCTTCTCTCTGCCATGACCTCCTACTCTCCTTACCTTCTCTCTGCCATGACCTCCTGCTCTCCTTACCTTCTCTCTGCCATGACCTCCTACTCTCCTTACCTTCTCTCTGCCATGACCTCCTGCTCTCCTTACCTTCTCTCTGCCATGACCTCCTGCTCTCCTTACCTTCTCTCTGCCATGACCTCCTGCTCTCCTTACCTCTCCTCTGCCATGACCTCCTGCTCTCCTTACCTTCTCTCTGCCATGACCTCCTGCTCTCCTTACCTTCTCTCTGCCATGACCTCCTGCTCTCCTTACCTTCTCTCTGCCACGACCTCCTGCTCTCCTTACCTCTCCTCTGCCATGACCTCCTACTCTCCTTACCTTCTCTCTGCCATGACCTCCTGCTCTCCTTACCTTCTCTCTGCCATGACCTCCTGCTCTCCTTACCTTCTCTCTGCCATGACCTCCTGCTCTCCTTACCTTCTCTCTGCCATGACCTCCTACTCTCCTTACCTTCTCTCTGCCATGACCTCCTGCTCTCCTTACCTTCTCTCTGCCATGACCTCCTACTCTCCTTACCTTCTCTCTGCCATGACCTCCTACTCTCCTTACCTTCTCTCTGCCATGACCTCCTGCTCTCCTTACCTTCTCTCTGCCATGACCTCCTGCTCTCCTTACCTTCTCTCTGCCATGACCTCCTGCTCTCCTTACCTCCTCTCTGCCATGACCTCCTGCTCTCCTTACCTTCTCTCTGCCATGACCTCCTGCTCTCCTTACCTTCTCTCTGCCATGACCTCCTGCTCTCCTTACCTTCTCTCTGCCATGACCTCCTACTCTCCTTACCTTCTCTCTGCCATGACCTCCTACTCTCCTTACCTCTCCTCTGCCATGACCTCCTGCTCTCCTTACCTTCTCTCTGCCATGACCTCCTACTCTCCTTACCTTCTCTCTGCCATGACCTCCTACTCTCCTTACCTTCTCTCTGCCATGACCTCCTGCTCTCCTTACCTTCTCTCTGTCATGACCTCCTACTCTCCTTACCTTCTCTCTGCCATGACCTCCTGCTCTCCTTACCTTCTCTCTGCCATGACCTCCTGCTCTCCTTACCTTCTCTCTGCCATGACCTCCTACTCTCCTTACCTTCTCTCTGCCATGACCTCCTACTCTCCTTACCTTCTCTCTGCCATGACCTCCTACTCTCCTTACCTTCTCTCAGCCATGACCTCCTGCTCTCCTTACCTTCTCTCTGCCATGACCTCCTGCTCTCCTTACCTTCTCTCTGCCATGACCTCCTACTCTCCTTACCTTCTCTCTGCCATGACCTCCTGCTCTCCTTACCTTCTCTCTGCCATGACCTCCTACTCTCCTTACCTTCTCTCTGCCATGACCTCCTGCTCTCCTTACCTCTCCTCTGCCATGACCTCCTACTCTCCTTACCTCTCCTCTGCCATGACCTCCTACTCTCCTTACCTTCTCTCTGCCATGACCTCCTACTCTCCTTACCTCCTCTCTGCCATGACCTCCTACTCTCCTTACCTCTCCTCTGCCATGACCTCCTACTCTCCTTACCTTCTCTCTGCCATGACCTCCTGCTCTCCTTACCTCTCCTCTGCCATGACCTCCTGCTCTCCTTACCTTCTCTCTGCCATGACCTCCTACTCTCCTTACCTTCTCTCTGCCATGACCTCCTGCTCTCCTTACCTTCTCTCTGCCATGACCTCCTACTCTCCTTACCTCTCCTCTGCCATGACCTCCTGCTCTCCTTACCTCTCCTCTGCCATGACCTCCTACTCTCCTTACCTTCTCTCTGCCATGACCTCCTACTCTCCTTACCTCTCCTCTGCCATGACCTCCTGCTCTCCTTACCTTCTCTCTGCCATGACCTCCTGCTCTCCTTACCTCCTCTCTGCCATGACCTCCTACTCTCCTTACCTTCTCTCTGCCATGACCTCCTGCTCTCCTTACCTCTCCTCTGCCATGACCTCCTACTCTCCTTACCTTCTCTCTGCCATGACCTCCTGCTCTCCTTACCTTCTCTCTGCCATGACCTCCTACTCTCCTTACCTTCTCTCTGCCATGACCTCCTACTCTCCTTACCTCTCCTCTGCCATGACCTCCTGCTCTCCTTACCTTCTCTCTGCCATGACCTCCTACTCTCCTTACCTTCTCTCTGCCATGACCTCCTGCTCTCCTTACCTTCTCTCTGCCATGACCTCCTACTCTCCTTACCTTCTCTCTGCCATGACCTCCTGCTCTCCTTACCTCCTCTCTGCCATGACCTCCTGCTCTCCTTACCTTCTCTCTGCCATGACCTCCTGCTCTCCTTACCTTCTCTCTGCCATGACCTCCTGCTCTCCTTACCTTCTCTCTGCCATGACCTCCTGCTCTCCTTACCTTCTCTCTGCCATGACCTCCTGCTCTCCTTACCTTCTCTCTGCCATGACCTCCTGCTCTCCTAACCTTCTCTCTGCCATGACCTCCTGCTCTCCTTACCTTCTCTCTGCCATGACCTCCTACTCTCCTTACCTTCTCTCTGCCATGACCTCCTGCTCTCCTAACCTTCTCTCTGCCATGACCTCCTGCTCTCCTTACCTTCTCTCTGCCATGACCTCCTGCTCTCCTAACCTTCTCTCTGCCATGACCTCCTGCTCTCCTTACCTCTCCTCTGCCATGACCTCCTGCTCTCCTTACCTCTCCTCTGCCATGACCTCCTACTCTCCTTACCTTCTCTCTGCCATGACCTCCTGCTCTCCTTACCTTCTCTCTGCCATGACCTCCTACTCTCCTTACCTTCTCTCTGCCATGACCTCCTACTCTCCTTACCTCTCCTCTGCCATGACCTCCTGCTCTCCTTACCTTCTCTCTGCCATGACCTCCTACTCTCCTTACCTTCTCTCTGCCATGACCTCCTACTCTCCTTACCTCTCCTCTGCCATGACCTCCTGCTCTCCTTACCTTCTCTCTGCCATGACCTCCTACTCTCCTTACCTCTCCTCTGCCATGACCTCCTGCTCTCCTTACCTCTCCTCTGCCATGACCTCCTGCTCTCCTTACCTTCTCTCTGCCATGACCTCCTACTCTCCTTACCTCTCCTCTGCCATGACCTCCTACTCTCCTTACCTCTCCTCTGCCATGACCTCCTGCTCTCCTTACCTTCTCTCTGCCATGACCTCCTGCTCTCCTTACCTTCTCTCTGCCATGACCTCCTGCTCTCCTAACCTTCTCTCTGCCATGACCTCCTGCTCTCCTTACCTTCTCTCTGCCATGACCTCCTACTCTCCTTACCTTCTCTCTGCCATGACCTCCTGCTCTCCTTACCTTCTCTCTGCCATGACCTCCTACTCTCCTTACCTCCTCTCTGCCATGACCTCCTACTCTCCTTACCTTCTCTCTGCCATGACCTCCTACTCTCCTTACCTTCTCTCTGCCATGACCTCCTGCTCTCCTTACCTCTCCTCTGCCATGACCTCCTTCTCTCTGCCATGACCTCCTGCTCTCCTTACCTTCTCTCTGCCATGACCTCCTGCTCTCCTTACCTTCTCTCTGCCATGACCTCCTGCTCTCCTTACCTTCTCTCTGCCATGACCTCCTACTCTCCTTACCTCCTCTCTGCCATGACCTCCTGCTCTCCTTACCTTCTCTCTGCCATGACCTCCTGCTCTCCTTACCTTCTCTCTGCCATGACCTCCTGCTCTCCTTACCTCTCCTCTGCCATGACCTCCTACTCTCCTTACCTTCTCTCTGCCATGACCTCTAACCCTCCTTACCTCCTCTCTGCCATGACCTCCTGCTCTCCTTACCTTCTCTCTGCCATGACCTCCTGCTCTCCTTACCTTCTCTCTGCCATGACCTCCTGCTCTCCTTACCTCCTCTCTGCCATGACCTCCTGCTCTCCTTACCTTCTCTCTGCCATGACCTCCTGCTCTCCTTACCTTCTCTCTGCCATGACCTCCTACTCTCCTTACCTTCTCTCTGCCATGACCTCCTGCTCTCCTTACCTCCTCTCTGCCATGACCTCCTGCTCTCCTTACCTTCTCTCTGCCATGACCTCCTGCTCTCCTTACCTCTCCTCTGCCATGACCTCCTGCTCTCCTTACCTCTCCTCTGCCATGACCTCCTGCTCTCCTTACCTTCTCTCTGCCATGACCTCCTGCTCTCCTTACCTTCTCTCTGCCATGACCTCCTGCTCTCCTTACCTCCTCTCTGCCATGACCTCCTACTCTCCTTACCTTCTCTCTGCCATGACCTCCTGCTCTCCTTACCTCTCCTCTGCCATGACCTCCTACTCTCCTTACCTTCTCTCTGCCATGACCTCCTGCTCTCCTTACCTCTCCTCTGCCATGACCTCCTACTCTCCTTACCTTCTCTCTGCCATGACCTCCTGCTCTCCTTACCTTCTCTCTGCCATGACCTCCTACTCTCCTTACCTCTCCTCTGCCATGACCTCCTGCTCTCCTTACCTTCTCTCTGCCATGACCTCCTACTCTCCTTACCTTCTCTCTGCCATGACCTCCTGCTCTCCTTACCTCCTCTCTGCCATGACCTCCTACTCTCCTTACCTCTCCTCTGCCATGACCTCCTGCTCTCCTTACCTCTCCTCTGCCATGACCTCCTACTCTCCTTACCTTCTCTCTGCCATGACCTCCTGCTCTCCTTACCTTCTCTCTGCCATGACCTCCTACTCTCCTTACCTTCTCTCTGCCATGACCTCCTGCTCTCCTTACCTCTCCTCTGCCATGACCTCCTACTCTCCTTACCTCTCCTCTGCCATGACCTCCTACTCTCCTTACCTCTGCTCTGCCATGACCTCCTGCTCTCCTTACCTCTCCTCTGCCATGACCTCCTGCTCTCCTTACCTTCTCTCTGCCATGACCTCCTGCTCTCCTTACCTTCTCTCTGCCATGACCTCCTACTCTCCTTACCTCTCCTCTGCCATGACCTCCTACTCTCCTTACCTTCTCTCTGCCATGACCTCCTGCTCTCCTTACCTCTCCTCTGCCATGACCTCCTACTCTCCTTACCTCTGCTCTGCCATGACCTCCTGCTCTCCTTACCTCTCCTCTGCCATGACCTCCTGCTCTCCTTACCTCTCCTCTGCCATGACCTCCTACTCTCCTTACCTTCTCTCTGCCATGACCTCCTACTCTCCTTACCTTCTCTCTGCCATGACCTCCTACTCTCCTTACCTTCTCTCTGCCATGACCTCCTGCTCTCCTTACCTCTCCTCTGCCATGACCTCCTGCTCTCCTTACCTTCTCTCTGCCATGACCTCCTACTCTCCTTACCTTCTCTCTGCCATGACCTCCTGCTCTCCTTACCTCTCCTCTGCCATGACCTCCTGCTCTCCTTACCTTCTCTCTGCCATGACCTCCTACTCTCCTAACCTTCTCTCTGCCATGACCTCCTGCTCTCCTTACCTCTCCTCTGCCATGACCTCCTACTCTCCTTACCTTCTCTCTGCCATGACCTCCTGCTCTCCTTACCTTCTCTCTGCCATGACCTCCTACTCTCCTTACCTTCTCTCTGCCATGACCTCCTACTCTCCTTACCTTCTCTCTGCCATGACCTCCTGCTCTCCTTACCTTCTCTCTGCCATGACCTCCTGCTCTCCTTACCTTCTCTCTGCCATGACCTCCTACTCTCCTTACCTCCTCTCTGCCATGACCTCCTGCTCTCCTTACCTTCTCTCTGCCATGACCTCCTGCTCTCCTTACCTCCTCTCTGCCATGACCTCCTGCTCTCCTTACCTTCTCTCTGCCATGACCTCCTGCTCTCCTTACCTTCTCTCTGCCATGACCTCCTGCTCTCCTTACCTTCTCTCTGCCATGACCTCCTGCTCTCCTTACCTTCTCTCTGCCATGACCTCCTACTCTCCTTACCTTCTCTCTGCCATGACCTCCTACTCTCCTTACCTTCTCTCTGCCATGACCTCCTGCTCTCCTTACCTTCTCTCTGCCATGACCTCCTGCTCTCCTTACCTTCTCTCTGCCATGACCTCCTGCTCTCCTTACCTTCTCTCTGCCATGACCTCCTACTCTCCTTACCTTCTCTCTGCCATGACCTCCTACTCTCCTTACCTTCTCTCTGCCATGACCTCCTGCTCTCCTTACCTTCTCTCTGCCATGACCTCCTACTCTCCTTACCTTCTCTCTGCCATGACCTCCTACTCTCCTTACCTTCTCTCTGCCATGACCTCCTGCTCTCCTTACCTTCTCTCTGCCATGACCTCCTGCTCTCCTTACCTCTCCTCTGCCATGACCTCCTGCTCTCCTTACCTTCTCTCTGCCATGACCTCCTACTCTCCTTACCTTCTCTCTGCCATGACCTCCTACTCTCCTTACCTTCTCTCTGCCATGACCTCCTGCTCTCCTTACCTTCTCTCTGCCATGACCTCCTACTCTCCTTACCTTCTCTCTGCCATGACCTCCTGCTCTCCTTACCTTCTCTCTGCCATGACCTCCTACTCTCCTTACCTTCTCTCTGCCATGACCTCCTGCTCTCCTTACCTTCTCTCTGCCATGACCTCCTGCTCTCCTTACCTCTCCTCTGCCATGACCTCCTACTCTCCTTACCTCTCCTCTGCCATGACCTCCTGCTCTCCTTACCTTCTCTCTGCCATGACCTCCTGCTCTCCTTACCTTCTCTCTGCCATGACCTCCTGCTCTCCTTACCTTCTCTCTGCCATGACCTCTAACCCTCCTTACCTTCTCTCTGCCATGACCTCCTACTCTCCTTACGTGCCTTTGTCCTCTTTGATCCATGCTTGCCAATAGCAACACAGAGGTGGACTTTTTTTTAGATGAATAAGGACAGTTTCCTGATTGAAGAGTTGTGCAAAGGAGTTTCACACAGGTGCATTATAGATTCATAATTCTGCAAGTAATTTTTATCAGCTGTGAATAGGTGTTTTCCTTTTCTTTTTTCTTTTTTTTAACACAGTTAAACCAATAGAGTTTTGCGTCTTTCTATGAGATCTGTGTTAACTATTTTGAAAAAGGGCGTGAACCCGTGTGTGAAACCGATGAAATATTGTTAACACATTTGCAAGAGACTTCCGCTGTGCTAAGAAGGAGATGATGAAGTGGATCCCAGTTGTATTAAATGTGTCTTAGCAATCGAGAAAAACTATAAATAATGAAGTCAAATGTAACAGTTAATTAAGTAAAGCCTGTGTGTTTGGGGGAAGGGCTTTGTTTTGCCTTATTTCTTGTATTTAACAAGTGAAAACCTGATGCATTAGAACGTGAGCCTATGCTTTAGAAGCTGCAAGGCAAGGCAAGGCAAGGCAAGGCAAGGCAAGGCAAGGCAAGGCAAGGCAAGGCAAGGCAAGGCAAGGCAAGGCAAGGCAAGGCAAGGCAAGGCAAGGCAAGTTTATTTGTGTTGTTCTCGGGAACATGACGTCATGGTAGCTATGTCCGCCCACTGCCGACATATTCTTTGGTACATAATTTTGTATTCGTTATTTTCGTTATTTGGTATATCATGTTGTTATAATTTTCGTTAGCTGGAAGCATGACGTACAGAAACTGTAAACAGCTCTATAATGTAAACGGTTGGGAGAGCAAAGAACATGGCGGCTGTATCCCACAATGCAGCGTCATGACGTTGATTCCCAAGCTTAATAGCACATCTCATACAACAGGGGCAATTCAAAGTGATTTACATATAACATTAAAATAAATACTGAAAAGGAAGGATAGTAATATATATATATTTTTATAAAAATAAATCAAAATGGCAGGAATAGATACATATAGATAGAAACATCCCCTTGGTGCAACGAGGTTCCAATCCCCTAAAACGCAATTTAGGTTCCACTGCCTTAACACTAGAACAGCCATGTAAAGAAAGAAAATATCTTTGATGTTTTTTCTGTGTAGGAAGCAGGCTAGTTTACAAGCTGCCAATTAGTGGTCGTTGTGTGTAAATAGCAGCTTGAGCATTGTAAAGAGGGTTAGGGTTAGGTTTAGGGTTTGGGTTAGGGCGGCTCTTTTAGTAGGTAAAAAAGGCACAGATGTTCTAGTGTTAATAAAATATGGTCTTAATCCATAATAGTGCTTTGTCACTTTCTCTTGGTCATTGAACGGTTGACTGACAGAAACACATTTCTTCGGAATGGATTTGTACAAATCTGCTATCGAGCATTTCCTACCGTTACAATTGACATGGTTGAGGATTTCATATGACAGGCACAAACCCCCTGCATTAACCCACCTAAATGCTTCATTTGGTTTCCAGTCGTTTTAGTATAAAGATTAGTTGGTAATTAATAGACCTAATGAAGTGTGACAGAGAGAGATTAGAAATCCACCTCCCACGTTTCTCAGAACCGGAGACGCAATCATTTAATTCAGAATTCCTGAGTATGCGATGAATTTGAGTGAAAGCACATTTGAATAGAATATTAACTTAAAATCTTATTAGTGTTAAAATGTCATTGCTTTGGAATTAAATGCCTATTCTTTTTAGTTTGATTTCATGCTAGATTTACTGGAGTCTCATGAAAGTGTTAAAAGGTCCAGTGTATTGCAGTGCTGGTTCCTATCCTCAAGGGCCCGTGTATTAGTATGCTCTCTCTCTTTCTCTGTCTGTCTCTCTCTCTCTCTCTCTGTGTCTCCCGCTCTCTCTCTCTCTCTCTCTCTCTCTCTCTCTCTCTCTCTCTCTCTCTGTCTCTCTCCCGCTCTCTTTCCCTCTCTCTGTCTGTGTCTCTCCTTCTCTCTCTCTCTGTGTCTGTCTGTCTATCTGTCTGTGTCTGTCTGCCTGCCTCTCTCTCTCTCTCTCTCTCTCTCTGTCTCTCTCCCGCTCTCTTTCCCTCTCTCTGTCTGTGTCTCTCCTTCTCTCTCTCTGTGTCTGTCTGTCTATCTGTCTGTGTCTGTCTGCCTGCCTCTCTCTCTCTCTCTCTCTGTCTCTCTCCCGCTCTCTTTCCCTCTCTCTGTCTGTGTCTCTCCTTCTCTCTCTCTGTGTCTGTCTGTCTATCTGTCTGTGTCTGTCTGCCTGCCTCTCTCTCTCTCTCTTTCTGTCTGTCTGTCTCCCTCCCTCCCGCTCTTTCTGTCTGTCTGTCTGTCTGTCTGTCTCTCTCTCTCTCTCTGTGTCTCCCGCTCTCTCTCTCTCTCTCTGTCTCTCTCCCGCTCTCTTTCCCTCTCTCTGTCTGTCTGTCTCTCCTTCTCTCTCTCTGTGTCTGTCTCTCTGTCTGTCTGTCTGTGTCTGTCTGCCTGTCTCTCTCTATCTCTCCCTTTCCGTCTGTCTGTGTCTGTCTGCCTGTCTCTCTCTATCTCCCTCTTTCTGTCTGTCTGTCTCCCTCCCTCCCGCTCTTTCTCTCTCCCCCGCTGTCTTTCTCTCTGTCTGTCTGTCTGTCTGTCTGTCTGTCTGTCTCTCTCTCTCTCTCTCACTCTCTCACTCTCTCTCTCTGTCTCTCTCTCTCTAGGCAAGGCAAGGCAAGTTTATTTGTACAGCACATTTCATACAACAGGGGTAATTCAAAGTGCTTTACATACATTATTTAAAAATACAGCAAATCTCTATCTCTCTCTCTGTCTCTCTCTCTGTTCTAAAGGGCCAGTGTATTGTAGTGTTGGTCTCTAGACAGTGCTGGAGACAGAGAGAGAGAGAATGTGTCTGACCAGCTACAGTAGGTAGTTAAAGTGTCTAAACATAAAGCATCTCCAACTTTTGGGTTATTAGCCAGTAAACCAGTAAAATAATATTGCTTCATATTGCTCTATGAAGAAGGGCCTGTTTAATAGTGTAGAGCCAAAGCAAAGATGTATATCTTAACGTTACAAGAGTGTTACGCTTGAAAACTGTTCTCTAAATTCAAAGCATCAGACTGTCTCGTAATATCGGAAATTAATTCATGTACGTCGTTCATGATGTCTACTAGCTTGTTGTTATACCCTGGCAATGCTTTTAGGGAGGCTAGTCGTGCTGACAATTAAGTCGGTGTTATTTTCTTAAGAGCTCCAATCAGTTACACATTGGCATCGTATTGTAATAATAATAATAATAATAACTTTGTATACCACTTTTCCTGCAAACTTTGCAGCTCAAAGTGCTTTAATCATTATATAATCATCGTTTAATAGTCATTTAAAGGCAATATTAAAAAGATGGGTTTTTGCTGAGATTGTATCACTAATGTAAACTGGCAGTGCATTCCACAATCTGGGTGCATAAAATGAGAATGCAGCCTCACCATATCTCTTCTTTTGTACATGTGGTACACAGAGAAAGCCAGCGTCAGAAGACCTGAGAGCTCTATTGGACTGATATGCTAGCAGAAGACCTGAGAGCTCTATTGGGCTGATATGCTAGCAAAAGGTCTTTCAGATATTCTGGTGCTGTGCCAGTGAGAGCTTTATAAACAAGCAGAATGGTAGTCAATTGTATATGATTGTGTTCTATAGGCCTATCTATGCATACCTTCAGGACATAAGTGTTTTTCCCTGCCAGTTCTGAGAGCAGCTAGCTAACTCTTGGGGTGTTTAGGGGTGTCACACTATGCATGATCTTCATGGATGTTTGGCCAGTGCAGGAGGCACTCTCACTCTCTTTCTCGCTCTCTCGCTCTCTCGCTCTCTCTCTCTCTCTCTCTCTCTCTCTCTCTCTCTCTCTCTCTCTCTCTCTCTCTCTCTCTCTCTCTCTCTACCTCCTTCTTCCCCTGTCCTTGCTGGCCGGATGTATTGACACACACAGAGAGCCTAGCTCCGGGAGATAGAGATTGGAGAAATAAACTTGGCTACTTTACTGTATACAGATCAATTTTGCTTTCCGTTTTGAAGAGTCGATTCTCCCATCTGGGAAAGCACTCCAGTATAGCATTAATCATCTATAAGTACCTCTGGCTAGCAAATACTGTTACTGTATTATATATATATATATATATATATATATACTTATATATAAAATAAATATTGGGCAAACATTGAATCATGAGGATCCCTGATTCAAAATACTTAGGTCCGTAAATCGGAAAAAAACCTGAAAACTTCTCGTGTCATACAGGGTAACCGATTTTTTCGATGTGTTTTTTCGATGTGTCATTATGTGACATCAAAGCCTGTAGTGTTATTGAGCCTCTCATCCAGCAACAACCAATCAGTGAGCAGCATCAAGGGAGGTGACACCAAAAGGCTGAACAAGCTTATTAGGAAAGCTGGTTCTATCCTGCGTGTCACCCTGGACACAGCGGAGGAGGAGGACCAAACTCCTGGCCAACATGGCCAATTCCTCCCATCCCCTTACATGACCCTGTGGAAGAGCTGAAAAGCTCCTTTAGCAACAGATACATAACACTGCCACTATGTTGCACTATGGAGGGCTTTTCTGCCAGCAGCAATAATACTGTACAACTCTCAACTGGGTGATCAGAGTCAGGCTTAAGGATGTTAAATCGTACCTACTGTATATATTGTTTTTAGTAAAAAAAAATCCTAGCACCAGGGGAGCCCCCCCCTCCCAAATTTCGTTGTATGGTACCTGTACTATATCAATGACAATAAAGACCATTCATGCATTCATTCATTCATTCATTCATTCATTCATTCATGCATATAAGGTCCCACATGTCTATTGGTCTATCTTTATTTTGTATTTTTATCTATTTGTATCTATTTTATTTTAGCCTATTTTATTCTGTCTGTCTGTCTGTCTGTCTGTCTGTCTGTCTGTCTGTCTGTCTCTCTCTCTGTCTATCATCCTCTGGAACTCCTGATTCTCTGATCCTATGATCCTCTGTTCCTCTGAGCCCCACACATATTCACATCTGTATTCTGTGTCATGACAGGGGAACTGTGTGTTTATAACACAGCCTGTGCCTTCTAAACGTATGTTTAACATACCGTATGTACGTTTGGAGAATTACCTCGTGAATTCACTAGATTTCATAACCCCTCTTGAATTAAACTTGGCATATGCGCCATACCGTCTTGGATCATACGGTTATACATTCCCAAAAGCTTCCAATTATAGCTGTGTATATATATACTGTATATACATCCCCGAAACAACTGATCAGGAGAGGGGTGGAGGGGGTATTAATGTTACAGCATCTATAGCTACCAGTAGAACTGGCAAACTTGTCTTAATTGATGATGTATCTGTTGACGGCAACAGCAGAATATATTCTGAAGTGTGTTCAAGTACAAGCAAATACCACTGAATACATTGTATGGTGCTTCATCATACAGTAGGACAAAACATACTGTCATGGCAACTACATTTTTCAGGGCCAAAAAGTCTAAAGTTATTGACTGGTCAGTCAAGTCAGTCTTCAGATTGAAATCCAATTTAACAAGAATGTTATTGCCTGATGACAAGATTTAGGACAACATACCTCCTACCTTAACTGAGTTTGACACTTTGTCACCTCCACTGTTTGTTTAACCTGACTGTATTTTGTTGTGTCTTTTGCCCTGTGAGGTCGTGAGCTTAGAATTCTAAGGTTCCATCTCCGTTTAGAGTAGTTCAGAGATATTGAGTGTCAACGTTTTTACATTCCATTATGTTTTGTGAGATGGAACCTTTGTATTTTATTAATTACTAACTAAAAAATGTCAACATTTTAAAAATAACACCACACAGGCATTAATAAACACCTAATGGATCAGAGTATGTAAAAAACTAAATGTTGACCAAAAATTGAGATAGAACCTTATAATTATAACGTCACAAGGTGTCCTTGAGTGTTTTGAAAGGCGGCATACAAATAAAACGTATTATTATTATTATTATTATTATTATTATTACTATTAAAACAACAACTGAAGAGTAATTACAAGAGGAACATGTGTCACCAGAGAATACAACCAGTGTCTGGTGGGGTCAATAGGTCGCAGACAGTTATTACATTACGAAATGCAGTTTAGCATCTAACCAGAAGTGCAAATAGTGATATAAAACATAATAGTGAAAGATACAGTATGGCAAGCATGGTAATTAGCGCTATATCCAGGAGAGGATAGTAGTAAGCTATGTACAGTTATGGTAGCTATGTGCAGTATGCTGTATACAGCTCAAAATAAAAGCTGATGATATCTACTTTAAGCTCACAGTAATTGTCTGATTTCAAAATGTGCAGTGCAAAAAGAAATTAAGATACAGCTGTCCCATTACTTACGCAGGGCACTGTATATATTTTCTATAACTTGCTATATATATATTTATTTTTTATTTTTTATTGTGAATCTATAATCTAATTTTTTATTAGTTTTTTATGGTTTTACAGGAACACAGCATGTATAATACAGCATGGCTCCTTACATTATTTAATTAATTTAGATGTATTCATGAATATGCATCTGGAATAGTCCAAGAATGACCAAATACAAATATATTTTGTGAAACTTTTACTGAAAAGGATTGATTGGAAAATAGAATGGTACCCTTGGAAAATAGAGTGGTAAGCTGTGTCATCATTTTCATAGCACTTAACTAGAGAATCGTGTTTAAATCATAATTCATTTATATAGAAACCCTTGTGTGAACATACCCATCAGTGTTAAAAGGTACAGTACTTAATGTTTTCCACACTTAAAAACTATACATCAACTGCCCATAACTGTCTTGATCATTAAGTATTACTCTTTCAGTAATCAGCAATATTCTTATTATTAATAATCATAATCATAATCATAATTGTCACAATAATAATCATCATAATCATAATAAACACAAGTTGACCCTCTAATAATCTAATCATTCTGGATAGGATAATTGGATACCTGCTAGAAGGTGTTGTAATAGAGAGGTTCATATCTGATCTCAGCCTGCATCAGTGCATCAGAGAAGCAGCTGTAGACTTCAACAGCGCCCATCTGTACGGCCCATCTGGAGAGAGATCCACCGCCTCCCTCTGTGGAGCTGCATTCCTCTGACACCCTGCTATGGTTCAGAGACGGCCCTGGAGGGGCCTGGCTAAGACATGCTACATACACAGAGAGATACATGGGTACTGTACATAGAGAGATACATAGGTAGCTACATACTGTAGGTAGATACATAGGTAGATACATAGATATATACATAGGTAGATACATAGAGAGATACACAGGTAGATACATAGATAGATACATAGGTAGATACATAGATAGATACATAGGTAGATACATAGATAGATACATAGATAGATAGATAGATAGATACATAGATATATACATAGAGAGATACATAGAGAGATACATAGATAGATACATCGAGAGATACATAGATAGATACATAGATAGATACATAGATAGATACTGTACATAGATAGGTACATAGAGAGATACATAGATAGATACATAGATAGATACATAGATAGATACACAGGTAGATACATAGATAGATAGATACATAGAGAGATAGATAGATAGATACATAGAGAGATACATAGGTAGATACATAGGTAGATAGATAGATATATACATAGATAGATACATAGAGAGATACATAGGTAGATACATAGAGAGATACATAGAGAGATACATAGAGAAATACATAGATAGATAGATATATAGGTAGATAGATAGATAGATAGATAGATAGATACATAGATAGATACATAGGTAGATACATAGATAGATACATAGATAGATACATAGAGAAATACATAGATAGATAGATAGATAGATAGATAGATACATAGATAGATAGATAGATAGATAGATAGATAGATAGATAGATAGATACATAGATAGATACATAGATAGATAGATAGATAGATACATAGAGAGATACATAGGTAGATACATAGATAGGTACATAGAGAGATACATAGATAGATACATAGATAGATACATAGATAGATACATAGATAGATACATAGAGAAATACATAGATAGATAGATAGATAGATAGATACATAGATAGATACATAGATAGATACATAGATAGATACACAGGTAGATACATAGATAGATACATAGATATACAGGTAGATACATAGATAGATACATACAGTACATAGATATACAGGTAGATACACAGGTAGATACATAGTAGATACAAGGGTAGATACAGTACATAGAAGATACAAAGTGACACTATCACAAGTGTGACAGGTTTCTGATCCAGGACAGCCAACGGCACCTGTTCCTAGCTTAGCTGTGTGCTTGTGAGGACTGGAGTGTAGATGATTCACTTACCTTAGACAAATGTACTTGTTGTAAGTCGCTTTGGATAAAAGCGTCTGCTAAAAGTCTAAACATTTAAATGAAATGTCACAGCAGATAGGAAGTCATTGAAATGCTCCCATCGGAGTAGCCCATTGGATAAAAACTGACGTGGTTGCGGTGATGCTCAGATCAGTTGTTCCTGGGTGAACCTGTGCTATCCGCTTCATCAGCCCCACGCATTTTCGAGTGCTTAGGTTTCTGTTCACATCCTCTCACCTCCAATGTTCCTCCGGTTTCATATTTTGATGCTTTGCGTATCTTATTTGATAAGAGTAGCGTGCTAACACCACTTTGTGGTTCAGAAGTGCTATCTGGGCCGTTATAATGGAAACTGTCACTCTGTGAAAAAGGTAAACAGCACAACTGACTACCCTGACGGATAGGGGGGGAGAGAATACACCGTAGCCTAGCTTGAAACATTATAACATTAACAAGACAAATTTCCAAGATACACTTCTCATAAAACTTAGATATCTTGTTAAATAATATTTGATAAGAAAGAAAAGGCCTATGGCGGTGGCATCCAGGTCGTTTCCTGTGGGAGTGTTTTCTATTCCCCATGGTCAATAATGCCCTCGCTGTTTTTCATTGTTTTTGATAAGATCGTATTTTTCCATTTTTCATTTAAAATACACATCAACAGACATCTGCAAGCTGTGTGCCACGGTCTCGGGCCGCAATATCCTAATGGCCCGCAGAACCTCACACTGAGACGACTTCCAACCGACGGAACGGGGACCTGTTTATGACGTCCCCTAATGGTTACCAGCAGTCCCTAATGTGACATCCTGCTGCAAGCAAATAGAGACCCATTTGTGACGTCCCTTAATGGTCTTCGACTGCTTGGTCCTGTCGCTACCAAACAAGGAAGTCACCAGTACATCCCCGTTAGGTCATGTGGGAGACGTTATATTTTAACCTTTGACCTTTGACCTCAGGATGTCCATGAAGATATGAAATATACAAGAACAGAGTAATGAACAGGTGTATAAAAAAGAAGAAGAAAAGACAATTAGAAAATATCTTGAAAAACAATTGTATGTGTACAAGTGTACAACTTTTGAAATGTACAAGGCAACAATACCAAAGAGAAAGAAAAATAATACTTCAAAACAAAATATAAGTACGACGTGTGTGAATTAAATAAATAATGATCTCAGTACATCCTTGAAATTATGCCCGAAATAGACCATGAGAGGAGTTAATGGGGCCCCTATGTTGAGAGGACGTTTACCAACCCCCCCTCCACCCCCCCCCATCGTGTTCTCCTCTCTGGTAAATAGAGTTCATTAACCTGAATGAAAATGAATAGCACTCTGGGCCCCTGGCAGAAACAAATGTTGTTTTCCCATCTCTTCTTTCCTTCAGCACTTACCTGCTGCACTTTTGTAAATTGTTTCCCCCCCATCTGCAGTCTCATTTCACTATGACTATCAATCAGCTCATGGTCAGGGTCCCCTTATTTATATCCGTGGTTTACTAGAAATAATCAAAAATCAAAAAGTCAGACGGGCGGGAGCAGAGGAACATCTGCGATCTGTCCGAAACACGGAATCCCATCTGCTCGTTACCTCCCGGTAATTTGGCGGTAATTGAATGCCGTTGTTTTCAAAGAGTTGTCCTCTTGATTTCTCTTTGTCAAAATGGAAAAAGGAATATTTCCTTAAGGAATATACTCACTCTCCTCAATGCCGGAGACTTTCCATTTAAATATGGCTCTGCATCGACTGCCACTATAAACTGTATGTTTAGAATGCGATCGTGCGCACCAATGAGGCAGACAATGTGGCTGTATAGTCTCTGATGGCTGTATAGTCTCTGATGGCTCCTCTACTCTATTAGAAGTATATCGACAAACAATACAGCAATAGAGCAACACAGTTGGGGAATCGATTGATTTCAATCAGTCATTTCTTGAGGTAATCACGCGTCACGCCTCTGAAAAACGACTCAGAGTAATATCAGGCTAACGATTGGTTGCTTTTAACTTTTTTAATACAACAATGAGCAGAGCAGTGTTTTATTTATGGACGACGTTATGTACTCTAGTGAGAATCAATGTTCTACGACTTTGAGATGATTGATTTTGAACTGGAGAGACTGATCTATTGAGATGATTGATTGTAAAGTGAAGAGGGTGATTTATTGCTATGTTGGCATCAAAGAGCTCGGAGACTGGATGTACATTGTAGTTGCAGTATACAATAGAGAGAAGACGTAGACATAGATTTGTATTTCTTTAGTTGTTTTTTCTTCATTTAGATGCAAATTAGGACTGTCTACTGCAGGGCCTTCTCTTTTCTTGTTTTGCAGGTAAACACGTTATTGTCATTCATAAAGTACATAAGCACAGAGACATTTGTATTGTCTGAGAATCATGTTGAAATCTTTTTATGACTGCCTGTAGAGGGTTGTTTTGTTAGAAAAGTGCGATATCGGAAACTCGACCACAGTAGTCTGACTAAAGATAATTGCAATGATGGCTGTTTTCCTGAAAACAATCAGCAAATAATATGCCTGTTCTGTTTGCATCTCTGAAATTACCCCTATTTACTTCACTCTCAGGTTGCCTATTCAGCAGTAAATTACTCACCTTTTAGATGCGAAGTAATGTCCTGAATTTATTCGGAGAAGATTCTCTATAGCTTAGAAACTGTCTCTCCTGCCCTATGATTAGAAAGTTTTACCTCCATAAATTACCTCCATTTATTTACCTTCATGGAGTCCATACATCGAAATAACATATCATGACACTAACAATAACATTCACAATAACAATAACATTCACAGGGCCAAATGAGATATATAATATAGCATAGTATGTTTTACATACAAGTAAAACAATAAACTGACCCTAACCCTACAATTTAAATGGGTGAATGACGGATGTTACCATTGACGGAAGTTACCATTTCCATCACACTGACCAACGTCCACTACAGTCCATACAGTGCACATATGCTGAATAAGGATCCTGGTGGATATACTGTTAATCCCACAGTACAAGTGGGTTGGGAGCATGTAAGAGAAAGGAAGGTCACCTCTATGTCCATTCAGAGCCAGTCCAACACACACTGCACCCTGTCAATTTAGAATCATCAAGGGGCATCAGGAAGTCTCGGATTGGATTGCCGCGGCCTACGTATATTTCAAGAATTCGTCATTAGAAGATGAATTGCCCGTGAAAAAGACATCTCAGTGGTCATGAGCTTCCCCCCAACTCAAGCAGACAAACTGCATTTCAGGGATCGCTTTCCATGTAATTGAAAACGCGGAAAATGAGGGAAGCAAGGGGAAAAAAATAACATTTTACTGTCGTATTTGGAAACTGCTGAGGAGTTTCTGACTGTGCCGGTGCATGACTCATCAGCTGAGGGGAAGGGGAAAGTGTGTGTCAGCAAATGGGAATGTTCATTGGAGTGGATGGCATATTGTAGAAATGAGCTTTCCTAATGATGCAGTCGTCGCCTCACAGGGAGAGGATGAGAAAAAGGGAGATGAGGGAAGATGAGGAGAGAGGGGGGAGATGAGAGAGGAGGAGGAGGAGGAGGAGGAGGGGGAGAAAGAAAGGAGATATGGAGAAAGCACAGAGAAGCCGGGTTGCCCAAGCTTTCAGTGATCTCTACCACACAGTGTGGACAGAATAGATTGACATCCAAGACATATTTTGACCCTCGTTCTTTGTATTTATATTGTAGCTATGCTCAAATGACGCAACTTTGGTTATCCCGAATCCTATCGTTATCCTTTGAGTGGTCCCGGGTCTGTGTGGGATTAATCCAGCTCCTCTGACTGTGCTTGCCATACCAAACATACATTTTGTATATTAGTCCAGGGTAATGCGCTGGTAAAGTGAATGGAATATATGCTGATACTTTCATCCACAGCAATTTACACTGCAATGAGTGCATACATCTTTCAGGATGGTCCCAGCGGAAATGAATGTAGTTTTGTTGGTTGATGGGAGCATCGTGAGATTGGAGACCTAGGGTAGAAAGAAGGTATGGCCTTGACGTAGAGAGTCATGTATACCGACCTATTCTTATGAAAGAATATTAAATACAAACTTTTGTTTGTATCTAGGCATCTTCGTTGTCATGGTACTCTTTTGATGATGATGATGAAATCACTTCACCAACTACTCACACAGGGACAGCCGAAGAACTCGGTTAAGTGTGAATACTTTCATGACTTTCTGAAATACAAAATTGATTATTATATTGATATTTTATTCATAACTTATTTTTTTTGTAAAAGTCTAGCTGCATTGTCTTGACGCTTTGGAATGATAATAGAGCAAATGTATTTTCTTTCGTCTATTGTAAGACTTTCTCTCGTAGTTCTCAGCTGAACTATTCCTCTCCATTATTACAAACGGTTGTTGAAAGCAGCTCCAGAGACACAGAATAACTGCTGTCTTTGTGTCTGGCCGTGTTCATGCCAATTTTACGTTATCAGACTTCAATTGACTATTAAGATGGGTTGCTGGTCGTGCTTGGTGGATAATAAGGCATAAAAAGCAGCGTATGAAACGCGGCGTGTCCTCCTAGACCTTGTCGAGGTGCCATCGCAAAATTACTGATCATAATGGAATCTTAAAGCACAAATATTTAATAGAAAAACATCCAATAGAGAATGATTTGTTCTGCCACTCAATTTGCATATGATGTTTTTTTTATAGCAAGAGTTAGTTATACATTCCTGTCAGTAGAAAGGGGATTTGTGGTCCTGTTGTGGGAATAATCTGGAAGGCCTATTTCCATTTGGCTCCCCAAGCCTACATGTTATGATTAGAGAGCAGCTAATCACAGATGGGCTCAAAGCCACAACAACAGCTCCAGCACAGAGAGAAGGACATCGGGGTAGAACAGACTAACTAATCAGCAGAACTTTGTGGAGATGCTGCTACTGTCAAAGTTGGACTCCATACCTTCCTCCTCCTTTGAGTTGGGCCCCGGCTCTCTCAGGTGCCGCGCTGCACAGACGTGTTCCCAGGTCGTTGTTTGCTCCTGACTGGTTCTATTTAGCAGTCAGGACATCAACTCTCTTTCAGACAAGAGACTGTAGAGAGAGAGAGAGAGAGAGAGAGAGAGAGAGAGAGAGAGAGAGAGAGAGAGAGAGAGAGAGAGAGGCAGAGAGAGAGAGAGAGAGAGAGAGAGAGAGAGAGAGAGGCAGAGAGAGAGAGAGAGAGAGAGAGAGAGAGAGAGAGAGAGGCAGAGGCAGAGGCAGAGGCAGAGGCAGAGGCAGAGGCAGAGGCAGAGGCAGAGGCAGAGAGAGAGAGAGAGAGAGAGAGAGAGAGAGAGAGAGAGAGAGAGAGAGAGAGAGAGAGAGAGAGAGAGAGAGAGAGAGAGGCAGAGGCAGAGGCAGAGGCAGAGGCAGAGAGAGAGAGAGAGAGAGAGAGAGAGAGAGAGAGAGAGAGAGACTTGAGAAATTGGCAGTATTCCTGCCAGTCAGAATCATGTGAAATCCAAATGAAGGTACAAAACAAAGATGCATTCTTGGAAACTATAGATTTATTCCCGGAGATTGTGGAGAAGTGCATCAAGACTCGGTTTGAATAATGGAAGGCTCAGATATGGAGCGCCTCAGCTCTCTCTTCCAAATGGAGATGATCTCCCCTCACATACTGTACACAGCAGAACCACTCTGTCAGGGTCTTGCTCCCTCGTTCTGCAAGGACTCACCCATTAATTCCACATATACAGTACTTATACAGGTGCAGAGCTGGGTCGCGGGTTCGAGAATCCTGTTAGATACCGGAAACATGTTTCGGTTGGAAAGAGCCAATTATGGCATCACTCTGTGATATTACTGTTTGTTGTCTAGTGCTCTCTCTCCCTCTTCGTTTCGTCCATCGGAAGATATTTTGTCGTGTTAAAAAAATATATAAAAAAAATACATTACGGTTTTATTTTCAATTTCCAACTGTAGAGGGAAGTGGGTTCAAGGAGAGTGCTCCGGTCTTCTCTTTTAGATCCTGTTGTCTGTCTGGATACTACTAATTGTCTTATTTGTCACTGAGTAAGTAAGTAAGTAAAGCTTTATTTATATAGCACCTTTCATACAAGAAATGCAGCTCAAAGTGCTTTACAACAGGAATAAGAACATAAATAAGAATTAAATAGGAATAAAAAAACATATATAAAAACGTATACATGCATAGAATGAATATAAAAGCAGGGGAAAACAGTAATAAGAAAAGGTAAAGATCTAACTTTCCATATCCCTTTCATCTCCCTACCTTACACAGTCTTTCTGTACTGCCCACTGGCTTTCCACCAGCACCACAAACATCCGTTTTTGGAAAACGTATGTCCTGTACTATTGTCGCTTTTTTTTATTATCTTGAATTATGCCTATTGCCTTATTGTCTTGTGCTGCTATGTCAGGAATCGAAGCCTAAAGAATGTTACTCTTTTACACTTGTGTAATGTGACGTAACAATAAAACTTGAAACTTGAATCTGGTTGTTCATGTTGACGCTATCATTGTCTGGTGCTGCCCCCCCCCCCCCCCCCCCCCCCCTTTCAAGAACAGCTGGAGAGGCTCCAAGAGGTCACACACGTTGCTTTTAATGGATTACATTGGGCTTTTAGCGGTATTCTTCAAAATAAAGCTGTTCAATACAAGCCACATGTAATCTTAATTAGAGTAGCAGCCTTTGTGCCTGAATCAATTTGGGAAAAGGTCTACTACACTCTCAGGAATTATTAAGAACCCCGCCAATGTGAGTGCTTGCTTACATTCTAGGCTAAACTGGGGAGTATAAATAGATGCATTGTCACAGGAGTTTGCTCCAGTTCATTGACAAATATTTAGCAGAACGACACAAGTGTACAATGAGTTACACCGTGAGTTGCTGTCCTATATTATAGGAACGGCTATTTCTCATTTCTCAATGATGTAGTATTGAACTAGTTCAGTCGGATATATATATATATATCTTAGGATCAGTGAAGGCTGGTGGAGGTACAACTGGAGGATGTATGTGTGTGTTTGATACCATTTCTCATTCCATGTCATGCATTACAATGAGCCTATCTTCCAGTGTCTACCCCCACCAGCCTCCTTTGGGTAGGTTGCAAGGTTCAGTGATTTTTTAGGGAGTGAAAATGGTGGGGGAGATAACGGTGTGTTTTTATTGTCTTTTTTCTACGTGTTTGTAAAACAGAGATTTTGAGAACCGGAGCGACATTCATTAGAGCCACTATTATTTCCCTGATGCAGGAAAGATTGGAGGTCAAATCCATCCCTCAACAACAAAGCCAACAGCTTAATCAGCATCCTGTTTTCACATTGTCACTCAAGGCCAATAGAGGTTGAAATGCACATGGACAGTATCGTTCATGAATTGATTAAGTCTATTTTGTGTTGTTGTTATTTTTTCTCCTATTTAATTACCTTTTTTAATTACCTGCTCACTGCATATTACTCTTGTTTATAATGATTATATATGAATTAATTACCAATTTCATACGTTGATGTTTTCAATTAATGCACAGACGTTTTGACTGCCGGTGGTTGTTGAGATGAAGTCGGTGTCGCTTGGCTTGTTCCTTATTATTCTACACACAACACTGGGGACATTTGCAGTTCTAATTCCCTGTTTCATTTCTTAATTAATGCAGTGTCTCTGGAGAAAACCCGCACAGCGACAAGCTCAATGTGGAACGAAACAATGAAACCGAAAAAGATAAACTTGATGGTGTTTTCTAAAGCAGTATTGTTTATGTTTCTCTCTTTTCTCTCTCTCTGTGTTCTTGTTCTAGGTAAGTGGGAGAGCTCTTTCGACGTACAGAATGTGTGTGGGAACAGGGGGCAAAGACCCCCAGAGTAAACATGGGACTTCAGAAGAAGGCACAGTAAGATAAGTCTGGCTCCTCGCTAGTACAGCTTGTTCCGCTACCTACATCAAGTATAAATAATAAGCTGTTTGATTGTGGGATTTCGAATCAGATGAATCAACTTGAAGGCCCCAAACGTGCTTAATGATGTTTGATTGGGAACCGTGGTGAGGAGAAAACATGCTTTGAGATTCATACTAATGTTGCTTGGTGGTGCATAGACCATAACATCCTGCACATAATGCATGGAATTACACACATCAACCCGCTCATGCCTGTAATGATCAACCGTCTAAACATAAACATTCATTATCTCCAGCACCGTATCAATGTCTACATAAAACATGTACATGTATGTATAATAATACATATTATGGTGAAGGTAGTCACTGTTTTTTCACACACAATATGTCGAAACGACATGGTAGGCTATAGTGCTGGAGAAAAATGAATGCGAAAGATTTACGAAGTGTCCCCTAAACTTTTCCGTTTGCTTAACGTCCCAATGTAACCCAAGGCCGTCACAAAGCGGACAGACAACCGTCCTTATTTCGGGCGAGCGGTGGCCGCACCCGTGGTCCCGCCGCCCCCCTAGGCTCCGCTCGGCTCCGCTAGGCTCACGTCCACTAAGTAGACCTTCTCTTGCGGGATTGCCCGCTGTCTCGGACAGACGTCAGAGGTTTGTGTTAAATAAAATGGCTCTAGGCCTCGTCACCACCACCGTGTGTGTCCGCTTCTATCATGTCACCGCTGTGGGGATCTAGGGCGTGGGTTGGGGCCGAGGTACCGGGCGCCCGCTGGCCTCTTTTTTCCCTGGGAAATATATCTGCTAAAAGCAGATGACACATGTGACCATGTGGTACCCTCAGAGGCACAGAGGTGACAGGTTGAAGGTGAGGTACGTGTGTGTGTGACAGGAATGTCACTTCAGAGAGGAACGAGAGGTCTGTGTGACTGAGAGGTGCGGTGCGCAGCAGTGCTCTGCTTTCAGTATGCTTTCTCCTGTGTTACTATCGGTATGGCTGATGTGTCATATTTTCTGGGCTACAGCTACTGAAGCTGCGTTTTGTAGACTACTATTCGACTACTTTATTTCCGTGAAAGATTTGAGTATGCCACGTTTCGCATTATACATGTTGACCAGAGGGAGGGCTTGTGGGAGGGGGAGACGTGCTCATCCTAATGCACTGAACGGAATGAGGAATGGTATCAAACACGTGTTCTGCTTAAAATCTTTTTTTAAATAAATACAGCATTCAGGCACACCGATGTAGTCAAGGTCAGCAACACTGGCCAGACAGCTTCTCTGGCGAGGTGTTAGATTCAGGTCAGATGTCATCTGTGTCTAGCCGGAGCACACCACAGTTGAAGTGGTGTTTCTACAATCCGTCCGCCTGGACTCGTTCTACATAGCTGATAGCAAAAGGTGACACGCTTCACTCACGTGGCTGCCACAAGTAACAGGCATCTCAGTGTGAACTGTGTTCACTCCATTGTCCAGCATACGGTGGCATACCTTTTTTAACACTTAGGGCCAATCCCAATTCACCCCTATGGCTTCGTTTTCACCCCTATGGCTTCTTTTTGCAAGTTCACGTTTAGGGTAGGGGTGTCCCAATTCATATTTCATCGAGGGCTAGGGGTAAGGGGGAGGGCTATCCACGGCTTCGTTTGGAGCGATTTCAGGACCAGACTAGCTTCGAAGCCATATGGCTTGATTCCAGCATGCATTGCGAATCATCTACAGAAATGTTATGTCGCTCTATTCAATGCGGAAATGTCATTTACTTTCTGTGTAATTACTAATTAATCTTTATTAATAAAGATTTGAAAAATTATGATAACCATCTTATTATCTTAGTTTAATGTCATTTCAATGCATTATATAACTTTTCTTTATAACGAGCAGAACCCCAAAAAATTGCTATTATGCCGATGTGCTGATGCTTAACATAGAAATACACTGTTCCACCGTTCCAGCACGCTTCAGCGCTTTAAGATCCGAGGGTTTTGGTGCTCAGCAGTAGAAGACAATAATAGCAAAACTATTACCTGGGCACTTCCATTAGACTACCAAAGCAAGACACTGGAGCACTCATATCTGCGCGTTTGTCACAGGGTGACACACAGGGCAAGATTGTATGAGCGCCCGGCATCCCAGTCCAACGGAAGCATCAGGTACAGCCTCCCCATAGAAATACACCATGTCATCGGAGCGCGATTCACATTTCCGAGATGTACAATCCTGTTTATTTAGAAATACATTATTACCTGTGGCATTTGACTGCGGATGATGGTAGACATATTTAATGTAAAGATATCTATCTAATTAAGCTGATGGTAGTCGCACGTTTTGACCTAGTTCCATGTAACATTTCTCCCCTTGATAGTATATGACGATATCGCTGTATAGCGGCACTTATTCCAAAACAACCCGCAATCAGTTGTTATTATGTAATATTATTGATGGATGTGCCATTTTTGATGGAGGGCAGTGAGCGGGAGACTCATCAAGGAAGTTGACTAATGCAGTGGACAGCGGTTGTTTCTCCAGCTTTCCTGTCACATCGGATTTTGGAACGCCATAAAAATAAATCTACACTCCCTGTAAGTCATGCATTTTTCCATGTTTCCCTTTGATGGCATATGACGCCGTACATTTAACTAACGTTGAGCCGCGAAGTTGTTGCACTGTTGTCCTATATCAGTGCAGACTGGCACTGTGGGTCTGTTCCGAGGCCTTGGCTCAAAATCGAGTGGCACTCGAAAACGAGCCATAGGGGTAGAAAAGGGAATCGGGATTGGGCCTTAATCAGCCATGAGGGGTCATTTGTGAGTAAAGTTATATCTTTGCACTCAATCAAATTTCAGGACCCTCCTTTCAATACTTTTCCTAGATATGTGTGTTCTACCATCCAGTATCCTTACATTTTCAAAATCACATCAGGATAAGCTAATATAATGCTATGCTATTATCTGTGTAGGCTAATTTACAAGCGGCCAACTAGTGGCCGTTGTGTGTAAATAGCAGATTCTCATTGTAAAAGAGGGGGTCATTTAGTAGGTAAAAAGAGGCGGCTCTTTTAGTAGGTAAAATGGCACGGCTGTTCTAGTGTTAACACTGTGTTTAATTGTCTAGGCGTGAAGTGATAATGAAGTGATAATGATTGTAAATCACTCCCTGCTGACTGGTATTTTCCCCCTGGCTATTGTAAAACCTCTCCTAAAGAAAAGTAACCTGGATCCTTCAGTACTAAAACATTTCAGGCCAATTTCAAACCTTTCTTCTTGAGAAATGAGTATTTAAACAGCTAAAATGTATTCATTTCATGATTAGCTCAATTTCAACTGTATATTTGAGAAGTTTCATTCTGGCATTCATCCTCACCAGAGCACTGAGACAGAGCTACCTGAGAATGAACATGGATGACAAGAAACTCTCAATATGAGTATTTTTAGACGTTTGATACAGTAGATCATGACATCCTTATTAACAGACTACAGAAGTGTGTTGGCCTCTCTGTTTCCGTTTTTTTTTCCCGTAAATATAATTATTTTTTTCCTTGAGATTAGGACAATACAACATCCAACAAGAAAGACAGACACACATTAATACCCACATCACCATCTGGGAAAAACAAAACAAAACAAAACAAAACAAACAAAACAGAAAAAACAAATAAAACAAAAACAGCAACAACAAAACAAAACAACAACAAACAAAAAAACACAGGAAAAACAAAACAAATGAAACAAACAAACAAACAACAAAAAAACAAACAAAAAGAAAACAACAAATAAACAAACAAACAAAAAAACACACACACAGGTGCTACCAGAGGGCAAGACAAACAAAATACATGTTTACAATATTTTGATCGAGCAAAGATAGGGCATAGGTTGGTTGTGATATATTACAAATAGAGCACCATGTCAGAAGTGTGAATGTCCATAGAGCTCTCTATATCACCCAGAATTCCCCTCCTTAGCTAATAAGTTCCCCACATCATTTTGCTGGACATATTCCAAAAATGGTCCCCATATCTTTTTAAAGGAGTCTTTTTACCTTTAATCATGTATGTCATCCTTTCCATTGTTAAAGAGGATGACATTTCCCTAAGCCATCGGGCAATACTGGGCCTGTTCATATTTTTCCAAGCCAAAGCTATTAACCGTTTTGCTTGCAACAGGCTCATATTTATGAGTGTTTGTTGATATTGCTGTAGACGAAAATGAGTTGGGTACAACCCCAGGATAAACACTTTAGGAGTGAGAGGTAAGGAGACCGATGTTATCTGGAATATCATTTGAGATACCTCCTTCCAAAAGTCTTTGATCTTTTCGCAGTCCCAGAGACAGTGAGATAAAGTACCTTTAAATGTATTACACTTAAAACATACATCTGGATTATTGTTATGACACTTATTTATTCTCTGGTTCAGTTTTAGATTGGTTTAGGATTTATCTGTCCGGCAGAAATTATGTTGTCTCTATTGGTGACCACTCCACAGCTAACAATAGCGTTCCATATGGGGTTCCTCAAGGCTCCATTCTGGGACCTGTGTTGTTCAGTCTCTATATGCTGCCACTGGGAAATACTGTATCATCAGAGAACACAGAATTAATGTTCATAGCTATTCCGATGACACACAACTGTAGATCTCTTTATCACCCAATGACATCAGCTAAACTGGTTCAATGCATTGATCGTATCAATTTGTGGACGTCACATCATTTCTTGCAATTGATCAAAGAAAATATAGGTTTTAATTATTGGAGCAAAGTTCCAAAAAGAGATACTGTGCACTAACTTAAAATCCCTGGCTCAAAATCCCAAACCCCTAGCAAAAAATATTGCTGTGCTTATAGACCCTGATTTGAATTTATAATCTCACAGTAATCTCACTAAAACCACCTTTTTATCACCTGAGAAATATTGCTTAAGTGCAACCCTTTCTCTCCCAGGCAGATACTGAGAGTCTTATGCATGCTTTTATCACTAGCGGGCTTGATTACTGTAATGTTCTCCTTTCTGGTCTTTTCTGGTCTTTCCCTAAGACAGCTATAAATAAACGACAGATCATTCAGAATGCAGCAGCACGCTTACTGACCAAGATCAGAAGGGGAGCACACATCTCACCTGTCTTAAAGTCCCTTCATTGGTTGCCTGTCAATTTTAGAATAGATTTTAAGATCCTTTTAATTGGTGTTCAAATCACTCAATGGACTATAACCTGAATATTTGTCAGACACACTTTTAATATATGCTCCCTCTAGATCCCTCAGGTCCTCTGGCACTGGCCTTTTAGCTATTTTCTAGGTATACAAATAAACAACAATACAATGAAAATACAGCAATACAGTAAAAATCAACCAAGAGAATGCTAATTAATTAAGGAAGGAAGGAAGAAAGGATGAAAGGAAGAAAGGAGTGAAGGAAGGGAGGAAGGAAGGAAGGAAGGAAGGAAGGAAGGATGGATGGATGGAAGGAAGGAAGAATGGAAGAAAGGGCGGAAGGAAGGGAGGAAGGAAGGAAGGAAGGATGGATGGAAGGAAGGAAGAAAGGAGCGAAGGAAGGGAGGAAGGATGGATGGAAGGAAGAAAGGAGCGAAGGGAGGAAGGAAGGGAGGAAGGAAACTATGAATAAAGTTTGATTTGATTTGATGGGATAGTCTCATCCCCAGACTCTGCCCAGATGCGTGAACGGTGGTGGACCAATGCATGGAATAGGACGAGGAATGTTATCAATGGTATTCCTCATTCCAGTCCTTGCATCACAATGAGCCCATCCTCCGTGTTGATCTAAGTAGAAGTATACTATCAATAATGCAGCTACTTCCTGTACAGTAGCCTAATGTGATTTTTCAAGCAGAACTGGGCACCGAGGCTGTTTATGCATCTTTTTTGGACTCACTCACATAAAACCAGACCAATTATCCCATCATTAGTTTGTTTTGCAATTATCAGGGCATATTCGAAAACAAACCGGTGCTGTGTGCGTATTGTGTAACGATCTATTACATAGAATACATTGCATTCTGGTTGTTTATTAATGAGCATAGTGGCTATATTTAGCTACTTTGATGAAAGAAAGCTCAAGCAACCCACGTTGCGTTTATTGTATTGTCGTGTACATTGTGCTGGAATAGTAGTAGTACCCTAACAACAAAAACATCTTGTCCAACAAGGTGTGTTATTGACAACAGCTAGCATGTCCAGGGGCCAGGGTAAAGGATTGCCTTGTGTGCCTGCTAGGTGTTTCCTGGCTGTACTGTCTGTAGCTGCTGTTTGTGGCTCCCTGTGGGCGGCCTCGCTGTGCAGCCATGCTATTTGCCAGCTGTCTCTCTGCTGTCTCTCTGGCCCCAAACACACCTAAAACATCCTACACTCCCCATTCCCCCCCCCCTTCACCCCTCCTTCCTCCCCCCTTCACCCACCCTTCACCCCTCCTTCCTCCCAGTTTCACCCCCTCCTTCACCCCTCCCCTTCCTCCCCCATTCACCCCTCCTTTCAACTACTCCCATCAGGCCAGCATTTCAGAGCACCTCTGGCCAAAAAGTTTGAAAAACTCTTGAAAAACTCTTGAATTCCCACTCTGCAATATCCCATTTGAAACAAGGCCAAACAGGCTGTCACTACTTTTTAAATGCAGCTTTGTACACCTGTTCTTATTGAATAGTTCTGCCTTAATGTGGTTTTATGGGAGTCTTTCATGGGTGTGTGTTTTTATGTTGTTTGTGAGCCCCCCTAACCTAAGGCAATTTTCTATGATTATGTGATAGACCAGTAGTTCTCAACTGTTCTGGCCTTGGGACCCCATGTTTCTGTGTGTGTGCGTGTGTGTGCGTGTGTGTGTGTGTGTGTGTGTGTGTGTGCGCGCGCGTGTGTGTGTGTGTGTGTGTGCGCGTGTGTGTGTGTGCGCATGCACGTGTGTGTGTGTGCGCGTGTGTGCTGAGGCAGCTGGAGAGCACCACCTGAATCAGAGATGAACCAGCCTCACTACCCATCTGCTGCCAGCGCCCCGGCCCAGCTCCCCCCTCACTACTTGGGGAGGAGAGAGAGAGGCAGACACGGCTCCTCTCCTGGGGCCTAGCCCAAGCAGCACTCCAGCTGCAATATGCTCCATCCCTAAAAACCCAGAGCCCGACCCAGACCCACGACTTAACCCAGGACCCAGAACCCAGAGCCCAGGCCCAGAATTAAACCTGAAGCCTAGATGCAGCAGGCACAGGCTTAGCCACGGCCCCCTTCCTCCCCCCTTCACCCCTCCTTCCTCCCCCCTTCACCCCTGGTTCCTCCCCCCTTCCTCCCCCCTTCACCCCTCCTTCCTCCCCCCTTCACCCCTCCTTCCTCCCCCCTTCACCCCTCCTTCCTCCCCCCTTCACCCCTCCTTCCTCCCCCCTTCACCCCTCCTTCCTCCCCCCTTCACCCCTCCTTCCTCCCCCCTTCCTCCCCCCTTCACCCCTCCTTCCTCCCCCCTTCACCCCTCCTTCCTCCCCCCTTCACCCCTCCTTCCTCCCCCCTTCACCCCTCCTTCCTCCCCCCTTCACCCCTCCTTCCTCCCCCCTTCACCCCTCCTTCACCCCTCCTTCCTCCCCCCTTCACCCCCCCTTCACCCCTCCTTCCTCCCCCCTTCACCCCTCCTTCCTCCCCCCTTCACCCCTCCTTCCTCCCCCCTTCACCCCTCCTTCCTCCCCCCTTCACCCCTCCTTCCTCCCCTCTTCACCACTCCTTCCTCCCCATTCACCCCTCCTTCCTCCCCCCTTCACCCCTCCTTCCTCCCCCCTTCACCCCTCCTTCCTCCCCCCTTCACCCCTCCTTCACCCCTCCTTCCTCCCCCCTTCACCCCTCCTTCCTCCCCCCTTCACCCCTCCTTCCTCCCCCCTTCACCCCTCCTTCCTCCCCCCTTCACCCCTCCTTCCTCCCCCCTTCACCCCTCCTTCCTCCCTCCTTCCTCCCCCCTTCACCCCTCCTTCCTCCCCCCTTCACCCCTCCTTCCTCCCCCCTTCCTCCCCCCTTCACCCCTCCTTCCTCCCCCCTTCACCCCTCCTTCCTCCCCCCTTCACCCCTCCTTCCTCCCCCCTTCACCCCTCCTTCCTCCCCCCTTCACCCCTCCTTCCTCCCCCCTTCACCCCCCCTTCACCCCTCCTTCCTCCCCCCTTCACCCCCCCTTCACCCCTCCTTCCTCCCCCCTTCACCCCTCCTTCCTCCCCCCTTCACCCCCCCTTCACCCCTCCTTCCTCCCCCCTTCACCCCTCCTTCCTCCCCCCTTCACCCCTCCTTCCTCCCCCTCCTTCCTCCCCCCTTCACCCCTCCTTCCTCCCTCCTTCCTCCCCCCTTCCTCCCCCCTTCCTCCCCCCTTCACCCCTCCTTCCTCCCCCCTTCCTCCCCTCTTCACCACTCCTTCCTCCCCCCTTCCTCCCCTCTTCACCACTCCTTCCTCCCCATTCACCCCTCCTTCCTCCCCCCTTCACCCCTCCTTCCTCCCCCTTCACCCCTCCTTCCTCCCCCCTTCACCCCTCCTTCCTCCCACCTTCCTCCCCTCTTCACCCCTCCTTCCTCCCCCCTTCCTCCCCTCTTCACCCCTCCTTCCTCCCCCTTCACCCCTTCCCCCCCCTTCACACCCCCTTCCTCCCCCGGCATGTATCTAGCAGGTATGTAGGAAGAGTCCAGATGACCTGACTGTAGGAACACCACGTCATCTGCGTGTGCTCCGGCTAGACACAGATAACCTTTGACCTGTGAAGACCTCTCCAGAGTTGCTGTTTGGGCCGTGCTGCTGACCTTGACTGTGCCGGTGGGCCTGAATGCTGTCTTTTGTTGTTGTTGTTGTTGTGGTTGTTGTTGTTGTGGTTGTTGTTGTTGTTGTTGTGGTTGTTGTTGTTGTGGTTGTTGTTGTGGTGGTGGTTGTTGTGGTTGTTGTGATTGTTGCTGTTGTTGTTGTGGTTGTGGCTGTTGTAGTAGTTGTTGTTGTTGTTGCTGTTATTGTTATTTATGCACATCACAGGATAAAGCTTGTTTATACATTTTGTAAAAATATAGTACATACTACATCCATCATTTAACTAATTAGTGTCAAAGGGGAGTGTTTAGATCTGGGATTCAAACAACAACAACGAGGTCTCCCTTCTCTCCCCTCTCCAGACTGTTGTTGGTAAACAGCTGAGGGATGTCGCTGGAGAAATGTTCCCACTCTCAAATGCGTAGACGGAGCTAGGGATGCAAACATGATAGTGACATCAAAATGGTTGTTTTAATCATGTTTTGAAGCTGTACAATGTTTGATTACAATTCATTGTCTGTAATCTCATCCATAATGTTGGTGACGCTTTGGGGCGCTTATTTTCAATAGAGAGACCAAATGCAGTGTTTCTTTGGAAGGGCAGGACAACTCCACAAAAACTCTACTCACTCCAAAATTATACGGATTAGCAACTTTTTCATTCGGGTTTTTCATATCTTCGAAGTGTGTAGAAACGATGTGTTGTGGTCGTTTGATTGTTTAAAGTTGTAAATTCCCTTTATTTGGCTTTGTCCCACCCTCCCACTATAGTCTTACACACACGTTGCTAGGGAAACGGTGCGAGAAAGACATGATTTTATGAACGCGAACCTAGAAATGACAACCATCAGTAATGCTTATGGAGAACTGCGTTCTAATTAGTTAGAAATGTATCCCCATGTGGGGACCAGTGCTGTCTTCTCCGTTTCTTGCGAAACTGACAGTAAATCAAGTGGGTGGAAAATCTTTAATACACTCTCTCTGGTTTAACTAAAGCCCATGACACATAAGTTCTACTCTTCAATAATCAATGGATATACATAATTAATTTCCAAAATTGTGAAATGTATCAAACATACTGTATCTAACCAATCCCAGATTTGCGACCTTTTATTGGATGATAAAGATTTCTACGTTCCTACTTTAACCAGCTGTCTAGCTAGAGATCGGAGAATCAATCGATGTGGTCCAAACCGGAGGACCGTAACCACGCTCTGAAGTCTGTCACGTACACAATGGAGCGCGGCATCGATAACCATTGATTGTTTTACTTTCTTCAAAGACACAGTTACAATCGCGGATGTCCTTAAAAGTAATTGAATGGATCCCGGAGCCCCCGCTAGGTCATATGAAACGATGTTGGAACTGTCAGAGCTTCAGAGACATGAACAGCTTAAGGCAGTCGTCCTCTCAACAATTTTCAACAGGGAAGGACATACAGTATATGATGTTTAAATCAAGTCAGGGGGTTCAGAGATGCAGTCACGGGAATACATTTCTCAACTCTACTGCCACCTTTTGAAAAAGTTGAGCCCTGAATGAATTAACATTCAAGAAGAACCTAATAGCTAACATTCATTTGAGGGTTTCTATAATTGGCTGGAGATCTTTGGTTTCTAAGTTGGCACTGCTAGAATTGATACATCTCACTTCACACTTCTGGCAGTCAGACAACACCCAGATCCAGGATACTGCAGTTGGGATGGTTGTGATAACTCACTCCTTATCACATTACCCTGCATGAGTAATGGAAGGATTGTTCTGTTGTTTTTTTCGCTCTCTCTATTCCAACAGTTTGGATTTTTAAACCAAACAATTACTATTAGGTTCAAGTACTCAGAGATTCTCCTATCTGGTGATATATTGGTGTACGTTGGTTTCACCATTCAGTTTTTCAACATTTTTATGCGTGTTTCAGGACACCCAACAGTGGTGAGATGTAGAGCTCGGGGCAGCTGTGGTGCAGGAGGTAGAGCTGCCGTCTAATGATCGCAACAAGGTTGGCAGATCGGCAGTTTAAGCCCCGGCTGGCCACATGTCGAAGTGTCCTTGGGCAAGACACTAAACCCCAAATTGCTCCCAATGAGCAGGCCGCCGGTGCCTTGCATGGTAGCTTGGCCGCCATTGGTGTATGAATGTGTGTGTGTGTATGAGAGGCCGTTGTAAAGCGCTTTGGTATAAGGCGCTATATAAGTCAGTGCATTTAGAGCCAAACGAAGAAAACGCTTCACTGTCCTATTACTTACGCAGGTGACTGTCATCCTAACCCGAAACATGCATCTTCAAGACTAAAAACCCATCTTTTTAATATTGCCTTTAAATGACTAAATAATTAAATTAAGATTATAATTATTATTTTCTCAGCTCAATGGACAACACTCACTGCCCACCGAAAGTCCACTTGGATTGATGCATATACTGTCATTGAATAATTTACCAAACTAGAAGATGATTTACGGTCTGCACTGTCTACACATTGTCTCCCTTACGAGCTGTGTCCTGTGCATTGTTATCCCAGGGATTGATCACTGAAGCTTTATTGCCATACGCTGCAGAATGCAAGCGAGCTCTTCACTGTTGCCCAGGCCTGTTGAATATTTATGAGGGGGGGTGAAGTCATTATGAATATTCATGAGTGAAATCATTGGCACATATTCCTACTATGAATCAATTACATCTTTGAAAATGGGAAATGAACACATTTTTTAGTAAATTCGTCTTTCACGTCTGTCACACTTGGCACCCAGACAGTCACACGTCATGCAAATGATGCCTTTCCTTTTAGTGTTTGATAGAAATGTTGTCGCATAGAATCACAGCATTAAAAGGTATCAGGATGAAAGGTGCGACTGCGGTATCTATTAGTAGTCGCTGTAATGGAGTCTCATGTTGTTTTTTTGTTGGTGTAACACACGTTGCAACGGATGTGATGAATGTGAATTCAGCTAATAAATGATATGTTGTTATATCCTGAAGAAAAGCCTACCTCTGTCCTCTGTAGAGTTAAGGGTTGTTAAGGCTTGTAGCGGATTGCTAACTACCATTTCCTGTCACCAGCTCGTCTCATCTTGTGATACATGTAGTGATGTATGAATCATCTTTTTTAAAGTTGTGTTACTCTCAGCCAATCACAGTCGCTTAAGAGGGGGTCCAATCCGGTACTAACAAGGTGTACCTATAATAAAGCGGCCGGTGAGTGTATATATAGAACATAAATAGACAAACATTTAACAAGACTAATGTGTGCAAACACCACATGCTGTTGTTCAAGAGGGGGGGGGGGGGGGGGGAGGGTTCCAGGGTCAAGACAGAAACAGCACACCCGCCATCACCATCGCACTAATGCTGAAAGAACATTCATCGCCACACACATTCTAATGGACTACTCAAACCGAACGCTACCCTGAACTTCACACAGCTGAGTAGAGGGGAGAGGCGGGGGAGGAGGAGGGGGAGGAGGAGGAGGAGGTGGAGGGAGGTGGAGGGGGGGGAGGAGTACAGAGGAGGAGGAGGAGGGGGGGCAGCAGCAGGAGGAGAGGGAGGAGGAAGAGGGGGATGATGGTGAGTCTAAAACATATTATCATCTAGTTTCAGTTTAACTTTTTTTATATTACCGTCATTTTTTTTTTTTTACGTTAGTGTGACAGTGTAATAATTCAATTAGATGAATACCATGCACATAATAATGCATGGATTGTGTTTAGTCAGGAGCAGAATCATTCCAGTACCACATGTTGTATTTTGAAAGGCTTACATAAAGAATTTAACATGTTCACGGATCTAATCCATTGAAAATGTCATTTTATTGTAAAAAAAAGAAAAAAAGAAAACACCACCATTTCATCAATTGAATACATTTTATTTGTAGATTTAATATGGTACCAGTAAGACCTGAGAGACCTGTGTGTGTAAAAATACAAATGAATCTATCTCCGCCTCGTAAGGAGTCATCGCCAGTCTCTCGTGTCAGTGCACTCATGAGAGTGCCTGAGAGTCCCTGTGAGAGTGCACGTGAGAGTGCATGTGAGAGTGCTTGTGAGAGTGATTGTGAGAGAGCATGTGAGAGTGCACGTTAGAGTGCATGTGAGAGTACAGGTGAGAGTGCCTGTGAGAGTGCTTGTCAGTGCACTCATGAGAGTGCCTGAGAGTCCCTGTGAGAGTGCACGTGAGAGTGCTTGTGAGAGTGCATGTGAGGGTGCCTGTGAGAGTGCACGTTAGAGTGCACGTGAGAGTGCTTGTGAGAGTCATGTGAGGGTGCCTGTGAGAGTGCATGTGAGAGTACATGTGAGAGTGCACGTGAGAGTGCCTGTGAGAGTGCATGTGAGAGTGCATGTGAGAGTACAGGTGAGAGTACGTGTGAGAGTGCCTGTGAGAGTGCACGTGAGAGTGCTTGTGAGTGTGCATGTGAGAGTGCACGTGAGAGTGCTTGTGAGAGTACATGTGAGAGTGCCTGTGAGAGTGTATGTGAGAGTGCATGTGAGAGTGCACGTGAGAGTACACATGAGTGCACATGAGTGCATGTGAGAGTGCATGTGAGAGTGCTTCTGAGAGTGCACGTGAGAGTGCATGTGAGAATACATGTGAGAATGCCTGTGAGAGTGCCTGAGAGTGCATGCGAGAGTGCACGTGAGAGTGCACATAAGAGTGCCCGGCCGTCTCTCCTGCGCTCCGTCTTCAGAGAGGCCTGACCTCGGACGCGGTCGGTCTAACTGAGCCCAACCTCCGTAGAAGCATTAATAATAGTCATAATATTAATAATTCCTTTTTAAAAGCAGCCTTCCCCGAGCCATCGCGTCTCCCCCTCTGTCCAATTCTGTCTGTTTCAAGCTTTTTTTGAATGTTTTGACTTTTGAGTTTGACTGATTTGTGTATTCTGGCTGCACTTTGTCTGTATTGATTATTAAAAAAACAGCCTGGGTGGAGGAGAAGGGAAATGCTGGCAGAACACAGAACAATGGTGGAGGTCCGATACACCCCACGCCTTCTCCCATGCACTGATGCAAACCTTTTCTACTTTTGTTGTATTTAATTTCCGATAGAGGTTGTATTCACCTTTATAACTCCAAAAGCAACTTGAGGACAAAGGTGTGTGCGTGTGTGTGTGTGTGTGTCTGAGAGTGTGTGACTGTGTCTGACTGTGTGTGCAGCTGCGTGTGTGTGTGTGCGGCTGTGTGTGTGTGTGTGTGACTGGGTCTGTAACTGTGTGTGTGTGTGTGTGACTGTGTCTGTGACTGTGTATGTGTGACTGTGTCTGTGACTGTGTGTGCAGCTACGTGTGTGTGTGTGTGTGTGTGCGGCTGTGTGTGTGCGGCTGTGTGTGTGTGTGTGTGTGTGTGTGACTGGGTCTGTAACTGTGTGTGTGTGACTGTGTCTGTGACTGTGTGTGCAGCTACGTGTGTGTGTGTGTGTGTGCGGCTGTGTGTGTGCGGCTGTGTGTGTGTGTGTGTGTGTGTGACTGGGTCTGTAACTGTGTGTGTGTGACTGTGTGTGCAGCTACGTGTGTGTGTGTGTGTGTGTGTGTGTGTGACTGTGTGTGACTGTGTGTGCAGCTGTGTGTGTGTGTGTGTGTGACTATGTGTGACTGTGTCTGTGACTGTGTGTGTGTGTGTGTGTGTGTGTGTGTGTGTGTGTGTGTGTGTGTGCAGAGAGGCCACACCTGTCACAGGCCACAGTGTCTGCATGGAATATGAAATAAGATGACCATTACCACAACTCCCAGGAGTCCACCCACTGGTCTAAGGGCTGGAACTGAATGAATAACACTTGTTCTGCACAGAGAGTGTGTGTGTCTGCAGTACCTGTGTGAGTTGTCTCAACTGTCTCAGTCAGACCCTCAGGTGCACTCCGGCGCACCTGTCGAAAAGTGCTGATGTTAAGCGGTCGCTTCCGGTGAGTTTCACCAGCGACACGCATATTCCACTAGGGTATAGTGAGGAGTGTGTTTCAAGTGGAGATTTGAGTTATTTAAAAATCAATACTGTCACTGTCAATGCTACAAAACGACAAAAATGCTGGTGTCGAAAACTCCCGCTAACTCCGTGTTGGTCATTTTGTGCGACGTGTGCACAATGGCTTGGAAAAAACAATAGTATGGGTGGGCGAGGAGGGTCATTGCCTGCGATTCAGTTTCAACAAAATGGTTTCTGCGGCTGGGGACATGCTTACAGGTTTTTTAGAATGTCCTGCACCCCCCCACCCACCCCCTTTGAATCTCAGGGTACATTCAGCAGCTGTAGGACACTGTAGAGATACCACTTCCCAAGATGGAAGGAACTATTAGGACGACTCTCTAAGTCGGAGTTCCAAGAAACTCTGACCTTCTTTTTTACTTTTTCTTTTTCTTTTGAGGGGGCCAGTCCCACTCATACTCTTCGTTTTATTGGACAGATAGAGTGAAGAAAGGAAAGTAAGGAGAAGAAGAAGGGAGTCTGCAGTGCATGGGCCGGATCTGAACCCATGCCGACATGGGCATATGTGTGCACTGCAGACCGCTGTGCTAGACCACTGGACCACCCCAGGCCATGGTGCTAGACCACTGGACCACCCCAGGCCATGGTGCTAGACCACTGGACCACCCCAGGCCATGGTGCTGGACCACTGGACCAACCCAGGCCATGGTGCTAGACCACTGGACCACCCCAGGCCATGGTGCTAGACCACTGGACCACCCCAGGCCATGGTACTGGTACCAGACCACTGGACCACCCCAGGCCATGGTACCAGACCACTGGACCACTCCAGGCCATGGTACTGGTACCAGACCACTGGACCACCCCAGGCCACACTCTGACCATCTGCCTTCTCGTTAGAAAACAGACACCAATGTTGACAGTAAATGGTGAACATGTAAACAGTATTCATCTTTCTGTACAATGTGTACATATGTAGCTGTTAACAATCAAACGTATGCATAATGCATGTGTGTACATGTTTACACATTTGGCATTCAGCAGACGGCTTTGGCCAAAGCGACTTGTCTAAGTAAGATAATTATTAATTATAATTAAAAAGTATATTCGCATTCACAAGACATAAAGATACAAACAACAATATAATAAAAAGAACAACAACGTCATCACCGCTTCATCAGGCGTGTTTGTGGTCTGTTAGCGTTCATTATGAATTACAAACACAGTCTCGTTGGTTCAATAGTTGTTCCCGTTTCAAAAGCACTCTAATGCTTGCACTTCTGAGTTATTATTACTTATCACCAACTGAAAGCTACGAGTTCCCTGAAACCCAAATGAACCTACCATTCATCAAGAGATGAGCTTCTATGAACCTGCCATTCATCAAGAGATGAGCTTCTGGGAATCTGAGATTACTGTGTGAGCCCACAGAGAACCGTGTCTAAACACTGGATGGCATTTATTGTATTTATTGTGATAAATAAGAGTTAGGATGATGTCCTCCTGTGTGTGTGTACTGGTGAGTGTGTAAGGGTGTATTTGATAGCTATAGCTCCTATCTGTAAATATACAGTATACTCTGGTGGGCTAGAGTGGACTGTAAGATCTATGCTTGTTGTAGTTAGTGTGTAAGATCGAGGCTTGTAGTTAATGTAAGATCTAGGCTTGTATTTAGTGGAAGATCTAGGCTTGTAGTTAGTGTAAGATCTAGGCTTGTATTTAGTGGAAGATCTAGGCTTGTATTTAGTGTAAGATCTAGGCTTGTAGTTAGTGTAAGATCTAGGCTTGTAGTTAGTGTAAGATCTAGGCTTGTATTTAGTGGAAGATCTAGGCTTGCTGGTGTGTAAGATCTAGGCTTGTTGTGTTTACCTCCTCCATGTCTAAATTGCATGTATGACATTTATTGTAAGATGAATACGGCATGGTAATATGACACTTGACATAAATCTTTGTTTTATGTGACATCAATGAAACCCAACCATTTCTGCACACCATTCACCATGTGGGATATCTTCAACAGCTATGCACAATATGTGACAGCGTCGTTAGGGACCATGAATGCATCTGCCATGTGGGATTATCACATGATGGTGTGGTTTGGAGCTTGAGATCGCTATAGCTCCTATCTGTAAATATACAGTATACTCTGGTGGGCTAGAGTGGACTGTCACTGAAGACATCCAAACAAAGGTTCAGCGTGGCGAAACTGAGATGAAAATGTGAATCATTTGGGCTGTCATACTAGTGTATATTATTTCACTTTCCCCAATCATCCCAGAAACAGAGACAGTGTGAACAACAGTAGTAAGTTAGGAGATTTAAAACAATTAAATAAAAGAAGCTTAAAAAACATGGTTTTGAGCTATATTAGCGACTTGTCACATTAGCCATGCTACTTAGACTAATATATCATAAAACAGCTTTATTGACTCATCTCCTATGGAGCTTCCGATACAAATGGTTATTTGTCTCCAGACATCCTTGTTGTCATGGTATTCTTTGATGATGATGAAGTCGCTTCACCAGTGACTCACACAGGGACAGCCCAACCACCCGCTTTTCTAAGTGTGAGTAATTTCATGACTTTCTGTAATACAACATTCATCCATTATAATACTCTATAATTATTATAAACTGTTGTTCCAAGAAACTACTGAGACACAGACTAACTGCTCTCTTTGTGTCTGGCCACGTTCATGCCATTTTGTTAAACAATTAATTTTTTCCATAACCAATTTTCAGCTTGACTAGCAAGTGGTCACAAGTGGTACTAGTATGCATGTCTCAAATAAAAAAATTTTTTTTTGCTATTGTATGTTTGTCCCGAGACAGTTTCATTGTCATCGTATTCTTTGATTACAATGCATGACTTAAAGGGAACCCTGGCTATTACAGTTTTTCCCAATTGCTAAAACACAAAAGCCAATTCTCTAAACCAAATGACCAGTTCTCTAAACACATTTATTAAAACTAGCTCCCATTTGCCAAAACCATAAACACATTTCACATGAAGACACAATTCACAAAACACAATCCTCCTTTTCTCATAAATCTAAACACATTTTGTCTTGCTAAAACACAAGTTGCAAAAAACTCTGCTCAAATTCTCAAATTAAACCACAGTCAGCAAAATTTGAACACAATGAACACACCTAGCTTCATTCATTAAACATAACGACTCAAAATTTAAGACACTTGTTGCAAATGATTGTGGTGTGTGTGTGTGTGTGTGTGTGTGTGTGTGTGTGTGTGTGGTATAGTTCCATAAATACAGTAAATAAAAAAAACATCACACCCTGAACATTGTTTTCAGTGAGTATTGTTGTGTGTAATGGATCCTCTTTAGTGTTTGCATTGAGTTGTGATGCAGTACAGTAGTGTACATGTTACGGTACATGTGGGAATACGGTACATGTGGGAATACGGTACATGTGGGAAAACTAGGGTTAGGGTTAGGTGCTAGGGTGCTAGGGTTAAGGTTAGGGTTAGGGTTAGGGTTAGGGTTAAGGTTAGGGTTAGGGTTAGACATGCCAGCATGTACCAAGTCACCCTAGCACCTAACCCTAACCCTAGTTTTCCGTATTCCTAAGTACCGTATTCCCACATGTACCGTAACATACATACTGTATTTTCTGTAGATTTACATACTGTTCATATGAAACACACAAATCTATGAATGCCCAATACTCTACAGTGATATATTCTGAGAACAGATACTGTAAGGTTTCTAAAAATGTGCTTTGGCAGTTGTGAAAAAAAAGAACATTCTCACACACTGAACATTGTGTTTTCAGTTGTTTTGTTGTAGTCTGTAATGATGCTTATAGTGTTTACATTTTTCCAGGCTTTGAGCAGCTGTTTTGGTGTGAAAGTTTGAGTTTTGAAGAGAGAAGGTGTGGTTTTGTTTATGTAGCTTTAGAAAAGTGTGTTGTGTTTAGAGTTTTGGGGAAATGGAGGAAAGTTTTGTGAAATGTGTTTTAGCAATTGAGAAAAACTGTAAGACATGTCAGCCTTAATACGCTTTAATTCGCCATATTACTGCAGTCGCATACGAAAGTATGTAAGTCATTATCACTTACCGGTAGCCTCCGGCAAACGAGAACAGTGAATCCAATCCATAAATATAAGTGTTTAGTGATCGTTAAACTGTTGTTTATTATATCGAGTGGGTACTTTAAAACTTCAAGTTGGTGTTATGAAAAAAAAAAAAAACTAGATATTGTGAACAGCGCATCTTTAGGCAGTTGGGTTCGTCCATGCATCTTCCCACTGCTTTCTCCTCTTCTTATCAGCAAGCCCGGATTATCCATATATTGCATCGGGTGAATGCCCTGGGGCACCAGCCAATGGGGGGGCACCAAATTATTCGGACAATGAAGAGACCTTTAAAATATTTTGCGCACATTTTTAAAATATAGGCTATATTTACTGGAAGTCATCCACACAGGTACAAAACTAACGGTTATATTTAGGCTATAATTTATAAAAAGATAAATAATTGCGAGTTCGGTGTAAGTGCCCCCCCCCCCCCCCAGTCATAGACAAGTGCGCGATTCATCAGAGCAACGCATCCGGGTACTTTCCCCTCCCGTAATGTCCACGCCCCTTTTTGGGTGATAGAAGCGGAGAAGTTTGAATGGCGGTCAATGGGAATTTCTGGTCTTCGCTACTTTAATCCGATAAAATAAGAAAACCGTAGTGCTTTTTAGATATTAGGAGCCCAAATCCGATGGCCAGTTAGGCAAACTATTATATAGTGTTGTTGCCGATCAATGATCGACGTCGTTATATAGAGAAAATTAATGAAATAGGGGTTGATGCATCAGAGCCGTCATACGTCATCTCCCTGTCATCTGGGATTTGTAGTTCCTCATTTGATTTGCCGTGGTCCTAACATCTTCACCTCCAGTCCCCCCAACAGTGTTTGCTTTCGTATCTTCTTTGAACATTTATCTCCCATGATTACAATAGAAATATCATGCACAGTAGCACTAGTCGATAGCCGTTATGGGTGAAGGGTTAGTAGGTACTAAGTAGTACCTTAGTAGGCTAGATAGTAGGGGGGGGGCACACATCACGTCTGGTCACCCTAGGGCACCCTTGGGGGTTAATCCGGGCCTGCTTATCAGTAGGAAAGCTGTGCACACTTAGGCCCGATCCCAATTCCCTTTTCTACCCCTACGGCTCGTTTTCGAGTGTCACTCGATTCGAAGGCCTTGCCTTCGAATACGTCACAAGCCCTACCCCTTGAAATCTCAGCCCTATGAATTGGGACAACCCTTCACGGCGCCTACGTCATCACGCGGTACGGTTGACGCGTTGTGTTGCCGGCGAATTCTCACATCTCGCAATGCCTTCAGCTGTGTTTATTTCTGTTGCGTGTGCTATAAGCATCTATTTTCGTTTGTTATCAACACACTGTAGTGTTTAGACGTTCCTTTTTTAGTCTCTTCCGTCAGCGATGTCTTTTTTGTGGACATCGCAATAATGACAATGAATTTAATGACAATGAATGACTCCAACCAAAACAACCAGTCCATCAGTAGTCATAAAGCGTTGTCCAAAAATCACGTTACCAAGCGCCTTTCTCAGAACAATTCGTCGTCTAGAATCCAAAAATCAATCCATCATAGTGGTGGTCAAAAACGTAGAAAGAGGATCTCTTGGGGACGCGGCCACATTTGCCCGTGAAGGAGAGATGACAAATAAGCGGAAACATTTCTCAGTAGAGTCGAACGGTGATAGATCATCATCCTTTACGCGTATCCTTAACTGTAGTTACATTTCGCGTGTCATATGCCATTAGACATGGAAATATGTCAATGCGCGGCTGTCATGCACAAATCAGCTTGTAACATTAGACACACAGCACATCAGCATGATAACGTTTTGTTGTTGTTGTGCTTGTTATAAAGAAAAGGTATATAATGCATTGAAATGAATGATACAACCCATTAACATAATAACAACTGCTCGGATTAGATTGCGGGTGGAAATAGGTCAAAATGCGCATCATGTACAAGTCAGCCGAACGTTTGATAGATAACTTTACATATGTGTACCATCATCCGCTGTCAAACGCCACAGGTAATCATTGATTTATGACTGTACATCTCTGAAATGCTCGACTGTCATGCAGCGTTGCGTTACTGTAACGTTAGACACAGCACCGACATAAAAGCGATTTTTGGGTTAAGCTTGTTATAAATAAAAGGTCTATAATGCATTGTAATGACATTAAACTAAGACAATACGATGGTTATCATAATTTTTCAAATCTTTATTAATAAGTAATTACAGAGAAAGTAAAATGACATTTCCGCATTGAATAGAGCGACATAAGATTTCTGTAGATGATTCGCAATGCATCCTGGTATCAAGGGGTAGCGTACCGTTAGCCCTTCGAAGCTAGTGTGGTCCTGAAATCCCTCGAAACGAAGGGATAGTTAGCCCTCCCCCTTACCCCTAGCCCTCGACGAAATATGAATTGAGACAGCCCTCGCCCTAAACGTGAACGCGCAAATCGAGCCATAGGGGTGAAAACGAAGGGCTAGGGGTGAATTGGGATCGGGCCTTACATCACTCCACTTGGTCACTTTAGACTGATAGTTACAACCAAACGCAGCACAATGTGGCATTGTATGTGGCACGTTATATCCACTGCAGGTCAGGAAAGATACCGGCTTAGCAACATTTACTAAAGTTTAACCCATTTCACGTCACTACTGCGCGACTGCAGTAATATGGCTGCCTCCATGGGTCAAAATATGTATTACAGATTGAGGAGTTTTAACATAATGAACATATTTCATGTCTTTCTAATAACATATTTTAGTAGGAGATGGCAATTAGAGCGTATTAAGGCCTACATGTCTTAATAGCCAGGGTTCCCTTTAACAATGCATCACTTTACAATGCATCACTTTACAATGCATCACATACCAGCGTATTCAGTCCACGGTTTGAAACTACACTGAACGAAAATAGAAACTCACAAACTCACAAAAAGTGAGTGTTGTGTTTATATTTTTGTTCAGTGTATATATATATATAAATAGTGTGGTTCTGAGGCAGCTTCATCATATTTATTCTATACCAAGGTTATGTGAAGCTTACCTAGAACCTTACATATTGATTTTCCCACTTTAAGTCATCCTCTGACCATGTACTGTGCAGCAGATTGTTTAAGTTGTGCCATTGAAGAGAGAAAAGCACTTTATCACTATTGCACTTGACTTAATATCGAACTTACTGAGCTGAGGGGTTGTACCGACTGGTCTGCAAGGTCATTACATCATCAAACAGAAAGGAAGACTTGACACACACTCGAAAAGTCAATTTGGAAAGAGTCAACGTGGAAGAACTTTTTGAAGAAAAGTTTGTTATTAACTCAACTAGATTAGAAAATCTTCAGAGCTGCAGCTCAAGAACATTTCTCTCATTTTTTTTTCATTTTGATCTTATGACTATCTTAAAGGCGACCACTACCACACATCATGTGCCTCTACCTTGCCCGCAGTCGATTACAACTGTCAGCCTTTGAAGCTCTTCATATACGGCTATTAATCACCCGTCTTGACAGTGAACAGTGGTAGAGGGAGAGAGAGAGAGAGGGAGGGAGGGAGAGAGGGAGGGAGGGACGGACGGAGGGAAGGAGAGAGAGAGAGAGAGAGAGAGAGAGAGAGAGAGAGAGAGAGAGAGATGCAAGTAGAGAGAGAGAGGGAGATTGATGGGGGAGGGAGAGAGAGAGAGCAACGGAGAGAGAGGGAGCGGGGGAGAGAGAGGGAGAAAGAGAGAGGGAGGGAGAAAGAGAGAGAGAGGGAGGGGGGGAGAGGGAGGGAGGGAGGGAGGGAGCCGGAGCCGGAGCTAGAGTGTCATCTGAGAGGATTACATCAGAGTAATATTTCACAAAGAGAGAAGAGTGTGAAATGCTCATCTCACCAAATGCAGTTTTTCCATAAATCATCGCGGTAGTGGCGGAGTAAGATATGGCAAGATAGTGGCCGGCCCGTCAGGATGATCCATTCGCCGTGTCACGGAGCGGTACACTGAACTCCAGATTAATAGCACTGACACCGGGTCTCAACTCCCCCTTATTGTGGTCCATTGACTGTCCACTTTAAAGCATTAGAGAGCAGAGCCAGTGGCCCTAACCCCGACACATATATACCTAGCATTTCATTTAAGGTGTAATCTAAGGGGATGATGTTAATCTGGGAGAATGACTTCCCCACGTCATGTGAGCGACGAATGAGGAAGAAGGACACATTCTCCAGGGTCCCCCCCCCCCCCGTCCCTGTGAGGGGCTATCTTAGTATTTACCATGAACCAGGCAGGGGAGGCTGGGTGGTAGAGGGGTAGAAAGGAGGTAGAAATCGGAGGACGGTGGTCATTGGTGATGCAATGGCGTGGAACGGGGAATGGGATTAAACAAGGTGTATGAGCCCGTCCTCCGATCTCCGCCTCCACCAGCCTCCCCTGGGCACGTACACAGCTTTGCTTGCGCAGTAGTTCGCCTGTTGAAATCGTAGTAAGGATGTTCTTAAAAAACCAAAAGACTTAAAACAATGGCATGGATTATATATTTTTTTTTACATTTGTTTTTTCAGATTTTATCCCTTTTTTCACCCAATTTGGTAGCCAATTGAACCCAACCTAGCATCCAATTATCCCCTGCCTATTGCGAGGGATCCGCCGCACGACCCCGTGGCCGGCAGTCCCAGAGGAGGCCGCCAGGCAGACTAGCTGACTGGCTCCTCAAGCCCAGCACCGTTATTCCAGCACCAGACGGGGGCGCTGTTGCGCGAAGGATCCTTGTCCGGAACTACTCCTATACCCCCCTCGGGAGCGGCCGCCCAATATGCCGTTCCCCGTGTGTGCCCTGGCCATATCCGGGTCTGGCGAGCCGGGATACGAACCCCGGCCCCGGTGGGCAGCAAATGGCATGGATTTTATTATCGTTTCCCTTCGAATCGACTCGACTTGTATTTTAGAGGTTTTTCAGAGCGGAAGCGGAAGAAATTCAGGGTTAGAGTCACATCACACGCGGACTTCATGTTAGCCTCTGGGAAAAATCAATATTTCATATGTCCAACGGCAGCCGTACATCTGAATCATCTCTGGACTGCTTGATTATAGTGTTTGTCCGGACCTGCCAGGCTGGTGGAGCGGGGGGGCGGTATGGATCTGGGAGAGACACCGTCAGGTCAGGCTATGACCAGACCATCATATGACCAAGACTCTCCCACACACTTAGGATCGATACTTACCCTGGATATTTATCATGTAGCTAAGCTTTCCGTCAAACATGACCTTCATCAGAGCATGCAATCTCTGGACCAAGGGTGAATGGTAAACGGACTAAACACACTTATATACTTATATATACGCCTTACTCCAAAGCGCTTTACAACAGTCTCTCATTCACACACACATTCACACCCCCGATGGCGGCAAGCTACCGTGCAAAGGCGCCGGCCGGCTCATTTGGGACCCCCTTCAAAGTAATTTCATGCATGACACCACTGATCAGTGGTTAAATGCAACCCATTCTTTTCGGGTTTTAAACAATATATTTTCAACTGTTCATATTCTTCTTTTTTTTTTTAAGTGTAGCAGTAATGGGTAAGTGAGAGGTGTGGAGAGTTTTAGTTGCTATATTTCAGTGAACTGTCTTCTAGTTTGTGGGAAATAATATTCACTGGGATGTTTTTTTTATGATTGGCTTGTTTTGGTTGCCTTGTGCTGGTTGCCCCTGAATATTGTTAGGTAAATGTTATGCTCTGGAGGTACAGTTGAATAACACTTTGCTGGAAGACAGCTGCGCCGTTTGACTTAGAGTGCCCTGCCCGAAATAGCGCTATGCTCCATTTTATTGAGATGTATTTAAGCCCTTATTCTATCATAACATGGAGTGCACTTACCTTTCATTGGCCTCTCATTCAGACACGCATTCACACATCAATGGCGGCAAGCTACCACGCAAGGCGCTGGCCCGCTCATTGGGAGCAGTTCGGAGTTCAGTGCCTTGCCCAAGGACACCTCGACACATGGACAGGAGGAACCAGGGAACGAACTACTGGTCTTGCCGTTAGACACCGGTCATTTGATGCCGGCTCTACCTCCTGAGCCGCGGTCGCCCCCACGGCCCCTGACTTACATAACTGCCTGCAGAAGAGAACGTGCTTGCTCTGAGTCTGATGCAATGGATTAAGTGCCTGCATGAATGTTAAAGAAAAATAAATGTGGTCCATGACAGTTCATGAAATGATTCCAGGCAGATGTGCTCTCATGTGCGCTCAAAGGGAAAGTAGCAATGGTTGTAACAGGAAGAGAGTGTTGCAAGAACGTCTAAAATGGAGTCCATTGGGTTAGCTGAAGTTTCACCACCAATTGGCATGGAAACCACTTTACCTCCCGATTTTCAATGCTGCCATTCAAAAATGTGATTAAACTTTGATGTTGGTAAGTGGAGATAGTGAATTCTACACTGTACCACGGTCCAGTCGGTATCATGACATCTGATCTGGTCAGTGTTGCGCCTGCTGATTGAATAACAAAACATGTATTATTATTTAAGTCTCAGTTATAATAATAATAATAATAATAATAATAATAATACTTATATAGCGCTTTTCTAGACACTCAAAGACGCTTTACAAACTGAGAAGATCCACTAGTAATAATATAAAGAAACAACAAATAAATAAAATAAAGTACAGAGGCCTAGTTAAGGAAGTGCTGGGGACACATGGGAAGGGGAGGGGGAGAGGGTTAACTGGTAAAGGCGAGCTTGAAGAGGTGGGTTTTGAGGGCCTGTTTAAATGTTGGCAGGGTGTTGGCCTGTCTGATGTGGTTGGGGAGGGCGTTCCAGAGGGACGGGGCTGCGGCTGAAAAGGCCCTATCACCCCAGGTCCGGAGCTTGGTCCTGGTGGTCTTGAGGGTGGTTTGGTCGTCAAACCTGAGGCAACGGGAGGGGGTGTGGAGGGGGACGAGGTCGGCAAGGTAGGAGGGGGCCAGATTGTTGATGGCTTTGTGATAACGGAGCTGCCAAGACCCATCGTGGGGCGGCTGTGGCGCAGGAAATAGAGTCGCCGCCTAATGATCACATGGTTGGCAGATCGGCGGTTCGAGCCCCGGCTGGCCACATGTCGAAGTGTCCTTGGGCAAGACACTGAACCCCAAAATTGCTCCCAGTGAACGGGCCAGCGCCATTGGTGTGTGAATGTGTGTGTGAATGGGTGAATGAGTGAATGAGAGGCCGTTGTAAAGCGCTTTGGAGCAGCAAAAAAAGTGCTATATAAGTGCAGTCCATTTACTTACATCCCACTGTCTTAGTCAACAAGCCCCAAGCTCTTATTATAAGGCCACCAAGACAAAGTCAGGCTGTAAGCGGCATCTCTAATTAATAAACATAATTCATTTTCCAGTTCAAACATGAATACGTTTGACCAACAACAACCTGTCTGACGCAGTGTGATGAATGATTATTTATAAAAGTATGTGATGAATGATTATTTATAAAGTAACTGTCTTACTTTCCCTTTTGGCTGCTGACATATCCTTGCGTGAACTCACTACATCACAGCTAACCACTCCCTCCCCAGAGTGTCTGATCATCCCTCGCTGGAGGCAGCGCTCTCTTGCTAATAATAATAAGTACCTTCAAGGTAGAGCGGGCCTTGTGTACCGAATGTAAACATTGGGATAGTCGGAGAATGTAAACGCATTAGGATAGACTGGATTCATCCAAATGATATACTGTCTAGGTGCCGGGGTTGACCAAGCGTTTTCGGGCTTAGTGGGCCGCAATTAAATCGAGCCGAGTTGTGGGCCGAGTGCCAAAAAACATAGACCATGTCTTTAAAGCAAAACATCCTTTAAAGCAAAAACAACCCCTTCTCTACAGGACCAGCTCCATGGGTGTATGCTTGATCTGAAATGTGTGTGTGTGTGTGTGTGTGTGAGGGGGTGGGGGGGGTGTGACACTTCTGGCAGAGGGTATGGGGGTTGTCGCAGGCTCGGACTAGTTGGCCCTTGGTGAGACTTCTGCAAAGACGCACATACACAATACCTGTTCTTTTAAGTCTTTAATAAACAGTTGCAAGGATACGTCGCTCTCCACTTCTAGCAAACAGACGGCCCAGAATACAGTTAGAACACTCTGTTCGTACCTTTTTTTTCCAACCCTCCCCTCTCCAAGGCAGGGTTCACACACCTTAGTATCTAAGATGGCGGCCTCGACCGAACCGGGGGGGGGGGGGGTGATCTCTGAACAAACAATGTGATTCCTTTTGCGAGGAACCACATGCTTCTTATCACTTGGCAACGGCTGGAACTTTGGGAGGACATTAATGTGCTTTCTCAGCTCTCTCAGCTCTTTGTCCTCTCAGGGTCATCCTCATACCGGCTGTGACTGTGTGTTGGTAGCATTATTAAGGACAGGTCGTTAACACAATGGCACATTATGCCGTTCCCCCGAGAGACAAGCGTGTCCTCCCTGCATCCATTAGTTAAGTTGTTTCTTCTTCAAGGTAAGGAGATCCTACACGAGGGAAGTGGCCCGTAGGACAAGGCTGTGGGGTAACATTGAAGGGTAACTTCCCCCGGCAACAAGGTAGCCTCTTCCTCTTCCGAGTAGCCCGGTCACCAGTTACTCAGTTATTCAGTACACATGGTTAATACTTCAGGAGCGGCTGTGGCACAGATCGGCGGTTCGAGCCCCGTCTGGCCACATGTCGAAGTGTCCTTGGGCAAGACACTGAACCCTAAAATGCTCCCAATGAGCAGGCCGGTGTAGGAGTAGCTTGCCGCCATTGGTGTGTGAATGTGTGTGTGAATGGGTGAATGAGAGGCTGTTGTAAAGCGCTTTGGATAAAGGCTCTATATAAGTCAGTCCATTTACTTCATGTCTAGGTGTTACATGGTTGACTCTACATACAGTATATGTTTAAGAATCAGTAACATTAGAGTCATTAAGGTATGTTAACTGTCAATATTACATGTTGATAAATGTGAATACATTTTAATTTAAAATGTAAAAAAAAATATTGCATGGTCGGCGGTACGCCGGTTCAATCCCCGGCTGGCCACATGTCAAGGTGTCCTTGGGCAAGACACTGAACCCCAAATTGCTCCCAATGAGCAGGCCGGCACCTTGCATGGTAGCTTGCCGTCATTGCTGTGTGAATGTGTGTGTGAATGTGTGTGTGAACGGGTGAAGGAGAGGCCATTGTAAAGTGCTTTGGACTAAGACGCAATGTAAGTGCAGTCCATTTAACAGAAGAGTTTCCCCCCCAAAATGCTCCTTTAAGGTCACTTGCAACTTCCGGGAGAGAAAGAATAAATAAATCCGTGCTTAATCATTTAGCGAGAATTATCTGTAGGCAGCGATTCAAAACAGTACCCGGTAGAGTTTTTAAATTGTCCCTTGAAATCATTAACTTTCATACTGTCGCCTCCCGATGAAATATGAATGTGTTGCGTGCTTTCTGGGTGTTATTATGGACTCTTCAGCCCACAGCAACTAAAGCACTCAATTATTAATATAAATATTGCAAAATTCAAGAGTTCGCGATACTGTGTCCCTCTTTTCCCAGATAGAGGAGTCTATAGTTATTGCCTTAACCGTGCGGGGACAAGCCTGTCTCCCATCGAAGGTAGCCCCGAGGCCCTCCAGGTAAAATGTTCCATTTTCCAAAGGAGATTTCAAAAAGAAGCCCTCCATTTAACACCATTATCACCGGGTTTTTACTTTTAATTTTTTTTCTTCCCCCCCTCTCCTCTCTTCCATTTGTCACACTTATCGTTTAATGTAATAGTCAGATTTCCTAGATACAGTGTGAGCTTAAATCCTGCATTACCCAGAGCCACGAGAGCGGCTATTCATCTCACAGAGCACACATTACGATTTCTGCAATTTATGGGGGACAAGCAGCGAGCAGATCTGAAAGATTGGATTTGACACAAGCTGCAGGGGGTAAGGTAGATAAGAACCATTAAAAGGCAGCAACTGTGTCTCTCTCTCTACCTCTCTCTCTACCTCTCTCTCTCTCTCTCTCTACCTCTCTTTCTCTCTCTCTCTCTCTCTCTACCTCTCTCTCTCTCCCTCTCTCTCTCTCTCTACCTCTCTCTCTCTACCTCTCTCTCTCTCTCTACCTCTCTCTCTCTCTCTACCTCTCTCTCTACCTCTCTCTCTCTCTCTCTCTCTACCTCTCTCTCTCTCTACCTCTCTCTCTACCTCTCTCTCTCTCTCTACCTCTCTCTCTCTACCTCTCTCTCTCTCTGCAGCTGTGTAAAGAGGTGTAATCACCCCCATAGACAGTCGAGTGCCAGTCACATCCTAATGACCAGCCCAGGGTGTGGACTTTGGTGCCAGGCATATCAGAGCCGTACGGCCATCATTACGTGGGAACCACTCAAGCTCTCAGAACTACCCCTAATCAAACAGCCTGCTTATATTATATTGAGAAAGGGTTATTTCAAATGCGACCCCCCCCCCCCCCCCCCGCCCCGCCCCGCCTCGCCCCCCTTCCCTCTGGGATGTCTCAAGTCATGTGTGGGTAGAAACAAACGTAGCATATTATGGTGAGCAATCGTGTTATTTCAGGTGAAGGAGCTCTACGACAACCTGGTCAGGTGACAGCTGGTTCATATGGATGCAAAAACACATCATCATGTGTTTAAACGGACAGAGGCTATAAGCAGCCATGTTAATGCTCTTCCGTGGCATTCACCGGTGATTACGCTTGGCTGTGAGAGTAAAGCTATGTGGTCTTTCAGTCATTTCAGTCGAGGTAGTGGCATGTAGTGAACATGACGTCGGCTAAGGATTCAACCGGCTGCTTGTAGCTTCCATGTCGAGGAAGAAAAAAAGCTTACGAGAGGCATCAGTTGAATCGCCACGGTAACGTGACTTGGCAGCGGCCCACAGTAAAGACATGAACACGTTTTGAGTGGCCCGTCGCATTTCTTGCGACTTCTTTTCAACACACGTCGCTGCGAGTAAGGCCGTCCTGGCGGCGGGTCTCACAAGGATGTGCTCCGTTCCTCCTCCACTCACTATGCTAATCCACCAGACCGACAGCGCCTCGATGTGAATACCAGAAGGTGTCCTGCTGGGTACTGGAGTAAACGGGGTAAAGATGTGGAAGACTGAAAACCTGACTGAACATTTCACACAAAATGAATCTGTTCCACATTTGCCACATAGGCTATATATATATATATATATATACACGTATAGTACCAGTCAAAAGTTTGGACACACTTTCCCATTCAATTGAATGGGGGGAACTGTGTCCAAACGTTGTAGTACTTGCAATAAAAGTTCCCATTTTGGAAAATTGAATTCTAACTGCATTGCAACAGACTGCGTTACAATCACATTGCAACACAATACTGCTACAATTAATGCACATTTTGGCAACGGGTATATTTCCAGTAGGTTACACTCCACTGGTGAGCCTCTGGAACATAAGATGACGCCACCAGTGTGTGTGTGTGTGTGTGTGTGTGTGTGTGTGTGTGTGTGTGTGTGTGTGTGTGTGTGTGTGTGTGCGTGTGTGAGTGTGAGATGAAGCCAAGAGGGGCACTGGGCTGTGTGCAGCTTAGGGGACGACAGGGCTTTCACTGCTATTAATAACCACATCCAACACAGACTTTCTGTTTCTTCTAGTTCATATAAAAGGTTTGGAGGGAGGAGTTGATGTTGATGTTGTGTCTTTTTCTCGGCTTCATTAAAAGAGGAACAGTATGGATTGTTGTTTTCCAAGTATGACCTCATGACGTGTAGGTTTGTGTTGGTTCAATTAAGCACTTTGTTTTTGTTGTGTTTTTGTTGGATTCCCTAATAATGTACGGTAACTCTATAATCTCCATAATAATCTTTTGTGATTTAGACATGTTTTGCCTTGGTTGACGCATTATCCCAAATAGTGATTCAAAATGGAAGACGTTTGAAAGACGATCTAGCTTCTTTGATTGATTATTGGTTTGGAGAAAATAGAATGACACACACCCTTATACAGTATTTGAGTATGTGTAAAAACCACCAAATTGTATTTGTTTTGTTTGCCAAGGCTGGGCATTGGCATTGTAGGCAACACATACGATACCATCACTTGCTAACGATTTCTAATGAGTTATGATGTGGGGATTGAAGGCCACACACACTCCTGGGTTTGGTTGTTAAACAGAGCCTTAGTATGGGGTGAGAATGACAGAATAACGATTCCAATCTACTTAGCTATTTTCTATCGCATCATGAGGTCCTTGCCAATACCCGTCCCTACGCTAAAGTTGAATTGAATTGAATTGAATGTTCAACAAGGTGGGTCGGCACACCTTACAGAGATCCAAGGGACGGATGAGAGAGGAACAGCTCTTTCAATCTGTTCTGACTAGACAAGGACGCCAATATGGGACAGCAGGTGTGCATCTCCTGTAGTCTTTGATCAGACAAAGCCGGATAACCTCTGACCCTGTTACGAAGGAGACAAACCAGTGCAATCTCACCTCACGCATTCCTGAAATGAAATGGCGTCTGGCACACAGCGTGGATTTAGGGCAACCCTAAACCTTTCGTTTGTTTGCTTTGCATTACAGAGAGTTCTAGAGAAAGAAGGAACCCAGGTTGTGTGTCATTGTGTGGTGTTGAGGTGTTAATGCTAATGGAATAGAAAGAAGCATTAAAGGAAAAACAGACAAATCACAGAGGCCGTAGCATTCCCTCCAGGGACTGCAGATAAGGATGTGGTGCACATCTCAATGCGCGCCGGTGTAAAGTGATTTCATTAACACTCAGAAAAAACACCATGGCAACAAAACTATCTGGATTACAACCATCACCAGCTTGTATAGAAAGCCCCATAGGTGACTGTAACACTGTAACCAGTGTCTATGCTATGAAAATCTGGGCGTCAAAAACTGCAGAATGTCAAGAAATCCGACGTGTCGTTTTTGTCCGAAGTGTCCTTGGGCAAGACACTGAACCCCAAATTGCTCTCAGTGAGCGGGCCGGCACCTTGTATGGTAGCTTGCCGCCATTGGTGTGTGAATGGGTGTGTGAATGGGTGAATGAGAGGCCATTGTAAAGCGCTTTGGATAAAGGCGCTATATAAGTCAGTCCATTTACCATTTACCATTTACCACCGATATTTTGCCGACTCCTCATTTTGGCTTTTCAGCTCAGTGCAGATTTACTTCAGACTATTGGAATGCACCGGGAGGGGAAGGGCTGGCCGTGTAGGGGGCAGTAGGGTGACCCGTGTGACAGATATGGGACAGACTTCCTGTCTCAGCCTCTCCTTCCTCTATCCTCCAGGTCTCCTGTGTGGGTGACGGCTGACAGAGGATGAGAGGATAAGAGGGGGGTGAGGGGCTGACAGAGGATGAGAGGGGGGTGAGGGGCTGACAGAGGATGAGAGGGGGGTGAGGGGCTGACAGAGGATGAGAGGGGGGTGAGGGGCTGACATAGGATGAGAGGGGGGTGAGGGGCTGACAGAGGATGAGAGGGGGGTGAGGGGCTGACAGAGGATGAGAGGATGAGAGGGGGGTGAGGGGCTGACAGAGGATGAGAGGATGAGAGGGGGGTGACGGCTGACAGAGGATGAGAGGATGAGAGGGGGGTGAGGGGCTGACAGAGGATGAGAGGATGAGAGGGGGGTGAGGGGCTGACAGAGGAGGAGAGGATGAGAGGGGGGTGAGGGGCTGACAGAGGATGAGAGGGGGGTGAGGGGCTGACAGAGGATGAGAGGGGGGTGAGGGGCTGACAGAGGATGAGAGGGGGGTGAGGGGCTGACAGAGGATGAGAGGGGGGTGAGGGGCTGACAGAGGATGAGAGGGGGGTGAGGGGCTGACAGAGGATGAGAGGGGGGTGAGGGGGGGGGTGAGGGGCTGATACGGAGCGCGCTCAGAGACTCACCCTGCCTCTGACAGGGGGCACAGGGGGCCCCGGCACACTGTGGTATCCAGGACATGTTCAGGATGGATGGGAATGAGCAATCGCATGCGTGCGTGCGTGCTTGTCTGTGTGCGTGCGTGCTTGTCTGTGTGCGTGCGTGTTTGTCTGTGTGCGTGCGTGTTTGTCTGTGTGCGTGCGTGTTTGTCTGTGTGCGTGCGTGTTTGTCTGTGTGCGTGCGTGTTTGTCTGTGTGTATGTGCGTGTTTGTCTGTGTGTGTTTGTCTGTGTGCGTGCGTGTGTGTGCGTGCGTGTTTGTCTGTGTGCGTGCGTGCTTGTCTGTGTGTATGTGCGTGTTTGTCTGTGTGTGTTTGTCTGTGTGCGTGCGTGTGTGTGTGTGTGTGCGTGCGTGTTTGTCTGTGTGTATGTGCGTGCTTGTCTGTGTGCGTGCGTGTTTGTCTGTGTGTGTGCGTGTTTGTCTGTGTGTGTGCGTGTTTGTCTGTGTGCGTGCGTGCTTGTCTGTGTGCGTGCGTGTTTGTCTGTGTGCGTGCGTGTTTGTCTGTGTGCGTGCGTGTTTGTCTGTGTGCGTGCGTGTTTGTCTGTGTGTGTGCGTGTTTGTCTGTGTGCGTGCGTGTTTGTCTGTGTGCGTGCGTGTTTGTCTGTGTGCATGCGTATTTGTCTGTTTGCGTGCGTGCGTGCAAGCACACAAGCACACGCACACACACATGCACACACACACACACACACACACACACACTGGTGGATGGGATGAACGAGTGCTTTGGACCGCTGTGGCTGCAGCAACGCCCACCTCAGTCACTTCACACACTCTCAGTTTGCACGTCAGACAGAATCAAAAGGTTTGTTCACCTCCTTGCGACCCCCGGTGCTAATTGAAGCTGCTTTAATAAAGTTTGTAGATATATTGCAGCATCCTTATGCCTCCCACATGACCGAAAATGAAAGGCACAAAAATTCCAATCAAATACATTTGGAATTGACTATAATTTCTTCAGGATTTAATTGAATGCACATCCATCTCACAGGGGGATAACAGCACCCATGGGGTGTGTGCCTGTGTGTGTGTGTATGTGTGTGTGTGTGTGTGTGTGTGTGTGTGTGTGTGCGTGTGTGTGTGCGTGCGTGAGTGTGTGTGTATCTGTGTGTGTGTGTGTGTGTGTGTGTGTGTGTGTGTGTGTGTGGATATTAATACTACAAGTCTATTTTGCAAACACAAATCAAATTGGCTCATATTATTGAAAGCAAATTATTAATGTCTTCTCTCACACACACACACACACACACACACACACACACACACACACACACACACACACATGAGACCTCATCAGAAATTAATGCCAGCAAAAAAATAGATAAAGAGCTACTATTTAAATTGATTAAGAATTGATGTGGATCGGGTAACGGAGTTGGGCACAGAAGTCCTCTCATCTCCACACAGTGTCGTAGCCCACTTTAAGGTTGATCGGTTATCTTCCTCCACATGGCCACAACGTTCCTTCTATACAGTCCCTAATTGGTTATTATTGTCCACATGGCCGCAATGTTCCTTCGATGCCGTCCCTAATGTCCTTTTTACTTCCTTTACGTCCTACACATCCAATGCCAGAGGCTTTCATTAAGGAATTCATTTTGTTCTGTTTCTGGGAATTTACTTTGATGCTCGTTGTTTTGTTTTTTGATCCACCATCCATTAGTTAGTTCATCACGAGAAACACACATATATATGCTGATGGGGATAATTAGGACCATCGCACGGTATTTTATGTAAGACACTCTCTGTACACCCTGTCAGAAGTTTGCAAGAAAGTGTCTGCAGGCCAGCGGGGACTTGTGGGTGATGGAGTTCCCGCTTACAAATGAACTCTCTGGTTCTGGGTCGACGGCAGCTTGACAAGAATTTGTCCACGGAGGTTAGGAACGGATGAGTCAGACAGACTAATTGTAGCAGGAGCGGTTGACTAATTAAACACCTTCTATATCCTTTTAAATGTTTCAGCGTTATTTTCGCACATTGGTTATTTAGTGGTGAGTTCATCCAGTATTTAGAGAGAAAAATGTGACAGCAGCTGGTGAAAGGCGGGAACAAGTCGGCCACCGACCATTTCATGTTCTGACTTTTATTCAGAATAAATGTCGACGTTGTTGAAAATCAATGACACACTCGCTAGTCAAGCCAAAACATTGCAACGCAATGGATTCGGTGAGTAATTCCAGTGACTACCTAGTTAGTGTAGAGTAGTGGGGATTACTCACTGAATCCATTGCATTGCGAATAATCAACTTTATTTTACATTTTTCAGAATGAAAGTCTGACCATTTTGATTGGTTGCTGACTTGTTCCTGCTTTTACCAGCTGCTGTCGCAAATGTTTGTCGGTGGTGGGGAGGCCTAGTGTCAGTCTCCTTGGGGGAAAGACAAACAGCGTTTCTACATAGATTTCAGATCCCCCCCCCCCCCTCTACCACATAAGTTCAGAAATATTATGCACAGTCAGACCAGGGTCATATACATACTTAGAAAACATAAACTTCCTCTTACAAACAAGTGATGGCCCTAACTGGTTATAAAAAGCCCTGTGTGTGGTACTAGAGTTGATGTCTGACCCGTTGTACAACGTAATAACCATCTGTCAAATACTTTCAAATGCACAATAATTTCGCCTGCCACAATGGAAAGCGAGGCAGAGATGGCCTGCCCCTCTGAAATTAGTATGCATTAAGTGATGCTGCTGGATGTAGCTTCCAGGTCCCTAATTAAGGCTAGTTCTGAACTAAAGATGATGTTCAATGTAAAAAAAGAAATCTCCATTGAAAGTGCTTCGGAGCCCAGCGGTTGGTTTAGGCTGTGTCTGGGTAAATGACATCTCATCACTGTAACAACTCTTCTGGGAGTCAACATGCTCTTATGAACCAGATGCGTTTATTGAAGACGGTCATTGTTAGCCCTCTAATAATGATCCTTATAAAACCGTGATGTGAATGTTATGTTTCCGGGGGAAAACGTTTTTGAGCTTATAGCCGAACCTATTACACTGCATGGCAGATAGGATAGCAATACGAGTGATTGTTTTATTTGAAGGGGACACAGGCCTGCATAGATGCTGTAGAGCCCTTGGTTTTAAGGAGTAGGCTATTCATAAATGGTTCATTATGGTTATAATTATATCATTATAGGTCTTCTTCTTGTGACCCCCCGTGCCCAGCTACAATTCAACAGTTCAACATCTACCTTTAGACTACCTGTCTAAAAGGAAACGGAAGAGAGGAGTGTGATAACTCCTAGTAGAAACATCAATTTAAAACTGGAGAGATAAGAGAATTCAAAGCACAGACTATATTGTGTTGCGGGGAAGGGGGTCAGTCGAGGCCAAGTCTGAGACTTCCTTATGTCGGCACATTTCACCAGGTTCTGTACACCCCCCCCCCTCTCCCCTCTCCCACCGCCCACCTATCAACTGAATAAAGAACGGTTTCTATTTGTCTGGCCCGAGGAAAAAGACGACGTCGCCAGGATTATTATACCGCCGCGTTTGTTGAGCCAGGGTGGGCTTGAGTTTCGCAGTCCACTGCATAAAAGAAAGACGGGCCGCTCTCCTGACCAGTCGTAAGTCTCCTCCCAAATGTAGCTGTCTATGGAAATTATTTCCGTTTCACAAAGCTGTATTTCTTGAGGACCCCCATAATTCCCGGGCACAATTGTGTCAGCAGATCTGACAGTGTGGCCCGTGGTTTATAGCCTCGGAGCGTTCGCCGGGGATCCGCTGTGTAGTCCTGCAACGCTCGCTTCGCAATCCACTCAACAATTACACTCAATTTATTACCCTGACAATGCGAAAGACGTCCCTTTTGGCAGAGAATAAATACCCATAATTCCTTCCGACACAAAGCCGTCTGTAAGTAATCTGTACTCTCTGGCGATACAATAATTAGGAAGCAGACAGAAACCTAATACTGTGTGCTTGTTAAGTGGACTCAATAACAACTCTGCTGTTATTTGGCTGGAGAGAACTCCTAATTTAGTTTTCTTTTTTTAGTGTTTTTTTTCCAGACTTTATATTTAAAGTGTACTCTATTGGTCGGTGAACAAATTGTGTTTACCTGTATCTCTCCCATACCAGTAGAGTCGGTCTCCCGACATGGTTTCTGCTGTAGTGATGTCAAGTCTTTCTAAAGTGGAATAAATGGAAGTTGTTCGCAGCATAGTCGACATAATCACTCTTGTCTTATGTGAAGACTGCGGCACAGGAGGTAGAGCCGGTGTCTAATGATCGCAAGGTTGGCAGATCGGCGGTTTGAACCCCGGCTGGCCACATGTCAAGGTGCCCTTGGGGGAAAGACACTGAACCCCAAATGACTCCCAACGAGCGGGGCCGGCACCTTGCATGGTAGCTTGGCCGCCATTGATGTATGAATGTGTGTGTGAATGGGAGAATGAGAGGCCGTTGTAAAGTGCTTTGGAATAAGGTGCTCTATAAGTCAGTCCATTCCTCCTGTGAATATATATTGATTTTTTTTTTAAACTGGTGGCTCAGTCCTCAGAATGCATTATCCTCAGAATACCTATAGATTGATAAACCATTTGTGTTTTTTTTTACATGTGAGTTAGCCCCTGAGACACATTATACTGTAAATGCCATGTTCCCCTTCAGGCATGTACTAAGACCGCTCTCAGCCTCTAACAAATTGCTGATACAGTGAGTAATGGCTCTAGTTTTTCATATGAGGCAAATACAGCCCGTCTAACTTCTCATTTGAGGTTTATGAATTATTTACTCTGTTTAAGGCATTCTAAACTATCTGCCATGTATTGCACGCAAGCCTGTTCAGTGAGGCATGGAGATGATAATAACACAGTATATGGGATGGTTGTTTTTCTTCCTGTTTTCCACATAATTCCCCAAAGTTCACAATATTATGAACATTGTAATCAATATTGAATTGAGTGAATAAAATAGAATTTGCATTATTTAATTTAACCTCATCCTCTGTGGTATACCAAAAGAAACACCATTTCCAGGACAAAACCCAGTCAAAGTCGAAATAGTTTCCTAACGACTGAAATAGATTCATAAAGGCTGTTCTGGATGTTGAGCATGTCAAAAGAGTGACAATTAAACGGAGGAAATATTGTTTCTTCAGCCCACTGAGTGATATTTGCATATCTAAAATTCCTTAAGCTCAATAATCAGAGAAGGAGATTTGTTGAGAAAAATCTACATTGAACAATGGATATCTTTGTCTTTGAAATTGCAATTCAACCATCCCACAGTTTGTTGCTGTACCCATATCATTGTTGAGATAACGGTTTCTTTCTTAGCGAAGAAGACCTATAATGATATAATTATAACCATAATGAACCATTTATGAATAGCCTACTAGGGATGGACGGTTTCCAATTATTGAAACCGAAAAACCGTCAGAGAGTAAAACCGCGGTTTTCCGGTTAACCGAAAAATACAGTAAAAAAAAAAAAGAAAAAAAAAAAAGTGCACATTTTTTTTTTTTAAAAAGAGCGCCAAGTTCAAATAATTGAGCCCTACTGCTACAATACACTCATGTTGAACACCATTAAAACACCGTAAGCACAGTCGCAACACATTTAGGCTACTTAGTTTCACAAATATAAGTGGAAAGGCAGACTTTTGTAAGCTACACCATACATGAAAACACATGAACACTTAACACACCAGCTCCGCTGATCCATGGTGCACGCCTGCACGGAAGATCATCTCTTGGAACAGCGTCTTCATTGAATGAACTGCTTTCTCAATATCTTGGTTCTTAGACAAAGTTTCAGCTGCTGCTCAATGTATTTAAATATTTGAATACTGCTCAATAATCACTGAAATATTAGACTTAGAATTATGCAGTGAACATACTTAAAGCTTTTCATAAAAACCACATGCGCGAGACTGACTCGTCCTGAACTGTCGTAAGTCAATCAACAAAGAATGCCCCATCAAAATAAAAGTGCCCATGGTAGAGCTGTCAAAATAGAGCTTTCAAAATAAATGTACTAATACAGATAGAGATAAATACAGAACTACCTTTGCGTCACTAAGTGACCGCGTATCTTCTTAGACATGCGTTCTGTCATCACTTTCAGTAGCGCCTTCACACACAGTGGCGCTGTGCACAAACACTCTTGATCCGTATAGCTCTTGTTTTATTATATTGTGGTTTAGTAAATACTGCACTTGGAGTTACATTCAATGCATGATTTGTGCTATAGAACATAAATAAAGTTTGATTGATTGATTGATATCAAATCAAATCACATTTTATTTCTATAGCGCATTTCTCACAAAAGTGACCCAATGCGCTTTACAGAGAGCAGCGAAAATGATCTTATTAAATGTAAGCGAGTAATTGTAAAAAACCTTTCCTATCTACCAATAACTGAAGGCAACTATCTTTCCCATAGAGTGATTCGTTACCCTTAAATATAATCCCAATTAGATATTAATCCTCAGTTATTCTTCACAACTGACCAAACCTCTCACTCATTGCGCGGCAGATTCAGACTATATCATTGTTATTTTCACACACGACAAACATGTGACATGTTCCAGTTTTATTCTTATTCTATTTTATTCTTCCAAAAAAAAAAAAAAAAAAAAAAAAAAAAAAAAACGGTTTCAGACGGTTTTGATAAAAAACCGTTTCTATTTTTATAAACCCCGGTTTTCGGTTTAACCGAAAAACCGTCCATCCCTATAGCCTACTCCTTAAAACCAAGGGCTCTACATAGTAGGAATGCTCCTCAACCTCAGTCCCTCCTCCACCTTGATGGTTACAAACCACAGAGAGTTCTAGAAAACTAACTGACGCTGAATCAAACATTCAATTCCGAACCCAAAACCTTTGAATAACGAATAAAATAGGTCTCTGCCCAGACATACGCTGTTGGCTCATGAGCTCATGTGTGGCCTGCTTTGAAATGCAATGCCGTTGAACAGAGGAATGGTATCAAACACAAGTCTTTGATACCCTCCCTCATTCCTAGCTTTACAAATGAGCCTGTCCTCCGATGTCTACCTCCAGCAGCCTCCCCCTGACTCTGTGTTTGTGTTATACCTCAGCAGCCTTCTGCTACTTTCTCTGACTCCTCTCTATTCCTGTCAGGGTCTGTGCTTTAAGAAACCCGACTTCCCCTCTCTCTCTCTCTCTCTCTCTCTCTCTCTCTCTCTCTCTCTCTCTCTCTCTCTCTCTCTCTCTCTCTCTCTCTCTCTCTCTCTGTCTCTCTCTCTCTCTCTCTCTCTCTCTCTCTCCAGCTCTCTCTCTCTCTCTCTCTCTCTCTCTCTCTGTCTCTCTCTCTCTCTCTCTCTCTCTCTCTGTCTCTCTCTCTCTCTCTCTCTCTCTCTCTCTCTCTCTCTCTCTCTCTCTCTCTCTCTCTCTCTCTCTCTCTCTCTCTCTGTGCTCTCACCGCTACAGTAATGAGCTCCTGTGATGCTCCTGAGACATGACTTTGGGGTTAGCGATGGTTCTGTGCAGCCGAACCCCTGAACCAACCCTTGACCCTGTTAGAATTCTCGCTGGCCCGGGGAAGCTATCTTAATCAAACAGTCATCCGGCGTTTTTTTATTTTTTTGTCCTCTTTCGTTTTCTTTTTTTCTTTCTTTCGTTTTTTTTTGCCTTTCTCTTTATTCCCTCCGGACCGGCTGAAGGAGCTGGAGATTTCAGATGGGTGATTATTATGTGACTGCGGCGTCAAGGAAAGATCAAGCATGAATTCGTTTTACAAGAAGTGACAGGTGGGGGGGATATTTTTTAGCGAAGATGTTTTTCTTCCCTGGACAAGCAAAGGCTCGAAAAAAAGTTAGTATGAATAAATGTAAGGTGAAGATGCTTGGGAGAATGTATTGCAGCAGTAGCGCCGGTATCTTCTATCTTCTATTCTGGTGAAATCAAAGCGTCACGTGGGTGGTCTTCTTCTTTAGACACCCCCCTCCCTCAGCGACACCTGGCCTGTGTGGGTGTGATGTGAAAATGAAAAACACCATCCAGGAGGAGGGTGTGTGAGTGGCAGGGCAGAGGGACAAGGTTCTGTCCTTCCGCCTCTGTCTCTGTGTACACCTCTGCATAGACAGTAGACGCTCGCCATAGAAAAGCCTCCGACATAGACACATACAATGTGTACAATGCAATTACACACACACACACACACACACACACACACACACACACACACACACACACACACAAAGCATAAGCCCACAGACAGCCTTTTTAAATATCTAAAGAGAAAAATGAATCTACTGTTATTGCAATATATATATATATATTGCAATAACAGTAGATTCATTTTTCTATATATATATATATATATATGTTGTGAAGGCCCACAGTTTTAGAGCTAGTTTTAGTTTCCCCGAAATCAGCCCTTTTGCCCCAGTTATTTCTTTGTTATTTTCTATACTATTTCTGTACGTTTATGAAGTGTATGTATTATTCTTGTAATGTTTATGCATATGTTTGATGACGTAGTATATCCGGGGTGTGTCCGTGACCCGGATGCTACGTTCGGTGGGGTATATATAAGAAACGGAAGTAGTCCGCGAGTCAGTGTGTGTAGAGAAGCAGAACGAGAGAGAAGCAGAACGAGAGATAGTAACGAGAAGCCGATCTAAGATGGCGGATTCAGCAGCGCGCACACCGTGCAGCAACTGAAGACGCCAGGAAAGCGATTATTGAGTGTACCACTGTAGCCTGTTTAGTTGTGTTCCCGTTGGACCGCCTTGCCAGCAGCCGGCTGTTCAACGTTGGACCAAGCGGGACGCCAGCTGGACATAATCGTCGCCTCCACGAGCGGACTGCGACTGAACACTGACTCCAGCGGAGCTTCGACGCGGACCACGCGGACTTGGGCCCTTCACCTCGTGGTGGACCACGAAGACGGCCCTTTCCCTCCGCGTTGCTACGTCACCCCCCCTTTCGTCGGCTAACTTCATCGACGCACATGCCATCCAACCAGGCCTCAACGCGCACCACAGCCCCTGGACTATAAGCCTGTTCAGGCCCGAGACTGTCAGTGAGTGATTGAGTGCGTGTGTGGCCGGCTGGGAGGGAGGGTATATTTTTGGGAGATATAGACCTATACCATTTGTGTAATAAATGTGTTGTTCATATGTAATACCGTGTGTTAGTTGTTTGTAGTTCCAATGCTAATGCTAATTGTATGCTAATGCTAATTGTATGCTAATGCTAAGCACAAGGCTAATGCTAATGCTAGTTCCCATGCTAATGCTAACGACATTAACTGCTAGTCTAACGGTTTGCTGTCGCCCCCTGCCTGTATCCTCCTATACTGCCTATTTAGCTCCCTTAGTTAGATAACCAGCCCCTTCCTAAATTATACAGTCCTTTTCAGCTACTCCCTGGTTACAATTGGTCCTTCGAGCCGGATAGGTAGTGTAGTGATAGCATGGCTGAGCGCAGCCAACCAGACCAGACAGTTACCCCCCCTTCTCCGCCCCCTGAGCCAGAGCCACGACCACAGAGAGTCCCGCGGTTGCCTCCGAGGTTACAGGAGTATGAGCTTGAGCTCGAAAGCTCACTGAGTGGTAGCGAGGAGCGCACTCCACGGGATACAGTGGTCGGAGAGGCCGAGGTGTCCGCCGGCGCGCGGGTGGCTAGCACTGAGACAGCCCTCAAAGAGCACCAGCCTGAGGATGAGATGGCAGAACCGCAGGGTTTTGCCGTGGAACCGGAAGAACAGGAAGGAGAGGCCCGGTCCGACAGCGCCTGCGGGCGGAAGAGGGAGGGCCTCAGCCTTAACGATCTGCCTCCCAGTACGGCGCGCTCGAGACCTAGCTCCTGCCGCTCAGTGGCTTCCTACCGGTCCAGGGCTTCCGTGGGCAGTTCTGCCTCTGGGGCGGATAGCCTGCACTCCAGAGGGAGTAGTGCCGCGCTGTCCGAATGTATGCGCCAACAGGCCGAGATGGCGTTAGAGCGGGAGCGCCAACAGGCCGAGACGGCGTTAGAGCGGGAACGACTCCAGTTCGAGCGTGAACGCCTCCAGCGCCAGGAGGCGCTAGAACGTGAACGCCTCCAGATGGAGGGGGCGTCAGCGAGGGAACGCATCCAGTACGAGCGCGAGCGCCTCCAGATGGACGGAGCGGAACGCGCGGCGGAGAGACAGATGGAGGGGGCGGAACGCGCGGCGGAGAGGCAGATGGCGAGAGAGCAACTGCACGCAGAGAAGATAGAGGAAATGATGCAGACCATGCGCGACGTGTGCATCAGCAGAACTCCGTCGGCCCGTAGCTCCAGAGCATCATCCGCACGGCCCTCTCGAGTGCCATCTCCTGAACCCCCCGCCGATGGCTCCATGACCCCCGCCATGACTGTCCAACTGCAGGCCCAGCTGACCACCTGGAAGGAAGAGGACCAGGGACCCGACCGCTACGCGGCCCAGAGGGAGCCAGCGTCGCTGCCCGGGAGGGGAGCCATCCCCCAAGAGCGTAGCACACCCCTAGGTCCTCCAGTGCACCAAAATGCATGCAGGCCGGACACCCAGACCGTCACTCCAGCACCGATGATCCACTACAGGATGTTCCCCCAGGTGGAGGGACCCAAGTTCCCCTTCTTCAAGGACGAGGACAGGAGCCAGTATGTGGAGCTACGCATCTGCCTAGACACGCTCTTGGACAACTCCTGCTCAGAGTCCTACAAATATGCGATTCTCCTTCAGCATGTGAGGAACCCCAGAGCCCACAACATGGTACTGGCCCATGCCTCCGCACCGACACCTTACACCAGAGCGCTCGCTGACTTGGATGCCCGCTACGGTCGTCCCTGGAACCACGCCCTTGCTGAACTGCAAGCCCTCGAACAGCAGGCCCCCATCAAGGATGACCGGGCGCTGGATGACTTCGCGCTCCGCGTGCACACCTTGGTTGGAATGCTGAAGACGCAGGGCCCAGCTGGCGCCAGCGAGATCAACAGCACCTCCAACGTAGAGCGGCTGCTCCGCAAGATCCCACGCTTCCGGCAGGAGAGGTTCCGGCGACAGCAGCGCGTTCGTAAACCCGGGAAGTTGGGTCTGAGCATGGCTGCCTTCGCGGAGTTCCTACTGGAGGAAGTGCATGACACCAACGTAGACGCCATGGGTTACGCTGAGCCGAAGAAGGAGAGGGAGAAGGGAGACCGCTGGGACCGGCCGAGCTCGAACAGAGGACGCCCAGTAGGAGTGCTGCACACGGAGGAGGAGCCTCGGAGAGAGAGGAAAGCCCGACCTGAGGGAAAGGATTCCTCTCAACCCCCTCAAAAGGGACGGAGAGGTCCACCGCCATGTCCGTACTGCACCAGCGAGCACTGGTTCAATGAGTGCGGTGACTTCAACAACCTGAGTACCGAGGACAAGCAGAGGTGGCTCGAGGAGAACCAGAGGTGCTGGAACTGTGGGCGCGACCATCTGGCTAAGAACTGCACCTTGAGGAGAAAGTGCAATCGCTGTGAGGAGGTCCACCTCAACATTCTACACGAGGTCTCCCTCGCCAGGTCCACGGAGGGCACCAGAAGCCCTAGGTCCGGTCGCGCACCGGAAGAGGAAACCCCTGTCTACTACCTAGACCCAACCCAGAGCAGCGGCTCCAAGGTCCTACTGAAGGTGGTGAAGGTCCGACTCCACCACAACAACGTTGTGTACGACACGTACGCCGTTCTAGACGACGGGTCGGAACGGACCATCCTCCTCCAGGAGGCAGTGCGCCGGTTGGGGCTCCACGGGACTGAGGAGAAGCTGACTCTGCGCGCGATACGTCGCGACCTTAAAGAGGTCACCGGGGCGAGAATCAACTTCTCTATCTCCCCGGCGGGGAGGCCGTCGGATAGACATCGGCTTCAGAATGTCTTCACCGCCGACCAGCTAGCGCTCTCCCGCTACGACTACCCCCTGGAGAGGTTACGCGCAAGATATCCCCACCTACGGCGAGTAGAACTACATCCGATAGAAGGAGCGGAGCCAACCCTTCTCATCGGCTCGGACAACGCTGCACTGATCGTGACGCTCCGTCCTCCGCTGAGAGGACCACGAGGCTGCCCGATGGCTGTTGAGACTGCGCTTGGGTGGGCCCTCCAAGGCGCTACCGAGTGGAGAGATAGAGACGGGAGAGCTACGTCATCCCTCCATGTCCGCACCGAAGAAGTGCAGACCATCAACTGCCTTCACACCAGTGTGGACTCCATGAATGCGGCGCTGCTAGACAACGTCCAGAAGCTGTGGACGCTAGACGTTGCGCCCTACAAGAATGAGAAGCTCTACGTACGGTCAAAGGAGGACGTCTACGCCCTAGACCTCCTTAAAGCAAAGACAGTGCGTATCGAAGTCCAGGGCGTTAAGAGATACGTCACACCACTACTCCGCAGAGAACTCATGCCAGAGTTTCGAGTATCCCCTCGAACCGTCCTACAGTGTCTGACCAGCACTGAGAAGCGTATGAGGAAGGACGAGGTCCTTGCTGCTTCTTACCGAACGGAGATGAAGAAACTGACGGAGTCCGGTCTGGTGAAGAAGCTTGAGCCAGCCGAGGCGAACCGGAGTGCCGAGTCTTGGTACCTCCCGCACCACAATGTTCACCACAACGGGAAGAACCGAGTGGTCTTCAACTGTAGCTACCAGGTGGGGAAGCTCAACCTCAACCACTATCTTCTCCCGGGTCCAACCTTGACCCCAGCCCTCTTGGGAGTTCTGGTGCGCTTCCGTCAGCAGCCGATCGCAGTCAGTGGTGACATTAAGCGAATGTTTCACCAGGTCAGGATGTTGGAGGAAGACAAGCCACTCATGAGGTTTCTCTGGAGAGAGGACCCGAGCGACCCCGACCCCTCTATCTACCAGTGGGAGGTGCTACCCTTCGGGACAACCTGCAGCCCCTGCTGCGCTACCTATGCGCTACAGACTCACGCCGCGCAGGAGACGGCACCTCCTGGAGTGTTTGACGCCGTCCATAAGAGCTTTTACGTGGACAACTGCCTCCACAGTTCGAAGACAGCCACGGAAGCCCGCCAGCTAGTCCAGGACCTGCGTGCTCATCTCCAGGAGGGTGGATTTGAGATCTGCCAGTGGGCCAGCAACGACCCGCAAGTCATCAGAGACCTCCCGAAGGAGGCCACCTCGACCAGCAGCGAGGCTTGGGTCTCTCACTCACCAGATGATGCTCAGGAGATGACGCTCGGACTTATCTGGCAGTTCCAGACCGACACTCTACGCTATCGCAATAAGCCTGCCAAGCCTCAACGCGTCACGATGAGAACGATATACAGCACTCTAGCGAGCCAGTACGACCCACTGGGGTATATCGCTCCCTTCACGACGATGGCCAAGGTGCTTGTCCGGGAGCTGTGGGCCCAAGAACGAGGATGGGACGATCCTCTGCCTCGTCACCTAGAAGAGAAGTGGAAGGCCTGGGAGCAGGAACTTCCCACTCTCCAGCACATCAAGCTGCAGCGGAGCTACTTCCCTCCCTCCACGGACCTAGAGAGGAGTGTCATCACGCTACATGTATTCTGCGACGCCTCGGAGATGGCGTACGGGTCCGTGGCATACGTCAGAGCGGCAGAGCTTGGAGGTGAAGTCCACGTCTCGTTTGTCCTGGCACGTTCCCGAGTGGCGCCGAAGAAGCAACAGTCCATCCCAAGACTGGAGCTGTGTGCTGCCCTGAACGGCGCGCAACTGGGAAGGTTCCTGCTCGACGAGCTCCAGCTACCTCTGAAGAGCGTCACCATGTGGTCAGACTCCACTACCGTCCTCCAGTGGTTGAAGTCCAGCTCATGTCGGTACAAGGTGTTCGTGGGCACCCGAGTCGCAGAGATTCTGGAGTTGACTGAGGTGAACTGCTGGCGTTATGTAGACACCAAGAGGAACCCTGCTGACGTCATCACGAGAGGGGCAACTCTACAGGATCTGGCTGAGCCCCACCTGTATCACACGGGACCAGACTTCCTACAGGAGCGGGAGTCAGAGTGGCCAGCCACGCCGGCGTTAGCAGAAGACAGAGAGGACAAAGAGCTGCGTAAGACGTTGTTCTGCGGAGTCACCCAGGCGGTAGACCCTGCGACTACTCCAGGAGAGGAGTGTGAGACGCTCGAAGAGCTGCAGAAGAGGATGTTCTGCTCCAAGGCCGGTCTACCCCTAGATACTACGCTCAGCGCCGAAGATTACACCGTGGCGGAGCTCCTGGTGCTGCAGAGTGCCCAACAGGATGCCTTCTCCCGAGAGCGGGAGTGTCTCGAGAAAGGGAAGCCGATCCCCTCGGACAGTAGACTCCGCGGCTTAGCTCCAGAGCTCGACGGTGTTCTCATTCGCGTGGGTGGCAGACTGCGCCGCGCTCAAGATCTAGACCTGGACACGAAGCATCCCATCGTGTCGCATATTTATGTTTGATGACGTAGTATATCCGGGGTGTGTCCGTGACCCGGATGCTACGTTCGGTGGGGTATATATAAGAAACGGAAGTAGTCCGCGAGTCAGTGTGTGTAGAGAAGCAGAACGAGAGAGAAGCAGAACGAGAGATAGTAACGAGAAGCCGATCTAAGATGGCGGATTCAGCAGCGCGCACACCGTGCAGCAACTGAAGACGCCAGGAAAGCGATTATTGAGTGTACCACTGTAGCCTGTTTAGTTGTGTTCCCGTTGGACCGCCTTGCCAGCAGCCGGCTGTTCAACGTTGGACCAAGCGGGACGCCAGCTGGACATAATCGTCGCCTCCACGAGCGGACTGCGACTGAACACTGACTCCAGCGGAGCTTCGACGCGGACCACGCGGACTTGGGCCCTTCACCTCGTGGTGGACCACGAAGACGGCCCTTTCCCTCCGCGTTGCTACGTCACCCCCCCTTTCGTCGGCTAACTTCATCGACGCACATGCCATCCAACCAGGCCTCAACGCGCACCACAGCCCCTGGACTATAAGCCTGTTCAGGCCCGAGACTGTCAGTGAGTGATTGAGTGCGTGTGTGGCCGGCTGGGAGGGAGGGTATATTTTTGGGAGATATAGACCTATACCATTTGTGTAATAAATGTGTTGTTCATATGTAATACCGTGTGTTAGTTGTTTGTAGTTCCAATGCTAATGCTAATTGTATGCTAATGCTAATTGTATGCTAATGCTAAGCACAAGGCTAATGCTAATGCTAGTTCCCATGCTAATGCTAACGACATTAACTGCTAGTCTAACGGTTTGCTGTCGCCCCCTGCCTGTATCCTCCTATACTGCCTATTTAGCTCCCTTAGTTAGATAACCAGCCCCTTCCTAAATTATACAGTCCTTTTCAGCTACTCCCTGGTTACAATATATATATATATATATATATATATATATATATATATATATATATATATATATATATATATAAATACTGCCATAGCCATTTTTACTTTGGACTCTTGCTTTGGATGATTTTGTTTCATGCTTTTGAATTATATTTATATGTCATGATTAATGTTTATTTTATGCTTTTGGTTATTTAATGATTCATGTTCACGTGGTGAGCTGACAGCCCAGAAAGCCCAGGTGTATATTAGGTAGACAGTATACTTAGCTGCACCTGGGCCGATGGGAACAGGCTAGTTTGGAAACAACATTATTTTGACCACGCTCAAGCTGTTCTTTAATCACTCTTATTTACCTGTTTTTGCGTTGGGATATTTGGATTACATTGGAAGTATGGACAATAAACTGTTTTAACACTAGAAGAACCGTGAGGGGTGACCCCTTTGAGTAAAAAAGAAAATCTTCAGGATAAGATAGTATAAAGCTGTTTTGCAGTTTTTCTGTGTAGGAGGCAGGCTAAAAAAAGAACCGCCCTCTAGTGATCTCTGTGTGTAAATAGCAGATTTACATTCTAAAAAGGGGGTCTATTTGACCCCCAAGGCGGCTCTACTAGTAGGTAAAATAGGCACGGCTGTTGTAGTGTTAATTGTTCTACAACACACAAGGACACTGTGGAGTGTGTTCGTTATCCAACCAAACTATAACTGTTTTCATGGTGCGGTGGAACGGGCGTTACATATATTCTAAAATCTGTATTAACCTTTAATCATCCAGGTAAGTCTCATTGAGATAAAAAATAAAAAAAACACACAAACATAGACACATCACACATCACACAACAAGTTGAAACAATCATAACACATATGATTAGACATAGACACAGGGACGATCTATTGAGTTATTCCGAGTTATTGAAGGGTATAGTGGATTTAATCTGGTTTCTTCTCTATTGATATTGAATATTGAACACAAGGAGATTGATCAAATTAGCTTGAAGCCTTTTATTAATAAAGTTACATGACAGCAGTCTAGAGTTTGAAAAATCCAGAGGCTCAGAGCCCCCTCCTTCTCTGAGCACCCCCCTTATATACAAAGTCGACACCCTTTATGACATCACTAATCTTCGCAAACAAACGTGGTGACAGGAAACTACACTTTAGTAAATGCGCAACAAAGTCATTGGCACTGTCCCCAGGCAGACTGAATTGTTAGCTACGATTTCCCAGAATGTAGAGATAGAGACTTCAATTATCAGTATATTTGATAGAAAACTGCAACAAGGGCTTGTCCTTCCTTTCATCCCCAAAAAAGGGCACGATGACTCTGATGCTCAAGATCTGGGGGGTAGACAAGTCAATCTATTTCTCCCAGGCTGAATATCAGACGTTTACTACCCGTCCTGCCTGATTGTCCTCACTGAGGCACCGTAGAGGGTTTCAGCTTCTTTCAGCAGCGGTGTGCGTCGACTTTCACGGCTGATAACGGAACGCATTTATAAAACGTGCTAAACGATTAGCCTGGGCTTAAGTGGTGTTAGTTATGTCCTCTGTGCATATATAGTGATCTAGCACTAGGGTCTAGTCTTCCATTGTGAATGGTTGGCTGTCTCTGGAACATTATCTCGGCCTTTTGTTCAAACCTCCATTAAAACAGTGAGACAGGGGCCTATTTAAATTCCGCCGAGCTGCACACAAGGCAGAATAGGTGGCAGCCATTTTAAATCATGTCTCTTATCTCGCTTAAATCACTCTCAGCCCCTCTCTCTTTGAAATGGGCACACTATTCTTCCTCTCCTCCTCAGCCTCTCAGCCTTTCAGCCCCGCCGCTTACTCCTCTGCCTCGAAGGAGTCCCGCCGGTCTCTAAGCATCTGCGTTTTGTTGTTTACTCGGCATAATCTTTTATTTCAGGAACCGCCGTTTCAACAGGTTTAATAGATTGTGATCTATCAGAGAAGGGAGTGAGGTTTGTTTGTGTTGAAGGAGCGCAGTAGGGTGGCCCCCTAACTCATCCGTTCAGTTCAGACGGTCGCTGATCGGGCGATTGGGACTGGAGGATTATGGGATACTTACCAGGGGAGGCTGGCGGAGGTAGACATCGGAGGACGGACGGGTGGGCTTATTATAATGCGTTATTCCTCGTTCCCTTCCGTGGATTACAACGAGCCCCGTCCTCCGATTTCTACCTCCACTAGCCTTACAAAGTGTAGCACAGGTAAAACCAATGGAATTGATGAAATGAATGAAATTGTGAGAAATGAATGTGACTAAAACAAAGTTGTATGCTATACTATATTCACTGATATAGTCAGATTGATCACAGTATATTAAAATACATTTTCCAGCATATACAGTATATATATATACACTCACCGGCCACTTTATTAGGCACACCTTGCTACTACTAGGTTGGACCCCGTCTTTTACCTTCAGAACGCCTTAATTCTTCGTGGCACAGATTCAACAAGGTGCTGGAAACCTTCCTCAGAGATGTTGGTCCATATTGACATCATAGCATCACACAGTTGCTGCAGATTTGTAGATTCAGAAAATATCCCCCACACCATTACACCACCAGCACCATCTTTCACCCAGAGAACTGTATACTTTGCCTCATGCTTACAGTGCGGGGTTTCCAAGCAAACTTTTTTATTTATGTAATGGAAAGATATTCAGCAAAGCCAAAACGAAAGTGCTGTAGCATATGGTAGTAAATGTATTTCAATTGTGCCTCATCTCTACTCTGACAAAGACCCTCAAAATGACAGGTTGACCCACATGCACTCAAATGGGTGAGCACAGTGGTACTCTATGCTATATAAAACTTTAATTGGACACGAACGCACACGCACACACGCGCACGCACAGACACACGCACACACACACACACACGCACACAAGCACACACGCACACACGCACGCACACACACACACACACGCACACACACACGCATGCGCACGCACACACACACACACACACACACACACGCATGCGCGCGCACACAGTGAGTGATAGAGAAAAAAGGTGAATACGTAATTGGGTGGTGTTTTCTTTATGTATTGTTAACGTAAAAGTCAAAGACCCTTGAGGCCTTTGAGGAAATGCAGAGAGGGTTGTTAAGCCGACCACTGCTAAGACTATCGGCTCCCAAATGAGCCTTCCCTGATCTCACTTAGATCATAACACACACACACACACACACACAAACACACACCCACAGACAGACGCACACCCACACACACACACACACACACACAGACACACACCCACCCAGGCACGCACGCACGCACACACACCCACGCACGCACGCACACATGCACCCACACACACACACACCCACACACACACAAACACACACACACACGCCTAACATCCTCCCTCTGGGCTAAAAACATACACTGTAAATTACTTTTACCTCAGCGACAGAGTCAACTGTTTCCCTTGATCAGGGGAGGATAGCGGAGGTAGACATCACATCGGAGTATCAAATCAAATGAAAATCAAATCAAATGTATTGATTGTAAGTCGCTTTGGAATAAGGCGTCTGCTAAATGCCAAAAATGTAAATGTAATCGGAGGACGACGTTCGACACCGTTCCTCATTCTGCTCCACGCATCCCGACGAGCCTCCTCCGTCCTCCTCCGTCCACCCCTACCAGCCTCCCTCCTCTCCCGTGTTCGTTCTGGATTCAACAAAACAAACAAACATTCATATCACGTTCATATCAGCTCGTGAGCGACAACTCGACGGCGCGCGGGCTCTCAACAACCCTGACACATTCATCAACAAAACAGCTTCTTCATTTCAGTTGCAGCATTCCTTTTTTTGTTGTTGTTGTTGTTGTTGCCCATAGCAGGCCAGATAGGGACTGGCCCTCTCTCTCTCTCTCTCTCTCTCTCTCTCTCTCTCTCTCTCTCTCTCTCTCTCTCTCTCTCTCTCTCTCTCTCTCTCTCTCTCTCTCTCTCTCTCCTCTCTCTCTCTCTCTCTCTCTCTCTCTCTCTCTCTCTCTCTCTCTCTCTCTCTCTCTCTCTCTCTCTCTCTCTCTCTCTCTCTCTCTCTCTCTCTCTATCCAGTCTCCAGTCGCTATCAATGGGTTTGGACTTGAGGGTGAGCGGCGGGGGGGGGTTAAGGAAGAGGAAGAGAAGCGAATGTGGGTCTTTGTATGAAAGCCGTGGGATCGTTAGTATTCCACCAATGGCGTCGTCTGTTTCTGTTGCAGGTGTTCTTCTGGTTGTGGCGCTGCTTATTAGCTACACTTTACAGGCCACTCCGACTGCAGCGGGCCTGCTAGCCTCTCGTACGAAGGGGCCTGTGTACCAATTTGGATCCCATTTGCCACCATGCTGTTCCAAGCATTAGGGGAGTAATTGATGTTATGTTAGGGCTTTGTGTACGGGAGGGAAATTAAATAAGCCAGTGTCACATCCCTTTATTGGTTATTGTCTAGACGGGGGGGAGTGGGTGAAGGACAATGGACGTTCGTTTCGTGAATCGCTCTTGTTATTTAGCTAAGTGTACTTGTCGCTGTGTTTAGTGTTGATGTGCGCAGCGTTTTACGATTCGGAACGTGTCCCTATCAGGTGATATTACGGCGCGTCTAATGGCCTTGCACTTACTGTAATTGGTGTTCGTACAGCTTTAGAACGCTAGAAATGTTAGCGTTGTGATCTGAACGTGTCATTTTTTGTGGAAGGACTCTCACATCGGAGTCCTCATCTCTCTCTCTCTCTCTCTCTCTCTCTCTCTCTCTGTCTCTCTCTCTCTCTCTCTCTCTCTCTATTCTCAAAGAAATTAAGCGAACACATCAACGATATGCCTCCCCAGACCATCACTGACACACCAAACCGGTCATGCTGGATGATGTTGCAGGCAGCATAACGTTCGCCATGGCGTCTCCAGACTCTTTCATGTCTGTCACATGTCCTCAGAGTGAACCTGCTCTCATCTGTGAAGAGAACGGGGCGCCAATGACGAACCTGCCAATTCTGGTGTTCTCTGGCAAATGCCAATCGAGCTGCACGGTGGTGCTGGGCTGTGAGCACAAGTCCCACTAGAGGACGTCGGGCCCTCATGCCACCCTCATGGAGTCTGTTTCTGACAGTTTGGTCAGAAACATGCACATAAGTAGCCCACTGGAGGTCATTTTGTAGGGCCTCTGGCAGTGCTCCTCCTGTTCCTCTTCACACAAAGGATCAGATACCGGTCCTGCTGCTGGGTTGTTGCTCTTCTACAGCCCTGTCCAGCTCTCCTCATGTAACGGCCCGTCTCCCGGTATCTCCTCTACGCTCTTGAGACTGTGCTGGGAGACACAGCGAACCTTCTTGCGACGGCACGTATGGATGTGCCATCCTGGAGGAGCTGGACTACCTGTGCAACCTGAATTTTATATTTTAAATTTTTGCCATTTAGCAGACCTTATTCCAAAGCAACTTACAATCGATACTTTTGACTAAGCAAGTGAATCATCAATTCACCAGTCGTAGCAGGAAGAGTAATCTAGCTCAGGCCAGGGGCCATTGGCAGTCGTCGTGATAGAAGAACAAATATATATATATATATTATTATTTTTAAGACACTGCAGAAACAGTACAAGGGGGGCAGTAGAAGTTTTAGGGGACACAGTAGAGGGGAAAAGCAGGTGTCTCAGGAGACGCAGTGCTGGGGGGTAGTAGATGTCTCAAGAGGAGCAGTTAAGGTGTAGCCTGAAGAGATGGGTCTGAGTGGGCTGCAGGTACCGCCTCATGCTACCAGTAGTGACAAGGACACTAGCAAAATGCCAAACAACTAGGAGGATAAGGAGAGAGAAATAGTCTGTGGCCACCACCTGTAAAACCATTTCCTGTTTAGGGGTCTTGCTGTTGCCTCTCCTGGCCACTTGTCACTGTCATTTGCACCGAAGCAGGAAAAATAGAGAGAGAGAGAGAGAGAGAGAGAGAGAGAGAGAGAGAGAGAGAGAGAGAGAGAGATGCGCCATTCGGCTCACACTTTTATCCAAAGTGACTCTTACAGTACAGTATCCCAGTAGGATCAAACTCACAAAGCGTAACTGACACCTTCAACCCACTGAGTCACGCAGGCATGGATGCCATGTCTTTGAAGAGGTCAGTGACTCTGGTCCTGCTGATCTACAGCCCAGGGTTTCAGCCCTGCCAGCCCCTAACCAGACATCATCTCCTCTTCGTCATCATCATCTTCATCTGCACATGCACGGCTAATAGGCTCATGTTTGTTTTAATGAAGCGGCTGCAGGGAGGTACCTGCCATTCGCCATAACATGATTGATCATCACCCGTTTGCGTCACACGGCTTTTGCCAGAGTTAACGTGACAGGCCGTTTTGATGTCCCCAGGACACACACACACACACACACACCAGGACACACACGGACACACACACACACACATATGCCATAACGTGACAGGCCGTTTTGACGTCCCCAGGACACACACGCACACACACACACACATACACACACACACACACACACGCCATGAGACAGAGCGGTCGCTTCCAAAGGGACACCTTCCTTGATTTCCTCTCACGCGAGTGACACATCACCTAATACTCCGCTGAATCCATCACAGCGGCTTATAATCCGCTCTCTCCTGCAATGTGTTCCGACAGGTCCGTTCCCTCACATTTAGCCAGATTGAGGGGGTACGTTCTTAATGGATGGAAAATGAGAACATTCCCACCGAGGAACATCTGGTGTGCTTAAATGTTGGCACCCTTTTCTGTTCAAAAAAGCAGAAGGTCACACTTATGGATAAACAAACAAGAGAGAAGTGTGTTTTTTTTGCTGACACACAACATGTGATTAATGATGTGTGTGTGTGTGTGTGTGTGTGTGTGTGTGTGTGTGTGTGTGTGTTTGTGTGTGTGTTTCCCTGCGTGTCTGTCTGTGTGAAGGTGAGATCCGGTGCCTACAGTGGTGCCAAACGTTGCTTTCGTACTTCCTCGGCACTAGAGACAATAGTTCAAGTCAAAACGGCACAACTGTTAGCTGTCAGATGGCAGGCACTTCACACATAGAATACCATCACATATTCAAGGGAACAGAGGCTGAAAAACGGTGAAGGTTACACTCCTCCCTAGCACTCAACAGTTGTGACAGTTACACTGGCTAGGAGAATACATGTCGTGTAGTCATCCCATCCACTGTCCCCAGCCTCCACAAGCTTGGTTGCTTTGGGCGGGGGCGGGGAGGGGGGGGTTGATAGTCATGGGCTCCCTGCCATATTGTATACTTCACATTTACATGACATTACATTTTTGGCATTTAGCACATGCCTTTATCCAGCGCGACTTACAACAAATACACATGTAAGTGAATCATCTATCCATCAGTCCATGGCAAGAAAACAGTGATCTATGCTTGGGCCAGGGGCTATTGGCAGTCATAATGCATACTTTTCTTTTTTTACAGTAGAGAAACTGTACAGGGGAATAGAGGGGTTGGAAAGGTTTCAGGAAGGACAGTTAAAGTGTTGCCTGAAGAGATGAAGAGGGTTGCCTGGGGTGTAGAGGGTCTTCAGTCTACTGCGGGAAGACTCTGCAGTCCTGAAAGCAGTGGGAAGCTCGTTCCACCGGCGGGGTGCCAGGACGCTGAAAAGCTGTGACCGGGTACAGTGACTGCTGTATCCACGTAGAGGCGGTGGTGCCAGTCGACCAGGAGAGGTGGGGGAGCGGAGTGAACGGGCTGAGGTTTGGGGGCTGACTATTGCTTGCATGTAGGAAGCGGCTGTTCCCTTTGCCGTCGGGTAAGCAAGCATCAGGGTCTTGAATCTGATGCGAGCTGCTACCGGGAGCCAGTGAAGTGTGTGAAGTAGAGGGGTGACATGGGAGCATTTGGGAGGTTGAACACCAGATGGGTGGTAGCATTTTGTATGAGCTACAGAGGTCTGATGGTGGAGGCGGGGAGCCCGGCCAGGAGTGCGTTGCGGTAGTCAAGGTGGGAGATGACCAGTGTCTGGACTTTGTGCGGCTTCTCTGGTGAGGAAAGGGCGTATCCTTCTGATGTTGTAGAGGAAGAATCTGAAGGAGCGTGCCGTTGTCACGGCGATGTTCACTGAACAGGATAAGTGGTTGTCGAGGATCACCCCAAGATTCTTGGCTGTCTGGGCGGAGGTCACTGTAGAGTTCTCTGATGTGATGGAGACGTCTTGGAGAGGGGAGGATGTCACTGTAGAGTTCTCTGATGTGATGGAGACGTCTTGGAGAGGGGAGGATGTCACTGTAGAGTTCTCTGATGTGATGGAGACGTCTTGGAGAGGGGAGGATGTCACTGTAGAGTTCTCTGATGTGATGGAGACGTCTTGGAGAGGGGAGGAGGTCACTGTAGAGTTCTCTGATGTGATGGAGACGTCTTGGAGAGGGGAGGATGTCACTGTAGAGTTCTCTGATGTGATGGAGACGTCTTGGAGAGGGGCGGATGTCACTGTAGAGTTCTCTAATGTGATGGAGACGTCTTGGAGAGGGGCGGATGTCACTGTAGAGTTCTCTGATGTGATGGAGACGTCTTGGAGAGGGGCGGATGTCACTGTAGAGTTCTCTAATGTGATGGAGACGTCTTGGAGAGGGGCGGATGTCACTGTAGAGTTCTCTGATGTGATGGAGACGTCTTGGAGAGGGGAGGATGTCACTGTAGAGTTCTCTGATGTGATGGAGACGTCTTGGAGAGGGGCGGATGTCACTGTAGAGTTCTCTAATGTGATGGAGACGTCTTGGAGAGGGGCGGATGTCACTGTAGAGTTCTCTGATGTGATGGAGACGTCTTGGAGAGGGGCGGATGTCACTGTAGAGTTCTCTGATGTGATGGAGACGTCTTGGAGAGGGGCGGATGTCACTGTAGAGTTCTCTGATGTGATGGAGACGTCTTGGAGAGGGGAGGATGTCACTGTAGAGTTCTCTGATGTGATGGAGACGTCTTGGAGAGGGGAGGATGTCACTGTAGAGTTCTCTAATGTGATGGAGACGTCTTGGAGAGGGGCGGATGTCACTGTAGAGTTCTCTAATGTGATGGAGACGTCTTGGAGAGGGGCGGATGTCACTGTAGAGTTCTCTGATGTGATGGAGACGTCTTGGAGAGGGGCGGATGTCACTGTAGAGTTCTCTAATGTGATGGAGACGTCTTGGAGAGGGGCGGATGTCACTGTAGAGTTCTCTGATGTGATGGAGACGTCTTGGAGAGGGGCGGATGTCACTGTAGAGTTCTCTGATGTGATGGAGACGTCTTGGAGAGGGGAGGATGTCACTGTAGAGTTCTCTGATGTGATGGAGACGTCTTGGAGAGGGGAGGCTTTCCCAGGGAGGAGGGGTAGCTCATTCTTGATAAGGTTAAGCTTGACTTGGTGGTCTGACATCCAAGCTGAAATGTCTGCAAGACAGGCAGACACATTCTGCTACTTGTGAGTCAAAGGGGAGAAAAGACAGGAAGAGTTGAGTGTCGTCTGTGTAGCAGTGTTAGGAGAAACCATGTGAGAAAATGACCAAGCCAAGAGATTTGGTATAGAGGGGGAGCCCTGGGGGACCCCAGTGGTGAGGGCTCGTGGACAGGACAGCGATCCTCTCCACGTCACCTGGTAAGAGCGATCAGCCAGGTAGGATGGAAACTAGAGTGTGAGTCAGAGCAAGAGAGATGCCCAGTTCTGAGAGGGTGGAGAGAAGGAGCGGGTGGTTTACTCTGTCTAAGGCAGCAGACGGGTCCAGGAGAATGAGAACAGAGGGGAGGGAAGAAGCTCGACTAGAGTGGAGGGCCTCCGTGCCTCAAAGCTGGATTGGTGAGGGTCAAGGAGCTATACTTGTATTACCATTTTCATATAATAAATAGTTAAACTGACGTGAGTATCCTGACTGAACTACAACAACACTGAACTCACATTTCTTGCCAAAGGAAACTCAACTCTCAGGTGGGGTTTCGAATTTGGAAACCTCTTAGCTTCATCCTGCACACTGTGGCCCAGTAAAAGCCAATCCTCCTCTCTCTGCGTAGCCTTTGTTCACAGTTGAACAGGAGGACCAGAGTCCTATGGGACCAGCGTTCTGTAGAAAGCTGTGGGAGGTAGTGAATCACAACCAAAGCTCAGCATGCCATGAAAATCCTGTTGGTTTTTCCTCTCCAGGTGGGACTCACAGGTTATGACTTGTGTCCGTGATTGATTTCTTTGGCGTGTTTCAACCCTCTTGACAATTCAGCCCTTTCAGTGGAAAAATGGATGGCTGAATGGAGACGGTTCTGCATTTCCAGGCTGGTAGAAAAAGCAGCAAGGGGAATTGTTGGGGAGGATGTGGTCTGGATATGGCGTGGGTGTTGTTATCTAAAATGGATCTTTGCGATAATGGCATGGATGAAGGAGGGTTTTTTGTTTCTCACTCTTGACTTCTGATGCCAGTGCTTAGTCAGGTCCGGCTTCTAGGGAGATTAAGGAACGATTCTGAATAAAGCAAGAGACTAGCCTGCTGATGGGGCAATACCGGACCTCGGGCTTTCATTTAAACAGTCAATAACAACATCATCAGTCTTCTGCATCGTCAAAGGGTCGCACCATACACCACCTCATTCAATAGTGTTTGATTTGTGGTGGAGGTACAGTGAATCATATGTGGGGTCAATTCCAATTCAGATTTTGTTTGTAGAAGCGGACATGGAGTTAAGTCCATAAAAAATGTAATCGAAGTCCTGAATTGACAGTAAGGTCAAGGGTTATTGCTTCCGAGGCTAATTGCTTGACATGCCAAGAAAATAATGGAAAAAAAAGAATATATATACAGTATATAGAGGGAGAGGTAGAGGGAGAGAAAGGGGAGCAAATGTTAACATATACAGCCTGGCTGGGTAAATATGAGGGGACTCCAAACATATATGTAAAAGGGGGACACAATTTAAATATGATATATTATAATACATTATTACAATCCAATATAATATTAATATAATATGTATGTGTCTATATACAGTATATTATCTAATATATATCATATTTGGTGTCTCCTTTTTTACATATATATTTTAAGGATTCCCTGGGTCATATTTACCCAGCCAGGCTCACCCATGCTGCATAATGCAATCTCTCCCATGCAGCCCCATAACATCATGTAACACTTAGAGACATCTGACTGCTTGAGCAGCATTAATATGGCTCTTTGAAATATGATGTTGAAGTAACAAGCCTCTCTTCCCACCATATTTCAAAGTTGCCAACTCTGTCAGGGTGGCGGTAGGCAGGTGGGGGTACAGGGGTGCACGGAGGGAGGGAAGGAGGGAGGGTGGGTGGTTGGGTGGGTGAGGGTTTCGGGGGGGCTGAACTGAACAGCACTGACAGGTACTCTGAGTGACTTAGCTTAAATTTGTAAAAAGATTTATAGGAGAGAAAAAGCTGAATAGGTAGCGCAGTGGACTGCTTCCACTGGACTGCTGCCCGGATTCAAAATGTCAGGCCCGACTCTGGACCTAGGAAGTAAGGAAATAGCCTCCGTAACAGCCTGGACAAAAGAGCTCGGGCAACAGCTGGTGAATTTATTTCAGCCCTTCTCTTTCGATCTGACAGGTTGTTTATTTCCAACCTCTCCCAAGCTGTCTGACCAAATTACATTCAAGGTAATGTGTTATAGAAGGGACACACACACAAGGCAACATGAAACAAATAATAAAAATAGAGAAATCTCTAGAACAAGGTGTATTAGGGAGAAGCAACAACATTCTGAACAACCCTAATTAACCCGACAGCATGTTAGATCCACCAGCACACGCTTCTTACTTTACTTTACTTTCTTTGAGGAGTTCATCTTCTAAAGTAGCGCTGAAGTGGCTTTAATGAGTTCATACAGTAGATGCACAGAGGCTTTAATGAGTTCATACAGTAGATGCACAGAGGCTTTAATGAGTTCATACAGTAGAGTAGCACAGAGGCTTTTTCATTTATCTTTCTGAGAAAAGGTTGCACATACTTTGGTGCCACCGTGACTTTCAATACATTGATATTTCTCAGCTAGCTATTTGAACATGAGCTAAATGTAAAATGGTTGTGATGTATATCAGCCTAGCTGAGTGCCGCCCTGCATGAATAAGTTGTTCTTTTGGCTCTACGCTCCATAGGTTTAGGGTTTGAAATCAAATAATTAATATGTGGTTAAAGAGGAGATTCTCTGCTTTTATTTGATGCCATTTGTATACATATTGGTTTAAACATTCAGAAGTTATATCACTTTTAGGCCATCATAAGTAATGTGACAATTGACTTCGCAGGTGTTCCATCACATCATTTTTGTGCAGTCATGAGAGAGCCGTCAATGTCAAGGTGGTTTTAGGCTTTGCCTTTGCCTTTGGAGGCTGTTATTAGTGTCTGTAATTACCAGGACCAAAAACGATGTCAATGAAAGTCAAGAAGGAAACTATTATAAGAAAATAATATAAAGTTCCAGTCAAAAGTTTGGACACACTTCCCCATTCAATTCGACTGAATGGGAAAGTGTGTCCAAACTTTCGACTGGTAGGCACTACTGTATATATATATCGGAAACATAACCAAAACCTTAGGGCTTGCAAAAAGCACCAGTCCGGAACATCATTAAAAAGAATAGAGGGACTGATGAGCCCAGTAATCTAGAACACCAGAGTGGATGAGTGTGACTAAATACAGCAGATGTGAATTAGCTTCTAGGAACTAGCTTCTATCGCGCAGCGTTTCACCCGCCCGCAGACCTAACGCCATGGTTACACAGAGTTCAGTGAAGGGTGGTGGAGGTACAGTATTCTGTTCCATGCATTACAATGAGCCTGTCCTCCAATTTCTGCCTCCCACCAACCTTTTCCCTGATGGTTATTAAGATGCTGCCTTTGCGGTCCCAATTTCAAGGATTTGACTCCAGGCAGGGACATATACTTGGTTACACAAACGTTGTCCACTTCGTATCGTCACCAAACCAATGTTTTTTTAGAGTTTTACCACAGAATCAGCATGCCAATAGTGTTGTCTTGAGTCATCAGTTGTTTTAATGGAGTGCACTATTGTCCACCGCTGCCCCAAAAAGGCCACCTCTCTCTGCCCCCCAGAAAAAGACAAAAGCACTCAGTTATCTATTCACACTGTGGTGCCATTGATGAGCCCCATGTCCCCAGGGGATAGTCAGTTTGAGTGTTTTAAAAAGGGGTTAGACAAGGGGCATAAACTAGCTGAACTTGCTAAACAGCATCCGCCAGACAGCGAAACAGACAGTCGATATTTTATCAATACAGAACCAGACCTACTTTGGCACCTTTCTACAATAAACGAAGGTTTTATTTCATCCAAGTGGAATCAGGAGACAGAAAAAAGACAGGCAGACAGGTCCTGTCGGACTCCAGGTTTATAATTGATTCCTTTCTGGCAGGAATGTTTCCTGTGAATGGTTATTTGCCATGATATTGTAATCAAAGGTATGACAGTCGGTTGTAAATTCATAGCATTAGAATTCAGGTAACGACAAAAGGTAATGTCGGTGTCCTTTGAAGACTGAACTGCAGCCCACATCTCAAGTGTTTTATGATACCTTTTCATATCTGAGCCTTGTTGAAGGTCAAATAAAATGAATTGGAGAACTCTATACAGCCAACCTTGAAGTTATTGCAGCTCTAATGAAAAGTGTGGAGACAATGCGTTAGCAAACCCGCACAAGGGCCTGATGCTGCATAACTTGGAACTGTGGAAAAAGGTTGACCTCAAGTCATCTTCCATAATACAGAAATACAATTATTGAATTCAATACCCAAATCGGGGGCATTTCTGTAGTGAGGCTGTGCCTCTCTCTAAAGATACATGGTATATGTATTACCATCGGCAACTCAGAACCTCTTCAGTCGGGCCAAGCCAGTGTTGTTCTCAGTACTAACACCAAATCACTCAGAATCACGACATTATGCAATCAGAGGGGAATCCACGCAGGGAGGAGGAGGGTTCAGCAACCTGTTGATTAGTCGTCCCTAGCGGGCCTGAGCGGCTCTGGGGGTAAAATGGAGGATTACTTGTGTTACCTTCCATTAAATCAGACAGGAGGAGAAGGGCACCCTTGTGGTACACCAGCTCATCCTTACAGATGAGAGAGTCGCTGGTTGAAGAGATGTGATTTACAACACGGTTTGATGAAGAGCGGCGCCCTGACCGGCATACAGAACAAGGGTGATTTTATCCTTTTTTGGTGTGTTTCCCGGCTGACTGCTCTGTCGAGGAGAATCTGACTGCAGCCATCAAGGGGGTTGAGTCTCGGTAAACTGTCTACAGTAGTGGTATTGATGATTAACTTGAAGTAGGAAGACGTTAAAATTGATCAAAGTGTGTTTTTTGTGTGAGAACAGTCTACAAAATACATGACAGTTGGTTGTTCTGATGACACTGATTGACACTGATGACACTGACACGTACAATTAAAAGGTTGTATGATGTGTAACTGTTAATTGTGAACGCATGGTTCCCTTGTAAAAGGCCTCTTATGTGACCTCCTGCTTAAATAAAGGTTACATTAAATGTATCATTCAGAGCAGTGTTTACATGTGCAAATGCATAAGTACCAATGGAATTAGACAGTGTGGCGTTTAAGACACACCATATTTTGTTTTCATCAAGTGCACAGTTTTATTTGTTCACCAATTCATTTAAGATAGAGACCATCCCTCGATGAGCAGCACCGACGTACTGTAGTTGTATCTTGTTTACTACATCACTCGAGTTGCTCATATTTTCAGACGTGCCTTTCCCTCGTTGTTGTCAATGGGAAGGAGGAAGCGTCTTCACCCCTCCACCAAAGCGGCACATCTCGTTGTTTTTGCCACAGCACTCCGGGCACCCTCATAGAGAACTTTGCAGAGGAGCACTGCGCATGTAATGTATTGCTCCCTCTTGCTAGGCAGACTTTTCATGATGTCACTTGGGTTATAGGTCAGGGGGTACGGCACAGACACAAAAAGCCATCTTAGAACGGCCACATGGCCCCCCAACAAAGGGTCATAAATACCCTATCCCTCCAGGCTTATACATTCATATATACAGTAGTTCATGCATGTGTGTGTTCATGCATGTGTATATAAAATATACTACACTAGCAAGCTACTCTGTTGCTGTACTGGCATGGAAATGCATACCAAGTTAGTGTTAGCATAACCGCTAATCGTTGCTAGTAACCTCGCCAGATTCTTTTCTTTTCTTCTAACGCCAGCATATTCAATACCTCTGCCGTGGACACACACTTCTAGAGATCTGTTCATTTCACCTGCAAACTTTAGCGTAGTCATTAAGTTCAATCGTCAGATGAAAAGCATATGGAGAGGAGAGGCAGAGGTGACTTTGGGCTGGGGATGAACAGGCTTGCCTAAATATAAAAAAAAAACTCACTCACCTTACATCTCTCTAACATAAAGCCACAGTTATCTGCTTCTCTTATAACTGAACTCACTACCCAAGTCTTTGATCTAAGCTTCTCATCTCTCGCTCTCTCTCTGCTCGGCTGTCTATGCATATCAAAGCCCCCTGGCAAGCCCTGTGAGCTCCACAGGACCCCGGTATACGAGCCTGTGGAAGTATTCATTCACTGGGTCTATCCTTTATACACTCCGCTATTGATTAACTGGAACCTTGAATGCTGAGAGCAGCGAAACATGTCCGCCATTGGCTTGTTGTCCCACATAATTACCCCGCAAGGTTAATTTGTTCAGCCCTCTCCGTTTTGGAGGCGTCGATAAGTTGCGCCAGGGTTCTTTGGTGGGGGCTGTGGGAATCGAGGGGGGGGGGGGTGACTGAGAGGGAGAGGGCGGGGGGGGGTTAAAGATCGGTGGTTTGCACTGTGGCTCCCCCTTCTATCTCCAGAGCAGGATTAATCTAGAACTGAAGGACGAGGTTGAAACGTGGGCTCGATGTCGTCGATGGACAATCACGTGACCTAGAGACCCCCCCCTCCCCCCCCACCCCCTTATTTCAATGGTAAAAGATTAAATTGACACCTGTTGTGAAAGACCAACCAGTACCCCTCTGAAAACTGGGGCCCACGACGAGTAACGCAGAGATAGACGAGTAACGCAGAGATAGTAAAAGGAATGAAGATGAATCCATTACATGAAACCCAAACCAACCCATTTTTCTCTGTAGCCGCTCCTGGTGTTGCTACTGCTGCCTCTGCAGGGCTTTTAAATAGGCTTGATAAGCACTGCAGTTATTTATATGCTAATTTCTCGAGGCAACATGTCATGCATTTCCCTTCTGTTCAATCAAATGGAAATGTGTGTGTTAGAGAGAGTATATCTCTGTGCATTGCTTTAGTGTCACACTGTACGTCGCGGGTAATATTGGGAGCCAGGGGAGGTTGTAATAATTATGATTGCTGACCTCTTCTGACAGTATTAGCAAGTCACCTCTTTTCTAGCAGTATTAGCAGTGCTGGTGGTGGGATTAGCAGAGGATTGTAAATTCTCTATCCTAGCATTGTTAAAATGAGATTACGGAAATTCATTTGGCGGCCATTTTTGGGGCTTTTTTTTGTTTGACAAAACAATGAGAGTTTCAGCGTGGTGGTGAAAAGCTGCCTTTCCTTGTCCCCAAAGGACTGGGCCAACTGGTGGAATTTAAATACATTTTTGGGGAACAATAGCCAATGTTTTTGTCAATGGTTTAATATAGTCTTCTCTGATGTAGCCGCAGTAGACGTACTTTATGGGGGAAACTATGGACATTGTGGAACATAGTGTAGAGAGACATAATACACATTGTATCGAGAAGCTTCATGTATCGAGAACAATAGAAGACCATTAGCTTTAGTACTGCTAAAAACTGAGCAAAGGACTGCTTATCGTTTTGTTGCACATGAGGGTGTTTTTCTTTTCTTTTCTTTTTTACCGTACTGGAACTCCTAGGATTGGTCACATTCACTTTCTCAGATCAGCTAACTGAATCCACCGCTACTATAAACTCGTAGAGTAGCTACTAGTCCTGCTTTTGTCTTAAAAAACAATCTGCCCCCTCTAGTTTTTCAGCTGAAGAGAGAGAAAAGAGAGAGAGAGAAGGACAGAGAAGCATAGAGTGATGCAACAAGAGAGAGAGAGAGAGAGAGAGAGAGAGAGAGAGAGAGAGAGAGAGAGAGAGAGAGAAGGAGAGACACAGAAGCATAGACAGCGAGACGTGTTGAGAAGAGAGAAAGAGAGCACACTACTCCTCAGAGACTTGCTGTGTGTGTGTGTGTGTGTGTGTGTGGGTGTGTGGGTGTGTGGGTGTGTGTGCGAAGAGAAGGATGTGTACTCCACTCCTCTCCCCCTTCAACACGCGCAGTGACAGGAAACATCAGAGTAGGAGAACGCCTCCTTCCTAATGAGCCCCAGTGTGAGATGTAGGGCCTATAATCTTCTGTCCCTGTTGCTGGCTAGGACTGGCTGCTTGGCAGTAGCTGGCATACGCTCCTATCAGCACAGACACCACGACTGTTCCTCTGCCAAGTCCTTTATGGACGCTCAGATACAATCAAAGCTACATCCACTGTTGGCACATCTGACACACCCTAACACTGCTTCAGAAACATCAATACTCCTTCCGCCCCCCCCCCCACCCCCCCCCAAATAAACAAAGGCATCTGCTGTATCACGCCTTAATTTAAGTGTAAACGTTAGACTGCGAGGTGTGTACGACGGTGTGACGCGTCCTCGAGATAGTGTAACACGTACGACCTAGACATTACTGTAGTAGAACAATAGAGGAGTGTGGAGGTAGACGGGGGCTCATTTTAATGCATGGGACAGAAATCGGGGACTGTATCAACCACGTGTAGATAACATTCTACATTCCTCATTCTATGCATTACAATAAGGCCCCACATCCTTCCCATCCATGTCTATGTCTACCTCCATCCATGTCTACCTCCGCCGATCTCCGCTGCTGCTGTTGATGCGGTCGGTATTGCTCGCATTCTGTGGTTCTCTATCCTTTACCGACCGAGGGATAGCGAGGCCTCGAACAGGGAAGCATCGGTCTTGTTGAGGATTTATCTTGTCCAATGGCATGATTATTCACTTTTGCATTGAGAGGCAAATTAGCCAAGTTAATTCCTACAGCGGTTATCTACTAATGAGCGCAACCGTTGATATATCGCTCTCTCTCTCCGTTTGTGATTCCTCACTGTGGTTTAGTAACCTATTTCAGAGGCTTCCAGAAGATTAGGCCGGTGAAAACAATGCAGCAGGAAAATAGACCATTGTGAGTTTGACTAGTTTGAGGCGATGCATAACTGTAGTCCTTTTTCACACACGCCTGGCTGCCTGTGGCGTGGGACGGAACCACTTGGAATAATCAGAGTCTGCTCATCCTTATGACTACGCATTTTATCCACGGACAGTTGACCTCCTTAGCGACTCAACCAATTTTTGTGTAATTCTTTGCATTCGTGCATGCGTGAATGCGCTGGCTGGCTGGCCAACCTTTTGAATTGAAGTTCACACACCCAAGAATAAACGGAACAAGTTGGACGTAATAATATCAGTGTCATCATCTTTGGTTTAACATAGATTTAAATCTTATTTTGGCACAACAGGTTAGTCTGAACAGGTTAGTCTGAACAGGTTAGTCTGGATTAACAGGTTAGTCTGAACAGGTTAGTCTGGATTAACAGGTTAGTCTGAACAGGTTAGTCTGGACAGGTTAGTCTGGACAGGTTAGTCTGGATGAACAGGTTAGTCTGGACAGGTTAGTCTGAACAGGTTAGTCTGGATGAACAGGTTAGTCTGAACAGGTTAGTCTGAACAGGTTAGTCTGGATGAACAGGTTAGTCTGAACAGGTTAGTCTGGATGAACAGGTTAGTCTGAACAGGTTAGTCTGGATGAACAGGTTAGTCTGAACAGGTTTGTCTGGACGAACAGGTTAGTCTGAACAGGTTAGTCTGGACAGGTTAGTCTGAATGAACAGGTTAGTCTGAACAGGTTAGTCTGGACAGGTTAGTCTGGACAGGTTAGTCTGAACAGGTTAGTCTGAACAGGTTAGTCTGAACAGGTTAGTCTGGACAGGTTAGTCTGAATGAACAGGTTAGTCTGGATGAACAGGTTAGTCTGGACAGGTTAGTCTGAATGAACAGGTTAGTCTGAACAGGTTAGTCTGAACAGGTTAGTCTGAACAGGTTAGTCTGGACAGGTTAGTCTGGATGAACAGGTTAGTCTGGACAGGTTAGTCTGAATGAACAGGTTAGTCTGGATGAACAGGTTAGTCTGGACAGGTTAGTCTGAATGAACAGGTTAGTCTGAACAGATTAGTCTGGATGAACAGGTTAGTCTGGACAGGTTAGTCTGAACAGGTTAGTCTGGACGAACAGGTTAGTCTGGATGAACAGGTTAGTCTGGATGAACAGGTTAGTCTGGATGAACAGGTTAGTCTGGACAGGTTAGTCTGGACGGAGGCAGATTCAATTATGATTAGCGGCCCGGAAACTTATATATGTTACGGTACATGTGGGAAAACTAGGGTTAGGGCTAGGGGCTACGTCGACTTGGAACATGCTGGCATGTCTAATCCTATCCCTAACCCTAACCCTGCCCCTAACCATAACTGTAGCACCCTAGCACCTAACCCTAACCCTAGTTTTCCCACATGTACCGTAACATATACACTGAACTGTAGGCAGCTGTGGCTCAAGAGCTAGTGCCGGCATCTAACCATCCCAATGTTGGCGGTTCGGCGGTTCGATCCCCGGCTGGCTACGTGTCAAGGTGTCTTTGGGTAAGACACTGAACCCAAAATTGAACCCAGTGAGCGGGCCGGCGCCTTGCATGATATTGTAAAGCGCTATATAAGTGCAGTCCATTTACCATTTAACTGTCATTATAGAGACCTGTGGATAAGGCTGATATCTTATAGACTATTTGATCATTTATTAGCAAGTAAAGTTGAAAGGCATTAGAAGAATCATACAGTACCATGGTTGTATTGTAACCATTTATCAGACATTTAACCATTTATGACAGCGGCTGGTGAAAGCGGGAACAAGTCGGCAACCAATCAAAATGTTCCGAATTTTATTCTGAAAAATGTAAATACAATGTCACCATTGTTGAAAATCGATGACACACTCGTCGAGCCAAAACATTGTAATGCAATGGATTCAGTGAGTAATCCCCACTACTCTACACTAACTAGGTAGTAGTGGGGGATTACTGGGGATTAAGGAATCCATCGCAATTGCACAATTTTAGCTTTACTATGTGTGTCATTGATTTTCAACGACGGTGACATTCATGTTTTGTTTTTTTGAATAAAAGTCGGAACATTTGGCCAACTCGTTCCCGCTTGCACCGGCTGCTGGTGTCACATTTAGCAGACACTTTTATCCAGAGCGACTTACAATGAGAGATTCCAGGGACAGTCTCCCTGGAGTAACTTAAGGCTAAGTGCCTTAGTCAAGGGCACACTGGTGGTGGTGTTCCCAGGTGGAATTTGAACTCATGACCTTCTCATCACCACCACTCGGCCAGGCGACCACTACCCCATTCAACTACAAGGCACATGCCCTATTGGTTTGAGATGTAAAACATATTGAGGTAGCCTTAGTAAAATGAATCACCTGTGCCTATTGACACACAATAGGCTCACACAACTCGACAATAAGCCAATATTGGTTAGGATGCTTTCCTGAAAAGGGCCACTCTTTGAAAAATGACAGTATACCCACTTCTTCACTTCATCGCACACACACACACGCACGCACACACGCACACACACACATACACACACACACACACACACACACACACACACACACACTCACACACACACACACACACACACACACACACTCACACACACACACACACACACACACACACACACACCCCTGGGCGGCCCTCTTGGGATTCAAACCCCCTTACCACAACAACACGACAGCCGATAACAAAGCTATACATAACCCTGACTACCAAAACCATGCCTTTAATCCACCCACAACTGTTCTTCTCTGGGGGCCGTCTGGACTACTTCAGGTCATCAGGAAGGTTAAATCAATGCACGATGTCTAGCTCCCCACTGGCTAACTAGGACGGGGACATTGTGATGCATGGGACGGAATGAGGAACGATATCAAACACACATGACATCCCCAGGCTAACAAGTAGCTGCTGTCATTGTTGTGATCAATAGCATAACTAGCATGGAGGCTCTACCTATTCATTAAGAGATACCATCTAGTATGCGCTACCCCCCCACAGTAACACAGGAGGGAGCTGTTTGATATTCAATACACAAGCCAACAAACTATATATATATTTTCATCCTTTTGTTTTTGGATCAGCAGTTTTAAAGGTTTTCAAGAGCAGAGACGTCAACATTATGCCACCCACGGGTGTGCCGTTGTACTGGCGGTGGTTTGAGGGGAGTGTGTGTGTGTATCACATGTAGTTTATTGTGGATTGTTGACTGTGCATTGGGGGAGGAAATCTAAGATACTTACAGTTAGTCAAAACCAACCCTTCAGGATATTCATTGTTTTTTGGTCTTTGATCTGAAGAAAAAAAAAAGGAAAAAAGGAAAAAATGTTTGTTTTTTCTTCTTCTATCTTTTCATTTCAGTGCCACAGTACATTACCGAACCAGTTGTGATTATTTAAATATGTTTCAATTGGGTGCAAAAAAAGAGAACTTGTTGGCTGCCTGCTTTTTCTTAGAGGATTGCCTGAAGCTGTTTCTTCACCACTATCAGCGACATGTTGTTTAATGCAATTTATTTGTGGGATATGCTTCTACGTGTGTGTGTGTGTGTGTGTGTGTGTGTGTGTGTGTGTGTGTGTGTGTGTGTGTGTGTGCAGGTATGCGGGTGTCCGTGTGTGTGTGTGCGTCCGTGTGTCTGTCTGTGTCTGTCCACCTCAACACGTTTTACCTCTAAAACCAATAGGCCCTAGATGCCTTGTAGTTAACTTATTCACCTAATTTTTCTGGTTTTCTGCTCGAAATGACATGCCCACAGTGAGTATAGAATATCTCCACAATCACAAGGGCCTTCATAATGATCTTGTTATCAAATGAAAGCTAACACCTGTGGGGTGGCTGTAGAAGTGTCAGAATCAAAATCTATGTTACTGTGTCAGAGTAAATAGAGCTAGAACATTATAAAACATCTCAAATTCAGTCTCCGCCTAAAAAAACAACAGCTTTTACAGTGAATATCACCTTGGAAACCTGATAACCAAGCCCAAATCATCTAGGAATCAGTACTCCAGGGTCTTATTAGTACTTGTGCCAAAGCCGATGCTAGTAATGTGAGCAAATGCAACTTTGTACCTGTTTTAGTACAGGTATGTTTAGGCGGACACCTATATGTTTAGGCCATTTGGAGATATTTTGGCACCATCTTTGACCTTTGACCTTTCTCATGTATCAGATTTTTTTTTTTTATGGGGGGGGGGGGGGGGGGGTTGGGTTGGCCGACCAATGGTTTGGAAATTCGGCGTTGAAACCGGACATGACACATTCTCCAGTTGGAGAAAACTGGAAGTGACTTCGGCCGTGTTTACCGTCTCGGAAACAAAATGGTGGCATCGTATAGCATGCAAAGTTGTGAAAAAAATTTGATATCGATGAAGAGAATTGATCGAGGTAAGCTCTTTATATCACTTCGGATCCACCTGTGGGTCCGTTGGATCAGAAAAGGTTAAATACATCTATGGTATGATCCTTCTAATACATAATATGAATGTACCTGTCGAATCAATTATGTCATAGTCGATAAGATATCAGGCTTATCCATAGACCTTGTTATTGAGATGTAAGCGTTATATAACAATGGTTTACAGCGGGCCACACAGGGATGGATGGACACACACACACACACACACACACACGCACACACGCACACACACACACACACACACACACACTCTAGATGACATTGTGCATGGCAGCCGAGCTTCAGGCCCCTGAGTAACATTGCAGTTTCCTTGTTTATTTTATTGTTATTTTACCCTCTGAAGTGGCTAGCTACCTCAGGTCTAATTGTCTGGATATTGCCTATTGTATCCTGTCTTATCTGTCACTTATCTGTACTATCATTATTATGTCACTTTGTTCTGTCTTGAATTATGCCTTATTGTCTTGTGCTGCAATGTCAGGAACCGAAGCCTAAGAATTCTACTCTCTTACACATTGTGATGTAACAATAACACTTGAAGCTTGAAACTCCTTTATATCAGAAAGGTTGGTTCTGAAATAACAGGATATGGTTCAGCTTTCATCCTTCTAAGATTTATGACTGTAGGTGAAATGTGGAAATAACGGATGTATGACAGTTAAAGTGAAACTCGAAAATGCATCGCATTAACTATGTACGTATAAGGTGTGTGGTACTACAGGAGGGGAGGCTGGTGGAGGTAGAAATCGGAGGACGGGCCTCATTGTAATGCATGGAACGGAATGAGCAATTTTGTCAAACCCACGTGCGTGTTTGATACCATTCCTTATTCCGTTCCATGCATTATAATGATCCCGTCCTCCGATTTCTACCTCCACCAGCCTCCCCTCCTGGTGAGCTAACACACTGTGTATGTTTCCGGACCGTAGAACAAGGGATTGTGAGGAGGTATTCTTGTACCGATGCACTCAACAGCCCATTTTTTTTTTCAGGGTTTTTACGAATTGTAATAATGGATTTCTTATGCCCCCTCTTAAAGCAATATTGACCCCCCGTATCTTCTATATAAATGAAACATACTGTACGACAAGGTTTAGCGCCCATAGTACTAAAGTCGTGGACAATGTCCAGATCTTAGCGTCCTCGTTACGGGAGCCCCTGGGTGCCAGAGAGACTCTGTGCAGTCATTACTTAATAGGCTGTCCTCTCCTCGATACATGAATAGAGCATGCCGCAGTAAAACGAGCAGTTTTATCATCAGGAGACAAAACCTCAACCCCCCCCTCTCCCCCTTAGAGAGATGTGTAGGCTATATGACGTAACATTCACCATGTAAGTGCGTTTTTATAGAGGTCTGGTCAAACGAACAGAATGTAGCCTACTTCACTGGGAACACTAGCATGCCTTTTGAGATTTTTCTCCCTTTTTTCTCCCTTTTTCCGGAGGACCTGATGTTCATTATTGGGATTAAGACTCAGTGGCGACTATTGATTGTGTTATTACTCACCCAGGCGCTGTCTGCCTTTTTCATTGTGTTACAAATCGTTTTTAATTCTGCGCAGGGCCCTGGAAAACCTCTCCATTAATTACTGCCTTAGCATGTCTTTGCCCAACAGTCAGCTAGATTACTCTCTTTATATGGTCAATTATAGTCCCGTCACGGTCGTGGCGGAATTCCACGGGGACAATGAGTTGGTATGGAGATAACACGTTTCATGTGTGAGTTTTAAAAGATGTGTTTAACCTCGAGTGTTCGGTCGCGATGTCCCTTTGATATTGACC
>NC_137687.1:22152342-22197342 GCF_963989245.1 Nansenia antarctica
TTGAATAATGTGCTTTTGTAATTACAAAAATGTCATTTGAATCTATCTGACAAAAAAAAAGAAAAAAATTACAGGAGGAAAAAAAGATAGATGGAGAATGGCATGGTAAACTGCTCAGGAAGGACAATATTTCCAGAAGCCAGGTAGACCCCAGTCCGAGGTTATGCATGGTTAAGTGGCACAGCAAATTAGATGGGCTCCTGCTGTATGCGCCGAGGCCGGCACAGCTGGGTAACTCTCTTTGTGGGAAAGGAAAATATATATCTCACTCATCAATGATTCACAAGTAGCACGCTAAATAATAACGCTTGCATGAGTAGAAGCTGCGCCGGGTGCTCTCGCTCCGACTATAATCCGCTAAAGCCCCCCGCAAACCTGTGCTTTCGGCGTGCGTTTGTATTTTAGGCTTTTTAAAAGCTTTATTATCTATATTTCATGTTCTGTATCCTATTCGAGGTGTAACAGACTGGTATGACACCAGACGATGACCTGTATTGTATCGTTTTTTTGGGGGGTTATCGCACTTGTAGCTTGGGGTGAAGCCGAGAGGCACACTGTCTGTGGAGTTTCAGCTGTCGGCAAACGAACTTGTCGCACTACGTGTTGCACTACTACAGCATATGGCGGAGGTCGCAGTGTCTAGCACGGAGTGTTCATTTACGTCCCGTGGTGTAACACATTACATAGTGTGAAATACGCCACAATCTGCCTTAGCGACACAGTAGTGTCTCTAGTCCCTTCTAGAGAGGCTGGAGAGAAAGAGAGAGAGAGAGAGGAGAGAGAACACAATGCTGGTGGTGGTGGTGGTGGGAACAGAACAGGAGGCGAAGGAGAAGGAGGAGAGGAAGGAGATGAACACAAACGGAAGGTCGAGGAGAAAGAAAAGAAAGAAGAACAGAATGACAGAGGAAGACAGGAAGCCTGAGGAGTAAAGAGGGAAGAGATTGAACAGATCAGGGGGGGCGAGAAGAAAGAAAGAACAGCCAAAAAAACAAAACAGAATAGAAAGGGTGAGGGTTTTGTTTTTTGTTTTGAGGGAGATGTGTGGCGATGTGATAAAAACACACCAATGTGGGTCCTACGCCACGTCTCATCTCGACACTCACTGTTCACACTGGCTGCATGACAGGAGCTCCGGTAATGTGTTTGAAACCCTTCATCCCCTGGGAAAAAAACAATACAGATACATCCCTCATAGTCCTAGCCGTGGTCTCCTCTCCGGCTGCCTTTGAATGGGTCATTACTCTATTCCATTGAAAGTATGATTAAAAGAACACATTGGATATCGGATGGGACTGTAGGCTATATATGTAATATTTTGGGATGCAGTTTCATCAATGTGGGCAACCAGTGTTGTGTAACAGAAATATAACGGTTGTAGGCCTACATGTGAGACAGCAGCTGGTGAAAGCGGGAACAAGTCGGCAACCAATTTAATGTTCAGGCTTTTATTCTGAAAAATTAAAATACGTTTCGATGTCATTGAAAATGAATGACAAACTCGCTGGTCAAGCCAAAACGTTGCAATGGATTCGATGAGTAATCCCCACTACTCTACACTAACTAGGTAGTAGTGGGTAGATGACTCAACCGAATGATGATTTGGATGTAAATGTTTTGGCTTGAATAGCGAGTGTGTCATTGATTTTCAACAAACGGTGAAATGTATTGACATTTTTCAGAATAAAAGTCATGCGGGGTCATTTGACCACTGTGAGTAAAGAAACATGTTCTATCTTTGCACTCCATCAAATTTCAGGACCCTCCTTTCATGACTTTTCCTAGATATGTGCGTTCTACCACCCGGTATCCTTACATTTTCTAAATCACATCAGGATAAGCTAGTATGGAGCTATTTTGACGTTTTTCAGTGTAGGAGGCAGGCTAATTTACAAGCGGCCAACTAGTGGTCGTTGTGTGTAAATAGCAGCTTGAGCATTGTAAAGAGGGGGTCATTTGAGGGGCTCTTTTAGTAGGTAAAAAAAAGCACGGCTGTTCTATGGTTAATAGCTCTTAACTGATATGTCCATCATATATTCTAATAACAACACAACCACAGTATGTCTCGTGTGAAACGAGGTAGAACAAATGCAAACAAAATTATTTCTTATTTTTTTTTTTTCCTTCAGTTTACCGGGTACACTAATGACAAAACTTCTTCAATTAGACAGTTCTGTAAGCTTCGTGATTTGATTGCTCTTTTTAAATGAATAACTATCTACAGCTAGAAACCAGTCATTGTACTGTAAGTAACCTTCATAGATAGATTAATTATGGGAAGTTGATTATATTAATTTTTGCTAGTGAATGATTTATTTGATCATCAGGATCTCTTTCAAGACCTACATCTCCATCTCATCTGAGATATTAATGTCAATCGCATGTGTCTTTTAATACATTTTCACAAGGTTGTTATCTTCAATAGACATCTGGTCTCTGATTTCAAGAAGCACAGTTCTTTAATGATTGGAGATGAATATAGTGATATGTTCTCCGAGCCAATCGTACAAGCTGTAACCATCATGGAACGAGAACCATTTGAATTCCCCCTAGTTCTCCAACACAACGTGACGCTTTAACAGCCCTACTGGAGCTCTTCGCGGTGATCAATACTAACCATTGCTTTAGTTCAAAGGCCTTTCTTCTTTATGGCTGATTAGTAAATGGAGCTATCGAGGTTAGTGTTCGGTTTGGGCCGACCAGTAGGTGGATTCAGTGGCCCATGTAATGGACTTCCACAACATTGATTTGCGCGGTGGCTTTGTTCAAACAGGTTGTCTTTGTATGCGCAGGCATCACCGTCACGATTGCCAACAAACCCGGTGGGTTTTATCGACGGTAAATGACGTCCGTGTGTGTATGTGAGGAGGAGGAGAAGGAGGGGAGGGAGGGAGAGAGAGGGAGAAAGAGATGGAGAGAGAGGGAGAGGGAGGGAGAGAGATGGAGAGAGAGGGGGAGAGGGAGGGAGGGAGAGGGAGAGAGATGGGGAGAGGGAGGGAGGGAGAGAGAGAGAGAGAGAGAGAGAGAGAGAGGGAGAGAGATGGAGAGAGAGGGAGGGAGAGATATGGAGAGAGAGGGAGAGAGGGGGAGAGAGGGGGAGAGGGAGGGAGGGAGAGGGAGAGAGATGGGGAGAGGGAGGGAGGGAGAGGGAGAGAGATGGAGAGAGAGGGAGAGGGAGGGAGAGAGTGAGAGGGAGAGAGAGAGGGGGAGAGGGAGGGAGGGAGAGAGAGAAATAGATAGATAGAGAGGAGCCAAAGAGAGAGAGATAGAGAGGAAGAAATAGATTATCATCATAATAAGGGTGAACATTGCTTCCATCTCAAATGCTTCCTAGTTATCTTCGGTAGGGAGGCCATTCAGACTGCAGACAACCAGACTAGGTCAGACAAGAGGCAGCACAAACAACAACAGGGGGTGTACGTACTATACGTCTCGCTGTGCGCCGCAATCACTGGTACATCAGCTGTTATTGTCCAATCATCGGAACATTTCCCCATTAGTGGGACTCGAATGACTTGATGAATTGATGATGTGAGCTCTGACAGGGATTCAAGCAGGGAGAAATGTTTGGTACGAGAGATGTTTGGAAGTGTATTGTCTGTATTTAAGTGTTTAAGATGTTGTTGTTTTTTTTGAAAGTATGGTATGAGGACCCCAGGAAGAATAGCTACTGCATATTTGCTGTATCTAATGGTGGATCGAAATAAACAAACAAACAAACCACTCCTCATTCCATTCCCTGCATTAACACTAGAACAATTGTATATCTTTGCACTCTATAAAATGTCAGGACCCTCCTTTCATGACTTTTCCTAGATATGTGCGTTCTAACACCCAGTATCCTTACATTTTCAAAATCAGGATAAGCTAATATAAAGCTGTTTTGACGTTTTTCTGTGTAGTCAGGTTCACTATGTTTCAATTTAAACCTTCGTGGGAATTTTTTGGGGATTTGCTAATCTATACATTTTTGGAAAGGGCATTGTATGAGGAATCAGAAAATATATGTTTCCATTTGCACAGATGTCTGAAAGGCGGCCATCTTGGCATTTACAAAATGGCCGCCATAATACACACGTTTTGTAATATCTTGGCTTCTAAATAAGCTAGAACATTGATTTTAACTGCTAAACCTACATTTTCAGGGTCAATGAATCCAATGGTTGGAGTTACAAAGCAATTTTTTGTATTCTTCTTCTTAAAAAAAAAAGTATATGGGCACAGGCAGCCATTGCTCTGCAGGATCCATAGGCTAATTGGATCCCCTGCTAAATTGGTACTCCAAACATGAGGATGGCATGCTTAACCCTTGTGTGGTGTTCGGGTCAACCGGACCCGTTTTACATTTTTACTTGGTGAGAAATGGTACAAGAATACATTTGATCAATATGAAACTCCATGGCCTTGGCTTATTTTCTATGAAAAACATGTAAAAGTGGGAAAATTTTTTTTACACATCCTACAATACCCCAACACATTTATGTCCTTCATAAGATCTTCGGGTCATTTAGGCCCGGATGCACAGAGACACACAGAAACATACACACACTCACACTGACACTCACTCACTCACTCACACACCTCTGCTCTAGCTTTCCCGTGCCAAGAAGCCGTCTGCTCTCGCACTTTTTACCCTTTGAGGTGCAACATTGTAAACATTTTTACATTTTCTTGCACTGTACAGAACGTATGCAGCAACTGCAAAAAGTACATTTGAGGTACACACACTGTCACATTCTGTGCTTCATGTGTTGTGTAGACAGGCATACCCATGCACACACAATTGTAGCCAGTGGTATTTCAGAATTATTTGGGATTTTTCAGACATAATACTGTATTTCGACAGTGACAGTGAAAACAGTGTACATTCCGTTCGTGTTTTGTGATTCAGCATTTGCAGACATTTTTGAGAGATGTATTTCATAGCAATTGGCAAAAACAATCTTAGTTTGGTTCTTTCATTTCTATTCTTGTTCATCACCTGTATTTTCTTTACAGCTTTGATTATAATTAGATAAATGTGAAATTCAATTGAGAATATAAATTCAAAATAATAAACAGCAATGAAAACATTGTTTCATTAACATTTTTCCTAGATAAGTATGATTTATGACACCCAGGTCTTTATTATAGTGGATTTTGCATTTTCAAAGTTAGGGGCATCATGTGCGTAAAAACGCTTCTACTCATCATGCTGTCATTCGGCCCCACCTATTCCCAGGGGTCTGACACTTTGTGGGTTGTTACTAAGCATCATCTGCTCCAGCCTCTCCAAAGGGCAGCCCCCTAGATCCACTAGAACAAAAGATATGCACTTTTGAATGTGTACACAGTACCTATTGTGCATTATTGAGTACAGTACCTGTTTGTGCCCACAGGAGGCGCCCTTTAATATTATGGGCTATTTTGGGGCTTTCTTGCGCCCTGAGTATACCCCCTTGTATGGGTCACCCTTGGGACTAGGAGCACCGTGTCAAGACAAGTACTTTTAAAACCCCAATGATGTCCCGGGTCAACTAGACCCGAACACTACGAAAGGGTCCAAAAAGTGAACATCACACAAGGGTTAAACCAACAACCACAGACGTCCTCCCAGCCCCAAAGTCCATCATTGAGATGGTACAATGCAAATGCAAAACTGACTGTTCTTCTGGCAGATGTTCATGCAGAGCTAAGAACTTAGCCTGTACCGACATGTGCAGCAGCCAGTGCCAGAACGATGACGATTCCCAAGCTGTGACGCACGAAAGTGATGATGATGAACTAATCTAACAGCCCAGCTCACATTGGCATGCATTGGACTCGCCATTCACATATCACATCACACATAGCATAAACGCTTATACATAGTCAAGAGACACAACCCGCCTGTCATTACACATAGAGTAAATACACATCCCACAAACAGAACAACCAGCACACCATACACTCCCCACATTCCTCCCATTCATTTATTTTGTTTCATTCCCTATTTTTATCATTAAATATGATATACGGAGCTTATTCTCCATGCCGCACCCGCCTTGAAGTCCTGCCTGAGAGCGTTCCTCACTTCCTGTTTGCGCCAACTCAAGATCCCCAAAATCTGGCGAAGAGCCCTAGTTGTTGCGATCCCTAAACCGAATAAGCCTGAAGGGGACCCTAAGAGTTACCGTCTCTGTTATGCCGTTACCTCTCTGTTATGCATCCCCTTCAAGATCCTCGAGACGGGGCCGTCTTTATAGACATGACGGCTGCCTACGATACCGTATGGCATCGCGGCCTCACCTGCAAGCTGCTCCGCCTGCTGCCGGACAGGCACATGGCCTCCGTGGAGTCATGCCGCTTTCTAGGCATGACCATCTCCCGGGACCTAAAGTGGGAGCAGAACACCGAGGTCCTCACAAAGAAGGCCCAGAAGAGGATGTTCTTCCTCCGGCAGCTGAGGAAACTCAGGCTGCCGAGGTCCATGATGGTCCAGTTCTACACGGCCATCATAGAATCCATCCTCACCCACTCCATCATCACCTGGTTCCCTGCTGCAACGACCAAGGACAAGGCCAAGTTGCAGCGGGTGCGACGTTCAGCAGAGAGGGTGATCGGCTGTCCCTTGCCCTCCCTCAACTCCCTGCATGACACCAGGGCTCTGAGGAGGGCAAGGAAGATCATGGCTGACCCCTTCCACCCCGGCCACGGCCTCCTCACCCTGCTTCCCTCTGGAAGAAGGTTGCGGCTGCCTAAGGCACTTAAGGCCCGCCACAGGCTCAGCTTCTACCCCTCAGCCGCCAGGCTGTTAAATGACTCTGGCTTCCCCCCCCCCCCCCGCCCCCAAGTCTGCCCAGGACTGAACTGGACTCTGTAAAAAACTCTGCACTGCACTTTACTCTATACTGCACTATCCAATGCACTGTTGTCTGTCCTGTGTTGTTGTTGTGTTGTCCTGTCTTTTGATATGTGAAAAAAGTATAAACGCACTTGCTGTGGTGACGAAGCAAATTCCTATATGTGTAACGCATAGTGGCAATAAACGTTATCTCAATCTCAATCTCAATCTCAATCTCTCAATCTCAATCTCAATCTCAATCAGAATGATCATGGAGCTCATCCGTAATCGCAGCTTTACCCTTACCACCGGTTGCGGACAGCTAAGCAGGCTTCGACGCCTTAAGAACGGCGTCCCTCAGGGATCGGTCCTGGCCCCCCTCCTCTATAATATCTACACCTATGACCTGCCCAACACACTCTCGCGGAAGTACGCCTACGCAGACGACCTCGCAGTGGTGTACTCTGCTGGAAATTGGCAGTCTGTGGAGGGGATTCTGAGCCAGGACATGCAGACACTAGTGGCATACTTCCGGAAATGGAGATTGAAGCTTAGCGAGGCAAAGACGGTGTCGGCTGCCTTCCACCTTAACAACAGGGAGGCTAAATGTGAACTTAGAGTATACCTAGATGGAACTCCCCTGCCATGTTCCGCTGAGCCAATCTATCTCGGCGTGACATTGGACAGGACGCTCACGTTTCGCCGGCACCTCGAGTCACTGCGCAAGAAGTTAACAGCTCGTGTGGCGTTGATGAGGCGACTGGTTGGCTCAGGCTGGGGCGCAGGCGCAAAGACCTTGCACACGGCAGCCCTAGCCCTCCTTTATTCAACTAGTGAATACTGCGCCCCAGTATGGTGTCGCAGTGCCCACACCCGCCTCATCGACTCGCCTATAAACGAAGCCTTGCGGTTTGTGACAGGATGCCTGCGTCCTACCCCCGTGGACAACCTTCCCACCCTAGCAGGCATCCAGTCCGCAGGCCTCCGCCGCATGGGAGCCACAGCACGTCTCGCCTGCCGGGCCGTGGAGCTTAATAACCATCTGCTCCACGATAGGCTCACTATAACAGCGGAGCCCTCCCGGCGTCTCAAGTCGAGACACCCATTTGTGCCTGCCGCACAGGATCTACGGCAGCAATGCAGAGATCTTAACATCAGTGCGGCAGGATGGGCGGATTATATGTGGCGCGTGGAGTGGGAGGCAAACACCTCCAAACTCCGCGACCATATCCCAGTCGCCGGCCCTGAGCCCCTCGGGATGGACTTGCCAAGGCTATCCTGGGTGAGGCTCAATCGTCTCCGGACCGGCATCGGGCGTTTCCGCTCATCAATGCACAGATGGGGCTTGGCCCCAAATGCGTCGTGCGAGTGTGGCGCAGAGGACCAAACCGCAGACCATGTTATCCTGGATTGCCTGGTGTACCACCCACCCAACGGGATGCATGTTCTGTCGGTACTAGATGACGAGACGATGACGTGGCTTCTGGAGGGGTGTCCAGAAATATAGCCCGGGTGAGCCCCTCAACCAGGTCTCGGGGTGGTAAAAGGGTAGCCCCTCGGCCCCGAGCATGGTGGAGTGGAGAGGAAAACAACTACCCATACGCCGAAAGAAGATCATTAAATATGCCATTAGGCTAAAGATTTACCTGCCTCTGTATTGCCTTACTGGTTGCTGGCTGTTGCCATAACATCCAAAAATTTATAGATTAGCAAATCCCCCCAAAAAGCCAACAAAAGTTTAAATCATAACATCGAGACTATCTAATGCAGGAGGTTGTCGTGATCATACTGTGGTCTGTGGACTCACGTATGGAAGTAATAGAAAAACGACAATTTCTTAAAGTATAAGTTACACATTTTTATGTGATGATATAAAAAAAAAAAATACAAAAATTTGCTTTGTAACTACAACCATTGGATTCCTTGACCCTGAAAATGTAGGTTTAGCAGTTAAAATGTTCTAGCTTATTTAGAAGCCAAGATATTACAAAACGTGTGTATTATGGCGGCCATTTCTTAAATGCCAAGATGGCCGCCTTTCAGACATCTGTGCAAATGGAAACATATATTTTCTGATTCCTCATACAATGCCCTTTCCAAAAATGTATAGATTAGCAAATCCCCAAAAAAATCCCACGAAATTATATAACAAACCTGACTAGTGTAGGAAGCAGGCTAATTTACAAGCGGCCAACTAGTGGTTGTTGTGTGTAAATAGCAGCATGACCATTGTAAAGAGGGGAGAAGGCAGAGGCGGCTCTATTAGTAGGTAAAAAAGGCACAGCTGTTCTAGTGTTAAACCCTATTCTACTCTAACAAGGGGGGGGGGGGGGCTCAAGCGTTGGTCCGGGCAAGGCCCTGGTGTGATTAGGATGCAGGTTTGTTCTGAGATCCAAATCAACACATCAAACCGAACATTGATTTTTTGGAACAGGTGTTTTTCAAAGACAAAAAACGGGGGGATTGAAATCTGGAGTGGAGGAAGGTGACGACCATGAATAAATGCTAATATATATATATATATATATATATATATATATATACGTAGTTGGGGGGGAAATGTGGTCGTCTGGACCTGATAAAGTTAATATAAGCCGAGAGCTCGACAAACAAGAGATGGAGATAGTGTGGTGGTTTGCTGTGTGCTCCCCTTGGGGCACAGGTGGTGGTGGTGGTGGTGGTGGTGGTGGGCAGGTTGTGGGGTGAGGGGGGAAGAGGGCGGGGCTTGGGGGGGGGGGGTTAGGGGGTAAACCTCAGAGACAGGTTCGATTTGAATTCAGCAGAAAAAACAATCCATCTATCACCTCTCCTGGAGCCCGAATCAATTTCCACAGGAAGTGTTCAAAAGCGGGACGTAATTGGCCATCTTATATATCGCGCGACGTTTCCTCCCCCTTTGTAAACTCGCTGCAGTTCCCTCCCTCCAACCGTTGATGTAGGGTTTCACTCAGACGGCGTGTGTTTGTGTTTGCTGATCAATTTGACGAGCCTATGGGACAGCTTGTGGAGAGAGAGAGAGACGCTTGAATAGGGGCCATAGCTTTGTTATATAGACCTTTTGAGCAATGGTGTCACTAGGGGTACTTGCATTCTGCTATGGTAAACTGTACACACATTAAATAACCTTGTTTATCCCTCTGTCTCTCTGTCTCTCTCTCTCTCTATTTATTTCCCTCTCTCTCAGTCTCTCTCTTTCCCTCTCTCTCTTTATCTCTCTCACTCGCTCTCTCCCTCTCTCTTTCTCTCTCACTCACTTTCTCTCCCTCTCTCTCTCTCTCTTTCTCTCTTTCTCTTTCCCTCTCTCTCAGTCTCTCTCTCTCACTGTCTCTCTCTCTCTCTCTCTCTCTCTCTGTGTCTCTCCCTCCCCCCCCCCTCTCTCTCTCTCTCTCTCTCTCAGTCTCTCTCTCTCCCTTCCTCTCTCTCCCCCCCCCCCCCCCCTCTCTCTCTCTGTTTAGTGGAGCCTTTCCTACAACTCCACAGAGAACATCAAACACATCTCAGTGTCTCCACAACGCCTCGTACCCAGACTCCCCCAGTTTATCCCTCTTACAGTTCATAGAGGATTCACAATTGTGGAGTAGAATTCAAACATAGGAATGGATTTATTCAAGGGGAAAGGGAAGGACACCTTTTATCATTGTTCAGTCACATGGAGAGGAGAGTTTCAAGTTTTCAAGCTTCAAGTTTTATCGTTACCTCACATTAGTGAAGTGTGAGAGTAAAATTCTCCTGACATTGCAGCACAAGACAATGAGGCAAGAGGCATAATACTAATAAAGTGACAATAGTACGGGATATAAGTGATAAATAAGAGTGTTTACAAATAGCAGTATCTTGCAATTTGAAGACAATAAGGCACTAGGCATAACCCAGTCACTTGTCTGGATCTAGTGTCTGTCTCATTGCCACTGGTTTGCTCTGAAGTTTCCAGGTGCATGTATATTTTCTGGTATTGGTTTTCGTTTCACTGCGTTTCGTCGCCTTTAAACATATTAAAGTGTGACATTATAACACATTACGATGCCAAATATATATTGTGCTGTCATGTCAGACGGTAACATCATTTTTCCAGTGTTATTCTGAGTGAAATATCCCTTCAACATCATTTTCAAAAGTCATCCACCCAGTGTTATTTTCCAAGACAAGCAAACGCTGCCTTATTAAGCCATTTTCATTAAACTGGAGGCGGTTTTGATTCTTCTTTGTTAACTCCGTGTTCACTTCAACTCGCTCTAAAACGGCTACCGCTAACGGCTCCATGCGGGATTACATGTATTTACAGCTACTCAGTGAACATTTCGCACTTCAATCCCACAGGGGAGGGATTATACTGGCCTTCATCAGATATAAGGCAGCCTTCCCCGCGTTCACACGTATTGCCAATTCAAATTTTATTCAACTTTCTTTTCGCTGAAAAGTTTTACGCTTCTGGAGACGAATGTTTGCACATCAAAAACCAGTCAGACGAGATGTGATCTGTGGTTCTCCCTCCCAGCACGGTTGCTGGCTTACTTCTCAACCCCCACAGGGGGAGATGCCTAATTAGGGGAGAGGGTATTGTAAATATGATGGGATTACCAGCGGAATCACAGTATGGGGTTTTTTCTCCTTAATTGTGAACCCTGAGGTCACTTGTAATGAGGTCTTAAACAAGCCTTGTGGTTCTTCTCTGATCCCACCCTGTTGTCAGGGCGATAATGAAGTCGTATACCGCAGGTCGTTTAGCCGACACTTCAACATCCCGCCGCTGACTCCTCCTTGTGAAGAAGGACAGACTGACAGGAGAGTTTGTTCTGTTCAGAACGATGCTCATGCTGGTCACACCTCCTGTAAACATGGCAGAGGCTTCTGAACTATCGCCTATTATATCCAACATATTGCATTTCTGCTCAGCCTCTCCACGACAGACTCTGCACACTCCGCACGCACAGCCGAGTCTGTCAAAAACCTGCTGTAGTGAACGACAGGCTAGGTAGAGTAGCTTGCTTTAACACTAGAGCAGGGGTGCTCACACTTTTTGGAACCAAGATCTACTTTTCAAGTAGCCAGTCTGCCAAGATCTACCAGTCTAGTTTCAACATCGCAAACGTACATGCACGTACTACAAACACACACACACACACACACACACACACACACACACACACACACACACACACACACAGTTCCCAGCCTGCATAGTAAACTCACAATACACTTTCCCTCTCTCTGTCACACAGCCACAGGAGAAGACCATCACAAACCCTCCCTCTTTGCTATTCTCGCTCACACACATTCACACACACACACACACACACACACACACACACACACACACACACACACACACACACACACACACACACAAACTCACTTTCTCTCACTCACACACTGACAGCCAGTCTGCAGTACCATAGCCAACTACTAATCCAACAAACAGAAAAGTAAACCAGATACAAAACAGGTAGTTCCCTAGTTTGAAAGGAGGAAATAAATGCATTTCTCTACCTTAGTGGGAGACCTGGCACTGGGAGGAGGCAGCTAGTTTCTAATAGTCAGGGCTGTAGGAGCTGGTTGCAAGGTGTCATCAGCCACTGTGGATCTGTCATCGAAAAGGCAATCTGCAGCCTCGAGAAACTTTTTTCACAATTTCGCCGTCTTTGAATGACTTCTTGTGTTTAACAAGAACGTGACTGACGCGATAAGAAGCTATCGTTGCAGCCGTACGTTTTCGCTCTTTTGCCACATTTCCCTTCTTCGAAATAGCCATCGTAGATTTGCTGATCAGACAGACGCATTTCCAATATCACATCGTGTAAAAAAGTCCTCCTCCCATTCTGGATGGAAGTTATACGTTATTGGTTTCTTACTTGGTCCAGCTTCCCCACTCATTTGTATAGCCTTTATTTAGTATTATATAGTAAATAGTAGAAATTGGAAGGCTAACTAGGTAATTAGTCTCGCCGGTATTTTGTATTTTGTAGTTGGTGCTGTTGACTGCGCATGCGTGGTGAACCGTGTGTTAGGTGTAGGTGAAAAGATCAGATCTCTCTTTTTTTTCCTTTTTTTTCTTCGTTTTGTTCAATGCCATGCGATCTACCCATACTACCTTTGCGATCGACCGGTCGATCGCGATCGACGTATTGGGCACCCCTGCACTAGAGTAAAGAAAAATGTTCTATCTTTGCACTCGATCAAATTTCAGGACCCTCCTTTCATGACTTTTCCCAGATGTGCGTTCTACCACCCAGTATCCTTACATTTTCAAAATCACATCAGGATAAGCTAGTATGGAGCTATTTTGCAGTTTTTCTGTGTAGGAGGCAGGCTTCATTACACGACGGCCGACTAGTGGTCGTTGTGTGTAAGTAGCAGCTTCCCATTGTAAAGGCTATGGTCATTTGACCCCCGAGGCGGCTCTTATAGTAGCTAAAAAAGGCCCGGCTGTTCTGGTGTTAACTCCCTCGGTGGAACTGCTAACGGGCCTTACACGCGGTCGTTATACTGTCCCTTTCGTTCGGGAGAGCATGCCCTCACACTTCACTATAGCGAGTCCCTCCCGTGGACGCGTGTCCCCCATGGCCTCACAGCTCACAGACACCACCCCACTGCTGGGGTCAATGTAGCCAACGGCGGGGTAGAGTAGCTTGCCCTCAGCGGGTAACAAACTCACGACCTTCCACCTTTACATAGCCGGGCCAAGCTAACTTACAACACCCTTGGAGAGTTAACTCCCCTGGCTGAACTGCTAGCGGGCCTTTCACATGGTCCTTACATATCGTTATCCTCATAGCATAATTGCCAGTCATGCTTCACTTGTGGTCAGCCGAGCCATCTATGTAGTGTTAAAAAATGCCAAAGAGATGACTTGGGCAGATAGTGATTTTGGAATGGGACAAGCATTCTGATAGGCTGATGGCATAGGCAATATGCCAAAATATGACTTAGGCAATTATGCTATGAGGCTAACGATATGGTAAACGGACTGCACTTATATAGCGCCTTATTCCAAAGCACCGACGGCAGCAAGCTACCAGGCGCCGGCGGAGCCTTGCAATGGGAGCTATTTGGCGTTCAGTGTCTTGCCCAAGGACACCTCGACATGTCGCCAGCCTGGGATCGGACCGCCGAACCGCGACCTTGTGGTCAGCCGCCCCTAGAAGTGGAAGTGCTACACTACTGTTGCTTGTTCAAGGGGTTCTGAGCAGTCAGGAGAGTGTGTGTGTGTGTGTGTGTGTGTGTGTGTGTGTGTGTGTGTGTGTGTGTGTGTATGTGTGTGTGGATTCATTGCGACCAGCACTGAACGACTCAAAGAGCCACTTGGAAGACGAATCATGACTCTTGAGTCAGTAAAAAGTAGTTTAAAAAAGAATCAGTCGTTCACAAATTGCACATCGTTAAAACCAAACTCTGTGGCGCCTGTTCATAGCAGGTTCTTCTGTATCCTTATTAATAGTCAGGGAAATATGAAAAAAAAATCCAGGAATAAATTCCATTCCAAGAAATCTCTTCACCAATGTGTTTTAAAAGGTGTCTAATAACACATAGAAACATTTAAATTCAACTCCCAGGTTGTCAGGTCTCAGGAAATCCCGTGACAGCTGCTGAAAGTTGGGATACCTGGAATCTAATCATATCTTTCTGCCAGCGAGTCAGAGCAGGTGAATAGGGTAAACATTTTAACTAATAGATATCACCATGAAACTTCCCCATTTAATCACTTACAGTAACACACATTTTTTTTGTATTACAAGTTTTCTGAAATGTTATATTTAAATATGCAAACGAGGCATTGTCTAGTTAAATATGCGCTCATTTGCATAACATTCAAGAACAGAAATATGAACATTGGATAAAGCCAGGTTAAACATTCTTGTTTCATCTTGTTGACATATTAGAGTCAACAGCTTTTACACAGGGGATTTTGGATATCTCTTTTTATTACTAAATACAGTTGTCAACAGCCATACAAAGTACATTTTCGCCAAGTTTTTAGGAATAAAATGTTACATAAATCAGGCTATGAATCATATATTTCCAAACCCCTCTGTAACCCCTCTGCCTTCAGAATATAAATAGGAATACAACTGCAAAGTATGTATTTCTGAAGTGGAGATTTCTGGCTCAGAGTATGAGAAAAAACTCATTTTGAGAAAAAACGGTCTTTATAATTGGTGAATTTAGGAGAATATACAGAGGCACATAGATAAGGTATAGTAAAATAAACAACTAAATGTGTATTTTGGACGTCTTCTTTCCTCTAGTGTGAAAGAAGACATGTTATGGAAGCAAAATAGCCCAAAAATCAAATAATTAACCAGTGCATGAAAAAACTATGTTTTTGCCTGTCGTGTCTCACCTCCTGAGGAGTCAAACTTAGGGGGTTTTCATGATTCTGAATCAAAAGCATTTATATGCCCAAGGACACTCCGACATGTGGCCAGCCGGGGCTCGAACCGTTGATCTGCCAACCTTGCGATCATTAGACAGCAGCTCTACCTCCTGCGTCACAGCCACCCCCAGTTTGTCGTGCCATCTCGATTCAGTCCCAGTCACCTCCGCTACAGAACAGCTTGATAGCAGGGCATAACATATTTGTTTCAGTTTGCTTTTCTAAACTTCCGCGGCTGACACATTTCATCAGCCGTATATTAATATAAGCCTATTTCACGCTGTTTGTGGTACCCGTGCGTACCCACCCCTGTAGATTTAAATCCCAACAAGTTGCCAAACCAAATCCCTTATCAATCAGTGTCATGGTAGGAGCAGGGCACAGGAGGGGCTGTGACTCTGTGCGTGTATATTAACGGTGCAGGTGTATAAAGAATGAACTGCGACACAGTTTAGACTATTGTCTTCCTGCAGCACCGGGGGGATTATCGGCAGTCAGGCCACATAAATGCCATATTACTCATTTCTCTTCTGCATTGCTTGTCATCTTCCATTTGGCTTTCACCTTGTAAGCCTGCCTCGGTTTTTTTTTCCAGTCTGACTAGAGTGATTCTAAATTGGTGTTCTGAAGGGGCTGCTCTTGAATATGAATTATTCTTTAAGGCCCCTTTTCTCTCTCTTGTATCTCTCTCTCCTCTCCTCTTCCACTTCTCACAGAGGTAGTAGCCATTTCCCCTTCACATTTCTGTCAGTTTAATGCTCTTTGAAATCAAACCGACTGTGTGTGTTTGTTGTTAAAATGGATGGGGGTGTATTTATTATTAACTCGCAGTACCATTCATAGTAACGAGTTATGTAATCCCACTTAACCTGTGTGTGTGTGTGTGTGTGTGTGTGTGTGTGTGTGTGTGTGCGTGTGTGTGTGTGTGTGTGTGTGTGTGTGTGTGTGCATGCGCGCTTGCGCGTGCGTAGGTGTGTGTGCATGGGTGTCCGTGTCTGTATTCTTGATGGTGTCCATGTCGGCACGACCTTCAGTGTCGTGTGTGTGTGAAAGATCTTGACACCGAGGAAGCAGTCCTTGAACAAACAGTGTGAGCTCATTCTGCCACAACCACTTTCTCATATGTCGTTTTTTTCTACTGTGGGGGCTGCCGTCGTCAAGCTAGGAAGGCACACACAGTTCTGAGTACTAGGAGAGGAGAGAGGATACAGGGTATGGCAGCACCTCTGTAATATTCAATACACACGTAACTTTGAGTCTGTGAGGCGTTATCTTACGCAGATGCATACCACTGATGCCTTCAGTAGGAATCTGTCAAGCATATTGCCTCATACAGTAACAGTACGTTACAAGTAGATGTCAGGCATGGCTGGTGGAGGTCGGCATAGGAGGACGCGTTTGTCGTAATGCACGGAATGAAATGAGGAATGTTAGCGAACACGTTTCGGTCCTCTGTGGCTCAGTTGGTAGAGCACGGCACTAACAACGCTTAGGTTGTGGGTTTGATTCCTGCTGGGACCGTATATACTGAACACGTATGCACTCACTGCAATGTAAGTCGCTTTGGATAAAGGCGTCAGCTAAATGACATATATGATTATATTTACTACATGACATCTGCTTCTCCCAGCCTTCACTGCTAGGTGTTAACCTGAGATAACCCTGACAATCAACGAAGCAAGATGTGTGTACAACACTATACTACTGTATTTCAAAAAGCATTAAATGACTAGAAGCGTCGCGATATTGTATCAACACAAATTACAGTTGTTGGCACAGCCGAACGACGCTCTCTCACTGTATCAAAGTGGTTGTTTTCGAAGCTTGCCAGCTGTCTGGTCTGTACGAACCCTCCCGTGGCCTGCTTCTGTCTCCCCGGGGGATAGCGTTCCTGAATCAGCAGAGATGTGTCTGGGCAGAGGGCTGGAGACAAACCTCTGGTACTGTACTCTCGGGCCTGACAAATGGTTTCGGCCCAAACTATTGCGCCGCTACTATTTTTCAAGCAGGGCGCTCGCTACGGCTGTCAGAAACGGTTGCTAATAAGTTGGAACCAACATTGATTGTTTCGGTCCTGCAAGTGACAGAAAATTGACCAGGGGAGAAATATATTCTGGTGGGGAAAGAGGGCCGAACTCGACACGGGATAAAAAATGAAATAAATATAGGACCGGTGTGTGCATTGTGGACGTGCAATTGGATTGTTTTATGTCCCTTGTTTCAGTGAAGGAGAACATACAGTGATTTTCTCTCTGTGTCTGTCTTCTCTCCTCTCTCTTTTCCTTGTGAGTTATGTGTGCGTCAGGGGAGGCTGGTGGAGGTAGAAATCGGAGGATGGGGCTCATTATAAATGCATGAAACAGAATTCCAATCCGTCTTTTACAATGAGCCTGTCCTCCGGTTTCTACCTCCACCAGCCCCCCCCCCCCCCCATGTGCATGTAGAATGCCCAATTACCCTCATAACTAGGCTAATGATATGGCCTTGCTTAGAAATATGAATACAATATTTATGAACACGTATTACCCACATTGAACTGTCACTTTCATGCAATATTTATTCACACATTTGATAAAATGTCCCCCGAATGTGCCAAGAATTAACATTCTCAGAAAGCACCGAAGGCAAACTATTAGATTTGTTCCATTTAGTCATTCACTCTATTAACGTTATCACTGGCCGCTGTAATTACAACTCCCTGTGACTTCCAGATTCAGAAAACTTTATTGCCCATCAGATGGCAGACAATATTTAGACATCAGTAGGCTCAGCTACTTAAACATAGATAGATAGATAGATAGATAGATAGATAGATACTAGATAGATAGATAGGTAGGTAGACAGGTAGGTAGACAGACAGACAGACAGATAGATAGATACGTAGATAGATAGATAAATCAAATAAAATGTTATTTGTATAGCGCATTTCTTACAAGATGCAACTCAATGCGCTTCACATAGGCCTACTGACAGAGCCGCAAGCAGGCAAAAGTAAAAACCTGTACACTATGTAGCCAGGAAAATCCCCTTGCAGCCCTCTACACATAGAGAGATAGCTAGACAGACAGACAGACAGACGGACGGACGGACGAACAGATACAGTAGATAGTCTATTAGCCACACGACCAAAGCCGATGGAATGTGTTCTCAGTACAGCGTGTTATTCTCTGCAGCACACAAATGACAAGAACGAGACGTGCACAATAGACAACATCAGACAGTCATGGTATGTATGGTATGGTATCATGGTATGTATGTATGTATGTAGGTATGTATGTCGGTCATGTCAGTAAGGAGGCACATGAACACAATTCTGTAAACCCATCCATACACAAAGAGATTGATTGTTGATACCCAGTGGCGGGCGGTGCATTTCACACCTAGGCCTTCAGTGATGTCCGACACATTCCTACCTGAATTATTCTACCTCTTAATACCATCGTTATGACGCCATGGCTCTAGAAACTAGACAGAAACACAGTATAACCGGGCGTTGCATCACCTTAACATAGTCAGACAAGTACAACAGAGTTATATTAATATTTCCGAAGCATTTTTAATAAATAAATCCGCATTTACAATGAAGAGTGTTAAACTAACATCTTTAAGATCGCTACATTACCCACGTCTGTCGTCTCGTCCACCATAATAGCGACAAAGGGTGCCTTTTTAATCTCCATTTTGATCTCTTCTCCCATCACTTTAGCAATAGCAAAAATCAGGTCGTTTTGTATTTTGCCTGACGTCCCAGTAAACACTTTGTTTGTGGACAGGTCGTAATGTAAATCTGGGTTGTTTTCAGCCAGAAAAGAAAGAAGCTCAACGTAGTTTCCTCTGTTTGTGGACTCGGCGCTTTTATCGTGTCCCCTAAATGAAAGTTATTGTTTACCCAAAAACAGGACACAATCGATCAGTATTATCGATCAGTCAACGAAAGCTTTCGTTGTTGAGCTCCGTTTCCCTGCGCACTTTCAAAAGTTTCACATCTACCGGCATAGTTACGCATCTCAATAGTGAATATCAATAGTGCGTATCAATAGTGCGTATCAATAGTGCGTATCCAATCAAAAGACGTGCTGGGTGCTGACATCATTGAGCCTTACAGCAGGCGCCGTTGTTGCTTTTGCTCGCATCTACGTAGGTTTACTAGGTACGCCACAGGTTTTCTCGTTCCAACGTTAAGTTACAGGTCGTATCCGCGGCACCGTTTAGCGTGCAGGCGGGCAGATTTTGGAGCCCCCTAGCAACACATTTTGATTGGATAAAAGCTCTAACATAAAGGCCAGCCCTCCAAATCTCAATCGGAGACTGGAAGCAGCGCAACCAAGAGGAAAGCTATGAAATGAAGAGAATAGACTATGGGGAATCATTAATACATATTTGTGGAAAAATATATTAAATTGACTGCCAAAGACGCCAATTGGCGTCTTATAGAATAGTAACGTTGACTGCCAAAGACGCCAATTGGCGTCTTATAGAAATTTATTTATTTTTCGCGGGGATCGCGTTATTGACATGTTCTACACCTAGCGAGTGAATTTCAGACTTGGGTGTAATGTATTTCGGTCCCAGATGGGGGCAGTAGTTCGATAAAAGCCTGGAGAAGGAAGTGGCTTGCTGTGGGTTGTAGTAATGGCGAAACGGATCAGGGTATGTGCCAAACGCCGCGCGGAGCATTGCGGCGCGGAGCATTGCGGAGCATCGCGGAGCAGCGCCGCCATCGCGCGACTCTTCAATCAGTTCAGAGTCGGATGATACAGAAAAGGTGCAGAAAAAAAAAAAGAAAAAAAAGTTCTGCAGAAAAAGCTCGTTTTCTCTGTTTATTGGTCAAAATCAGGTGTTTTTGCTGAAACCACCCTATGTTCTACGGCCGATTTCTAAACACTCAAAGAGGCTAGAAACAAACTTTCTTTTTCTGATGAAAGAAGAGAGTCTAAAGTTTTGGTAGATATGTTCAATGTTTATGTAGTCCGAAAAGTCAATATTTGGTGGGTCTTCAAAGTTCAGCGAAAATGCCCCAAAAGTCTGGCAGTGTGGAGCTCTCCGCTCTGAACATGGCTGGCAGTCAGAGTTAAAATAAAATGTATATTCTGATGATGTTTAGGCCAGCAGAGAAGGCCTTGCTGGCCCTGACGGCACACCACTGTTGATACCATACTGATAGAAGCAGTGCTGAGAGTATCCTCATGGTGTTTGCAGCACAGTAGCCCAGCAAAGCGGTGGTAGCAGGAGTCCAAACTGAGCATGCTGAGAAAGCCTGTCAGTGCATAGGTCAGATGTAGAGCTACGGTGCTCAATCGAATTTCCTGTCTTTTTCGGCTTTAGATAACTCTAAATATCTGACTTCAAACCTTTTTTGTAGTGAATATAATATATAAGTACACTCTGTTACTGCTCGTGTGCTGTACTGTGCCTAGCCACCTGTTAAATCACCAACTGCCAAATATTTCCAGAACACTCACCACCTAGAGTACAAAGTGTTTGATGTGGTATTTACCTAGCAACAATACTTTGATTGGCTACAAAATGGAGCATCATAATGTATGCATTTTTGGTTAATAAAGTTTCTCTAGAATGTTGACAATTTGGGCAACTTTATTCACCCTCGGCACTAATACAATGTTATTTATTGTAACTAGATGAATAACAGTGTTATTAAGCATGTATAGTAATAACAATATAAAGCCCTTTGTGCCAAATGCCAGGTGTGCATTCCTTGAATGCATGAGACCTCAGAATTCATGGTTTGAAGACGGCCCTGGCTGACACATTTTTTAAAATGTGCCATCGAATATGTTTATTTTTTTAGCGATAAGAGATTAAATCAGCTGATATTGTTATCATGGGAAAAGCACATAGGATCATTTGAATAATTCTAATTAAAAACTACTCGGTCACACACTGGTGCAGTCATCCGTCTGAAACTCTCAATAAACAAGTTATTGCTTTGAAAATCTCACCGCAACGCTATGACCGATACACCCTGAAGCCCTGACTCCCTCGTAATCAACAGTTATTGTCTGTATTTGTGTGTGTGTGTGTGTGTGTGTGTGTGTGTGTGTGTGTGTGTGTGTGAAAGTCAGTGTTGTCCAGATTAAGAGCGTGTTACCGACATAAAAGCAACAATTCATTTTGAACCCTGCCAAACTCCAACCGACACAAAGTGAGCCGTGTTATTATGGGTCTGCATCAGATACAACCACACCTCCGTACCAAAGGCCTTTTGAGCCTTTTGGCCTCACTTCTGGAATCGATGCGGCATGAAATCCTGTTCCGGCTGAATCAATCCGTTCAGGTTTGGTGTTCCTCCATAAACAGACCCGCAAAAAAGAAACTCTGATGTCTGGAGATAAGCTGGTACCATATTGTGAATACACATGTGAATATTCGGACATAATATTATGTGAGCCACCCAGAGAGATCTTTTCTAGATACAGTAGCCCCGATTGTTAACTGAGTTGGAAGAAGAGGTGAATGAAAAAGAGATGAATGAAAAAGAGATGGGCAAGCAAGCTGTATCCGATAAGAGCAGGGTTCTCCCCAAAGAGAACGCCACCTTGGCGACTTAGCTCCTTCTCTATGGAAACAGTTCAGAGCCAACGAGACAGATATTCAACAATGATAGAGTAAGCTATCTTTGATCACCAATGACATCGTTGTTAAAAGTGAACGTTTTATGTTATTGTCGTTCCTCTGTGTTGTAGCGGAATTTCGAGTGAATGTTGTTGGCATGAATAAACGCAATTTGGTTTTGATAATGCATTCCAGCACCACCGTGTAAAAAAAAAAATCCGGAAATCCTGGAAAGACAAAATAGATTTTATTGTACCTTGGGTGGTTACCTCGTTGAATGTGTCCTGGCTTGTAAATGGGCATTTGGTTGGGCAAAGACTTACGGAGGAGCTTGTTAAAAAGATGCAAATGAAAGCCCACTCCTTTCATAGGAGTAGGTTGTGCCTGTCCCTGAACAGCAGAAAACAGACTGTGTAATCACATTTCCAGTACTTGATTGTGGTGATACCATCTACCAAATTGTAGCAGCGTCTACTTTTAGACACTATAGATCTACCAAAGCAACTTTCCATTTATCACAGGTGATTTTTTTTTTTTTTTTATAGTCATTACTGCAGAACTGTCAGAACTGCAGAGTCACCGTCGTCGTAGACTGAAGACCCATCTCTTCAGGTTACACCTTAACTGCTCCTCCTGAGACATATTCTGCCCCTCAGCACTGCGTCTCCTAAAGACAACCGCTTTCCCCCTTTACTGTGTCCCCTAAAACTTATATTGCCCCCCTTGTACTGTTTCTCTGTTTCTCCAGTGTAAAAAAAAAAAAAAGGGTTTAGAAGAAGGTGATAGAAGAAGGTTTTTCCTTCTATCACAGAGACTGCCAATGGCCCCGGGCCTGAGCTGGATTACACTTCCTGCAACGACTGGTGGATTGATGATTCACTTGCTTAGTATTCAAATCTATTGATTGTAAGTCGCTTTGGAATAAGGCGTCTGCTAAATGCCAACAATTTAAATTTAAATGTAGTCATCATTGCATTCTTTATGAAAAAGTTTGCTGGACCTCTTCCATCCAGTAGATCTCTTCATTACTACCTTTTAAAGCCTTACTGCATACAATCCTGGCTTACCTAACCTCATTATTAAAATTCATGAATTAAAGGGCAAAACATATTAATTAAATTAAAAGGACATAAATGACCTAACCCATGCTTAGAATTGGTTAACTCTTGAGGTTCCACCAAATTGGGTGAAAAAAAATAATGATAATAATCTTATGGTGCCCCTAACTGCTGGGACAATCTACCTAAAAATAAAAATCAGTTGGATATTCTGATGCTGCTTGGGCCATTTAGAGTGTTAATTGAAAACCTCCTTGGTGAAAGATGTGATTGTTTCTTCTAATATTGTGGTTTTATATGATATTTTATATTCATTTCTGTATTGACCCATGTTGCATTTCATATGTGTTGTTTTGTTATTGTGTAAAGATTGGGGACAAGATGTACCTGCAAAAAGAGGCCGTGGCCTGTCTGTTTGTGTGTTTCCCCAGTGTAAAATAAAGGTTAAATAAAACTAAATAAGCTTAATAAACATGTTACTTATGAAATTTACTACGGGAAGTAGTTATGATTATTTGATTTGAGCCAGCGAGGTGTTGCTCTGAAACACAAACGTTGTGGTAGATGATTGAGCCAATGGCTATGCATCATCTGTTTTCGAAGATTGTCTGGTGTCAAAGATTGACACGTTAGTCCACCACCGAGCTTTTCACGCATTAGGACAGAAGTGTCTGGTGGACGGGACTACATAATGTATGGACTATAATAACATAGAGAGCAATACATGTGACAGATTGTGTCGCCGAGTTTGAGCGAGATATGATTTATGAACGAACTGTTCTCTCGGGCTCGTCTCCGTGGCGACTGTTACCCTGGTTCCCCCTCCCTCTTTTCATTCCGCCGGGGGAGGCTGTTGGAGGTAGAAATCGGAGGACAGGCTCATTAAAAATGAGGATTATTTATAAAAATGGTTTGATTACCGTTCCTCATTCCATTACGTGCATTACAATGAGCCCCGTCGTCCTAGTAAGTAAGTCAAACTTCATTTCTATAGCACCCTCAGCACGAATGCACAGGGTGCTTTACAAACCCTCCCATATCTACGTCCACCAGCCTCCCTTGCTCTCCGACAGGTATCTATCGAGAGCTGTTAATCACCTGTCATTAATTGCATATAGAACGGAACAGCAATATTGGGCAACTCCTGTAACCGATCTGGCACTAGACTAACTTACTCTAGCCTCTCTCTGTATTTTTCCATCCCCTACCCCCCCCCCCCCCCCCCCCCACGGCCCCCTCTCCCCCGCCCTCCCGTCAGTATCCATGTCTATACCGACTGGAATTGTATCATATTTGACATAATATCGTGTGCGAGGAGCGTATTCTTGTTTTAAGATGTAGAGACACAAGCGCAGCCCCAGAATAGTGCTACCGACCACTGTGAGGGACAGAGACATCAGATCAGACAGTCCTTTTCAATAATTTAATCCCATTATTGTTGTGGCGTTGTTGTCGAATTCATATCTTCTGGCTGGAATTGCCACATTGCATTGTGCTGTCTTCCTCTGTCTGTCTGCACTGCTGACTATCGCACTATGAAACTGTATTACAACGGGGCGATGGCTGGGGACTGTCACACTGCGGGTGATCCAGGCAGAATCCGACAGATATCCAGACAGAGGCCATGTCAAAATAAATGTAGTTGAATCGGGACTGGGGGGAACGTCTCTCCGGAGAGACTTTTTCCTTATCCCTGTTTGTGCTAAGTAAGTGTCGACGTCAAAACGTACGCAGTCTTATCCAGTTAATTCCCCCATAATCCTCCAGTCATCAGAACATCTCGACTTCTTCATCTGTTTATTTTTATGGATTTTTATTTATTCGTTTACTCCTGTAAATCCTGTTTATTAGAGTGAAAAATATCTTACAGAGAATGCTCTCTCTTTCTCTCTCTCTCTCCCCCCCCCCCCCCCCCCCCACCGTCCCCCCACCGTCTCTCTCCATCCTCCATCTCACCTCTTTCTCGCTCCTGTTTAACTAGTTTTCACACCAAGTGCCATACTTTTATCGGAGTTGTCCGTCAACCTCTCCTCACCCCGTCCTCATTCCCGCTGATGGACCTTCATCTTTTTCAAGATTTTTATGCACTCGAGTTGTTTAATGATGTGTAATTGCCTCGGCAGTGAAGGAGGTGAATAATATGGCATCCGTGCCACTTCAGCTGACGCGCTTGACAGCAATTTAGTTGTACAAGGCTGACCTGGTGTCACTCCGCCAAAGCCCCCTGGCCCAAGTCATGACCCCCTCATTCAGTCATGACCCCCTCATTCACGGCGTTCGGGATTAAAGGACGTTAGGCCCCGTTTTCTGCCAAAGAAAATGTGGCCAGGGATGCACTCTAAATGCAAATTGGATTATTTTATGGAACTGCACTGACCATTACCAGGGGGGGTGAGGGGGGGGGGGGGGGGAGAGAGAGAGAGTGAGAGAGAGATAGAGAGAGAGAGAGAGAGAGAGAGAGAGAGAGAGAGAGAGAGAGAGAGAGAGAGAGAGAGAGAGAGAGAGAGAGAGAGAGAGAGAGAGAGAGAGAGAGAGAGAGAGAGAGGAGAGTACTCTTTCGCTGAAACTGTGCTTTCCGTGGAGAAAATGTTCATGTACCTCTTCAATCAAGTATGGCATCAAGCTGTCCCAACACACCTCTTAAAGCTTAACAACAGCACCAAATGAGTCTCTTTTGTTACCAGACGACGACTGGACGTGTGGCTCCTCAACACGGTTAACCGTTAGAGACGCCGGCGGTCGTAGCTCTTTCCCAGGTGATTTTCCAGAGAGTGACTGAATGGCCTGAATACAATGGGATCAATCTTCAAGTGACTCAAGTGCAATCGTCGTTTCATCAACATTAAACGGCTGCGAGGGGGGTGGGTCGAGTCTTTAACTTTGAAAGCTTGATCTGAATAGTGTCGGTATTAGGAAATGATATGTTTCACTTACTTCAATCCTCCAGACGGGAAGGTGCAGGGAACAGGGGGGCGGCTGTGGCGCAGGAGGTAGAGTCGGCGTCTAATGATCGCAAACGTTGGCAGATCGGCGGTTCGAGCCCCAGCTGGCCACATGTCGAAGTGTCCTCGGGCAAGACACTGAACCCCAAATTGCTCCCGATGAGCGGGCCGGCCGGCGCCTTGCATGGTAGCTTGGCTGCCATCGGTGTGTGAATGTGTGTGTGTGAATGGGTGAATGAGAGGCCGTTGTAAAGCGCTTTGGAATAAGGCGCTGTATAAGTCAGTCCATTTAACATTGAAGGTGCGGTGAATAATACAGCCCCTCGCCCACCTTAGCTGACATGTTCATCGGAAACAGAATGTACGAGTCCAAAAGCTCTCTGATTAGCAGCGCGGTTGCAGCGTAAGACTTTAATAGGTCTGTCTTTTGTGCTGATAAAGTATGCCTCTCAGCCTGCTATTTGGAATATGCTGAACTGTGAAATGAAGTGATTTTTTTTCTCCCTTTTTCTGCCTCATCCAACTCCAAATGATGAAAAGGGCCCCGGAATTTACTTGATATCTGACTAGCATTAGATCAGGATGATACACCAATTTATTTCCACTAGATGTCTTCTTGGAGAAACATCAATGCTACTAAATTACGCCCTTATCCTTAACTGTCGCTGTGGCTGCATCTCAGCTGTCAAGAACCAAACCAGGAAAATGGTTCTTTTTTTCTTTTTTTTTACAATTAGATGTCAGTGTTGTTTTGAGGTCCTCATCAGCTTTTGGTGGAGATAATCAAGTTGGTTTTTAATTGCACACCGGCAGTAGCTACAAGGTGTTTTGACAGACAGTGATGTGCTCTGAGGTAGCACATCTTTTAAGGACCTTCAACAGCAAATATCTGAAACTAATTATGCCAGACAGCTAGAGCTGCTGTCAAGGACGTTTCTATCTCTTTTCAACGGAGAGAGTATCCGTACCTTTGTTGAATGTTAAATCAGGATGCTGACAAGAGAGGAAAAAGTTTGTGTTGAAAGTAATTAGACCGTCTTTTGGGGGCGGGGGGGGGGGGGGGGGGGTCATAGACACAGATCTATTGTAACACATATTAGCTGTCCATGTTCGTCGGTCTACAGAACATGAAAAGAGATGTTGAACACTGCCTGAACTTTGCAACCAGAGTAATATAGCAAAAAGAAATACACCACTAATACTTGTCTCTTTCTTTCTCTCTCTCTCTCTCTTTCAGGTAAGTGCTCCTCCTAACAATCCCTGTAGGACAGAAACATTGAAACAGAAGTCACGAGATGAACGTCAGAGTGAGTTAGTGACCGTTTGCTCATAACATCCATCCACCCTTATACACTGTCAGACTACAACTCTGAGGCTCCTCTCTGCTAGTACCTGTGTATCTGCCGTCGACACGGGGCTGCATTCAACAGGGCACAAGTTTGTGTAACGTTCAAATAGATGAACACATTATCTGGGGTGCTTGGTGGCATAGTGTGCCGTAGCACACTAAGGCGCCAGCCATGTAATCGCAGAGTCCCGGGTTCGATTGTAGCCGGGTTCGACATATCCTGCATGTCATCCCTCCTCTCTCTCTCCCATTGTTCCTGTCGGTCTCTACTGTCTCTATCCTCCTCTCTCCCCCCATCCTTCCTATCAGTCTCTACTGTCTCTATCCTCCTCTTTCTCTCTCTCACCCATCCTTCCCGTCAGTCTCTACTGTCTCTATCCTCCTCTCTCTCTCTCACCCATCCTCCCTGTCAGTCTCTACTGTCTCTATCCTCCTCTCTCTCTCACCCATCCTTCCTGTCAGTCTCTACTGTCTCTATCCTCCTCTCTCTCACCCATCCTTCCTGTCAGTCTCTACTGTATCTATCCTCCTCTCTCTCTCTCTCACCCATCCTTCCTGTCAATCTCTACTGTCTCTATCCTCCTCTCTCTCGCCCATCCTTCCTGTCCGTCTCTACTGTCTCTATCCTCCTCTCTCTCGCCCATCCTTCCTGTCAATCTCTACTGTCTCTATCCTCCTCTCTCTCTCTCACCCATCCTTCCTGTCAGTCTCTACTGTCTCTATCCTCCTCTCTCTCTCACCCATCCTTCCTGTCAATCTCTACTGTCTCTATCCTCCTCTCTCTCTCTCACCCATCCTTCCTGTCAATCTCTACTGTCTCTATCCTCCTCTCTCTCGCCCATCCTTCCTGTCAATCTCTACTGTCTCTATCCCAATAAAGCATAAATGCCCATATATTTATACAAATCTATATACCCATGATCAGATTGTTGATGTACAGCATATTATTATCAGACATGGCATTATTGTTATTATTAGATATGGAGAACCAGCTCTGGCTGTGACATCTGCAGCCTTCTGGATGTCACACCGTCCTAGACGCAGATGTAAACACGTAATTATCACCATCAGTGCTGTCACACACACACACACACCCACCCCACCCCCCTCCCCTCCCGCCTAACAACTAGATTCAGTCTCCAATGGGTGGGAAGAATTCTTCTCCACTTCTTATTTTTTCCTTCTTGCTTACAGCACGAAAGATGAGAAATAGGAAATATGTGAAATATGTGAAATATGTGAAATATGAAAGAGGTGTTTGTCAGGTGTTGGCACCTAGGTTGTCAGTAACCGTGGTGGCGTGTGTCAGAAGAACAGAGGGGTTGTTTTGTCAGGTTCCGTTAGCGTGGCGGCTTTATTGGAGAGTTCACAGGCTATGTTTGCTAGACGGTACAGGCTATGTTCTGAGTTCATGCTGATTGTAAAAAGCCTCGGGGCTCAAACACAGCGGGGGGCTGTCCTCTGGGGGCTGTACTTGTGATGCCTGTGGCTATATCACCAGGCTGCTTATGCTTGTACCTTATGTGTGTGTGTGTGTGCCGTACATCTGTGAGTGTGAGTATGCATGTCTGTGTCCAAGTGTGTGTGTGTGTGTGTGTGTGCATGTCTGTGTCCAAGTGTGTGCGTGCGTGCATGCGTGTGCACATGCATGTCTGTGTCCAAGTGTGTGTGTTTGTGTGTGTGTGTGTGTGTTTGCATGCATGTCTGTGTCCAAGTGTGTGTGTGTGTGTGTGTGTGTGTGTGTGTGTGATGGCCCTACAGTCCACTCCCTGGGCCCCATTCACTGAGCTATCCTCTCTGAACACTGAAACTATCCTCCCTGAACACTGAAACTATCCTCTCTGAACACTGAAACTATCCTCTCTGAACACTGAAACTATCCTCCCTGAACACTGAAACTATCCTCCCTGAACACTGAAACTATCCTCCCTGAACACTGAAACTATCCTCTCTGAACACTGAAACTATCCTCCCTGAACACTGAAACTATCCTCCCTGAACACTGAAACTATCCTCCCTGAACACTGAAACTATCCTCCCTGAACACTGAAACTATCCTCCCTGAACACTGAAACTATCCTCTCTGAACACTGAAACTATCCTCCCTGAACACTGAAACTATCCTCCCTGAACACTGAAACTATCCTCCCTGAACACTGAAATTATCCTCCCTGAACACTGAAACTATCCTCCCTGAACACTGAAACTATCCTCCCTGAACACTGAAACTATCCTCCCTGAACACTGAAACTATCCTCTCTGAACACTGAAACTATCCTCTCTGAACACTGAAACTATCCTCCCTGAACACTGAAACTATCCTCTCTGAACTCTGAAACTATCCTCTCTGAACACTGAAACTATCCTCTCTGAACACTGAAACTATCCTCTCTGAACACTGAAACTATCCTCTCTGAACACTGAAACTATCCTCCCTGAACACTGAAACTATCCTCCCTGAACACTGAAACTATCCTCTCTGAACACTGAAACTATCCTCCCTGAACACTGAAACTATCCTCTTTGAACACTGAAACTATCCTCCCTGCACACTGAAACTATCCTCCCTGAACACTGAAACTATCCTCCCTGCACACACATCCAAAGCGCTTTACAACGGCCTCTCATTCACCCATTCACACACACATTCACACACCAATGGCGGCCAAGCTACCATGCAAGGCGCCGGCCCGCTCATTGGGAGCAATTTGGGGTTCAGTGTCTTGCCCAAGGACACTTCGACATGTGGCCAGCCGGGGTTCGAACCGCCGATCCGCCAACATTGCGATCATAAGACGCCGGCTCTACCTCCTTTGCTATCCTCACTGTTGAGTCGGTCCCCTCACCGTGCGATAGAAGCTGTAGAGGCTGTACCCGAGACGTGTCATGGCTGACTAACACAGATAAGCAGTGTGAGAGACGGACTGCTGCAAGCCTTATCTCCACCCTTGAGGATCGTGCTCATGCGCTGTTTTAAATGGTCGGGGCTATTCTTTCTCTTTTCTTCTGAATGTGTTTTAAAAGGGGAAAAAAAAGAAGAAGAAAAAAAAATATATATATCCTTTTCCCCTCGATCTCATTTCCCATTAAGCAAAAATATATAATGCAGTGCTTCAACATTTCAATTCATCTCTGGCAGAGCCCAGAGGGTTAACTTTCGGTTAGTGCCGTTCAACGAGGGACAATTTCATACTTCTTTCTAGATTACCAGAGAATCAGACGAGGGGAAAAAAAAAGAAGAAAAAAAAACGTCCAGGGGTTTTTAGCACAGCTAGAACTGCCCAGTAATGTCACTCTCCCCAGAAATCACAGAACGGGGGTGGGGGGGGAGAAGGCATCAGCGGTTTTTCCGTGGGTGTGAGAATTTGAAACGGTAAAGGAAAGGAAAAGCTGGTGAAAACGCAGAGGGCAGAGATCTCAGAGACACGACTGTACGTCTTTCTGGATGAATGAGCACTTTCCCACAGAGATCAATACGACGAGGAAACCCATTAAGGTCCCCATTATGTATCCATTATGTATCCCATTATGAAAGAGCATCGATGCCGGAGCCACAGAGTCCTTGGTGGTGAACCGAGTCTTTCTCGGGGGCCACCTGCACAGTCGTGTTGAGAATCAACTCCGCGGCTACTTTAATTACAGTGATTAAACAAACACGTTCCTACCGTCCGCTGTCGGGAAAACATCAAACAAGAGTCTCGCAAGCACAATGCTATAATATCACAACACAGGGAAAACCGCTTACGCATTTAAATGGTGTTTTATTTACACAACTCATATCTTCTTTCATATTATTCATGTATTTATACATAAATACATATTATGCAGTGTTAGTAACCCAGGGTTACCGCTAATGTTTCCGAGCTGTCAATCATCCCTGAAGTGGTCTGGGGGATTCCAGGGTGAAACTAAAACGGCATATTTGGAGGACAAAATATGAGTTTGAATATGAGTTTGGGTTTTAAAGTGAGACGAGATAAAGTGATTAGATCAGTAACTGGGTCGAATCTTGATTTTTTTTTGGGGGGGGGGGGGTTTAATGCCAGGCAGAAAGCTGGCTTCATAATAACATCTTTTAACAAATGTGATTGATGTTTCTAGGAAATAAATATTTTAGATAAGAAGAGATAGAACCACTTGGTTGGAGTGGAGGGGGGGGGGGAGGGGGGGGGGAGGATGGATGGGGAGGGAGGGGGGGAGGGAGGGATGAGGGGGAGGGAGGGAAGGAGGGAAGAGGGAGGAGGGAGGAAGAAAGGGGAGGAGGGAGGGAGAAAGGGGAGGAGGGAGGGGAGGAGAGAGGGAGGAGGGGGGCAGGAGGGGGTGGGGGTGAAAGGGGGAGGAGGGAGGGAGAAGGGAGAGGAGAGGAGGGAGGAGGGGTGTATCCTCAAGATAAAGAGGGGGGGGGGGCGGTCTTATAAATATCAAGTAGTAAATCTGCCCATCTATGGAACACCTAGGTGTGAACGTCTCCCTGTCATCACAGATTAATGTAAACGTTTAGTGGTGTATAATCTGCCTGCATGCATGTTATGTAGATACTTAAATCCTGAATTCAGTATGCATTCATCTATTACATTTCTGCATGTTGCTGCCCCCAACTGGCCCCACTGAACACTGAAAACATGCTCAAACATGCTACGTCTTCTAATGGGTGCCAAACTTCTGCATATTGCCAAACATGTTCACCGACATGCCACTGCCATGCAAGTGCCCTACCCCCAACACCAGATTTGATAAAACGCTGTGTTCTTTGGACTAATATAGCACTCTTCACTGACCTGTTCTTCATCATGTGATCAATTCATTCATCGATGGCTACTGTCGTGACCCAGGCTCGTGGATCGAGACGAAAAGGGGAGACCACACCTCAGAATCAATAGAATAACATCATATTTATTAACTTTAACTTTACAATGATGCTCACAAAAACGGGGAAGGGGCGTGTCCATCAGTAATAGTGTGAGTGAGTGGATGCGTGTGTGTGTGTGTGTGTGTGTGTGTGTGAGCGTAGGATGTTGTAAGGTGCAACATAATAATGCCACTAATAGGATTGCCATAACAGAATGCGGTGTGTGTGTGGAGAGAGAGGTCTCCCAGATGAATGGGGAGTGCCTGCTCTTAAAGCCTCACCGCCAGCTGTGGGCAACGCTGCTAATTAGGCCAGAAGCCAGGCGCATGGGTCTGCTTCTCCTGCAGAGAGAGAGAGAGGGAGAGGGAGGTAGAGAGAGAGAGAGAGGGAGGGAGGGAGAGAGAGGTAGAGAGAGGTAAGGGAGGGAGAGGTAGAGAGAGGTGGAGAGAGGGAGAGACAGGGAGGGAGAGAGAGGTGGAGAGAGGGAGAGAGAGGGAGAGAGATGGAGAGAGGTAGGGAGAGAGAGAGAAGACAGACCAACAACCAACAGCCTGTATATCTCGTCACACTACCCATGTATCTTGGCCATTCAGCATTATTTTAAGATCTACAACGTACATACTGGACCTTTAAAGATTCAACGGTAGGTTTTTGGTGATTTTCAATATCAGATGGATGGACAAACACTTGTCCAGTGGTCTAGCACCGCAGTCAACAGTGCACACATTATGCCCATGTCGGCATGGGTTAGAATCTGGCCCATGCCCTGCTGACATGCCCTCTCTCCCTTCTTCTCCTTACTTACCTGTCTGTCTTCACTCTATCTGTACAATAAAATGAAACATATGAGTGGGACTGCCCCAGTCAATAAAGCAGTCGTCAAAACTAGATTTCTGGATCGAATAATAATAATAATAATAACAATAATAATATCTTCGATTTTTATAGCGCCTTTCTCAGACCCAAGGACGCTTTTCTATCGCTGAAAACAGGCAAATTCCACGTTGAATTCCACAATTTATGTATCCAATCTGTTGAGGACCTTGCAGGAAGTGGCGCAGTCAATAACTTCAAGAGTAGGTAATTAGTTTCTAATAAAGCACTGAGATGGTTTGACTCATATCTCAAGAGCAAAGCACAAACACGTGTTGGGACTAATAACATTGTGTCCACGACTCAGAGAAGCAGAATGGTGCGTCCCTCAAGGGTGTATTCTATTTAATTACATACATAAATTATAATTCCTGTGGTATGTCCAGGTATCCTAGTATTCAGACGAGTGGTGATGCTACGCTAGCTTATGCAGCAGGAAAAAAAACATCTCGCGTCTTACAGTTACCATGAGTTAACACAAAAGATGGTTTAACTCACGGTGACCCCTGTGAGTAAAAAAAGAATCTATCTTTGCACTCGATCAAATTTCATGACGTTTCCTAGATATGTGCGTTCTACCACCCAGTATCCTTACATTTTCTAAATCACATCAGGATAAGCTAGTATAAAGCTGTTTTGCAGTTTTTCTGTGTAGGAGGCAGGCTAAAAAAAGAAGCGTCCTCTAGTGATCTCTGTGTGTAAATAGCAGATTTACATTCTAAAAAGGCGGCTCTACTAGTAGGTAAAATAGGCACGGCTGTTGTAGTGTTCATTTGCTGAATGGTTTGATAACTGTCGCTTGAGATTGCTCTGATGGGGGGGCCCCCATCAGTAAACGGCATATCACAGAGTCACTCACCATTACTATCAAAGAAGAATGAATCAGGCAGGTTTCTGAGGTTAAACATCTTGGAATAGGCTAACTCTACACTCTCAGCTTAGGGTTGGTAAACACGCAAGGAAATCAGCAGAACAGTGAAAGCAAGTCTCAACCGCTTTAGGTTATTAACAAAAACAGTTTACCCTTTCCTGCTGCACGTTTGTTTACACACGCAGTTACATTTCCGCATATATCTCATTGCACTGAGAACATGGACTCAGGCAAAACTCTCAGTAAACAAATAGAATCAATCTGCAGCAGAGCTTTGGAAGTGTTAAAGCCTGAATAAAACACTGTCACTGCTGTGTGCTAAAGACACATCACATGCTTAGTTTTTACCCTTTCTGTACCTTGCTGAATGGAATTTGGATGTGTCCATGTGTGGATTTGTGCCACAAACATTCTGCAACATGGTGGCTTATTGCAACCTGCTGGTACACATACTCTACTGGTCCACATACTCTACTGGTACACATACTCTACTGGTACACATACTCTGTGAGGGGCAACACAGCACTCACTCAGTCAACCTTTTTCTGTTGAATTGAATCCAGAATTGCACATACATACAAACATACATACATACATACACACATACATACATACAAACATACACACATACATACATACAAACATACACACATACATACATACATACATACATACACACATACATACACACATACATACATACATACCTACATACATACATACATACACACATACATACACACACACACACACTCACACACACACACACACTCACACTCGCACGCACGCACGCACGCACGCACGCACGCACGCACGCGCGCACGCACACACACACACACACACACACACACACACACACACACACACACACACACACACATCAATTTACATACAATACCCCATAATGACAAAGCAAAAACACATTTTTAGAAAATTTGGCAAATGTATTAAAATGTAAATACAGAAATACCTAATTTACATAAGTATACTTACTGGGTGGATTAGGATGTCACTACCAACTCAGCACATTTCATAATTTTCTCTTGATCCTGACAAACTCCCCGGTCCCTGCCGGTGACAAACATACCCATACCACCATGCAACTGAATCACTTGAATTAATTGTTGCAAACACAATTATGGATATGAGATTTTCCATTAACGGATTATTTATTGAATTCTCGCTCATTTTAAGAGTGTCATGGCAAAGTGTCTGGATACTTATGTAAATGAGGTATTTCTGTATTTCAATTTTAATAAATTAGCAGAATTGTAGAATCATTATGAGATAGTGTGTGACTGGATTGAAGGCAAACAAACACATCAAAATTGAGTCTGTAACACAGCGACATGTGGAAGAAGAGGGGTCTGAACCTAACCCTAACCCTAACCCTAGAACCTAACCCTAACCCTAGAACCCTAGAACCCTAGCACCTAACCCTAACCCTAGAACCCTAGCACCCTAGAACCCTAGAACCCTAGCACCTAACCCTAACCCTAGAACCCTAGCACCCTAGAACCCTAGCATCTAACCCTAGAACCCTAGCACCTAACCCTAACCCTAACCCTAGAACCCTAGCACCTAACCCTAACCCTATAACCCTAGCACCTAACCCTAACCGTAGTTTTCCCACATGTACCGTATTCCCACATGTACCGCAACATACATGTATATACTGTATGCCTCTGGGACTTGCTTGTTTACTTTACTATGTCTTTACAAATTAATCACAAAGACAAAACCTTGCTCAAATTGACTACATGTCAATTACAAAGACTACAACTTGTTGTTGTTTATGAGCGTATATGTGTATATATTTACATATTCAGCATATGTGTGAGTGTGTGTGTGTGTGAGTGTGTGTGTGTGTGTGTGTGTGTACGCATGTATATATATACGTACATGTTATCTTTTCTTACACAGTATATATGTTCTTCGTGTCGTGGTGCGAGTCGACGCTAGCTTGTTTGTTTGTAACTTCAACATGTCAATGTTACTGCATTCGCCCCGACAATAAACAAACAAAACCATTTCAACATAGAGACTCTGTACAACTATCAGTACCACCAGAACATGAAAACCTGCTCCATGCATGGCTAATCGGTGTTCATGCTCTGCCTTGAATTATTTATTAAATATCGGAATGCCCTGCAGTATAGTCAGTCAGGTTTTTCTTGGATTTCTAGGACAAAGGGATCCCAGCAGTATGGAAGCGTTAATGGTTTGTTGGAGATAGGCCTGGTTTCTGCTGTACAGTAGCGGCTTCTTCACAGATTGAAGTGGTCAGGTGAGAGTAAATTATTCATGTTTATTGTTCTGCTGTCTGAGCATCTCAATCCCTGATGTACATCACCTGTTTCAGAACCGTTGTGAGAGATAAAGATGTAGATGCTGATGAGCCACCGGGGATGAAGTGCTCATGTGTTTTAGGAGGACTTCAGCTACTGTACCCCTGGGGGGCGGATATGAGAGACCAACTGTTAGAACGATGTGTAACGATGTGTGTCTCACTGGAGAGAGAGAGGGAGAGAGAGAGAGAGAGAGAGAGAGACACACACACAGTGAGAGAGAGAGACAGAGAGAGGGAGAGAGACGGAGACGGAGAGAGCCAGGGTAAATCAAAGGCCTACATACAGGCCTACATACTTACATACAGGCCTAGATAGCTACAGGCTTACATACAGACCTACATACAGACCTACATACAGTCCTACATACATACCTACATACAGGCTACATACAGACCTACATACAGACCTACATACAGTCCTACATACAGGCTACATACAGACCTACATACAGGCCTACATACTTACATACAGGCCTAGATAGCTACAGGCTACATACAGACCTACATACAGGCCTACATACAGGCCTACATACAGGCTACATACAGGCCTACATACATACCTACATACAGACCTACATACAGGCTACATACAGTCTACATACAGGCCTACATACAGGCCTACATACAGGCTACATACAGACATACATACAGACCTACATACAGACATACATACAGGCTACATACAGGCCTACATACAGACCTACATACAGGCCTACACACAGACCTACATACAGGCCTACATACAGGCCTACATACAGACCTACATACAGACCTACATACAGACCTACATACAGACCTACATACAGACCTACATACAGGCCTACATACCTACATACAGACCTACATACAGACCTACATACAGGCCTACATACCTACATACAGACCTACATACAGGCCTACATACAGGCTACATACAGGCCTACATACAGACCTACATACAGACCTACATACAGGCCTACATACAGGCCTACACACAGACCTACATACAGGCCTACATACAGACCTACATACAGACCTACATACAGGCTACATACAGGCCTACATACAGGCCTACATACAGGCCTACATACAGACCTACATACAGACCTACATACAGACCTACATACAGGCCTACATACAGGCCTACATACAGGCCTACATACAGGCCTACATACAGACCTACATACAGACCTACATACAGGCCTACATACCTACATACATGCCTACATACAGACCTACATATAGGCTACATACAGGCTACATACAGGCTACATACAGGCCTACATACAGACCTACATACAGACCTACATACAGGCCTACATACCTACATACAGACCTACATACAGACCTACATATAGGCCTACATACCTACATACAGACCTACTTACAGGCCTACATACAGGCTACATACAGGCCTACATACAGACCTACATACAGACCTACATACAGGCCTACATACAGGCTACATACAGGCCTACATACAGACCTACATACAGACCTACATACAGGCCTACATACATGCTACATACAGACCTACATACAGGCCTACACACAGACCTACATACAGGCCTACATACATACCTACATACAGACCTACATACAGGCCTACATACCTACATACAGGCCTACATACAGACCTACATACAGACTTACATACAGACCTACATACAGACCTACATATAGACCTACATACAGGCTACATACAGACCTACATACAGACCTACATACAGGCTACATACAGACCTACATACAGGCCTACATACATGCTACATACATACCTACATACAGACCTACATACAGACCTACATACAGGCCTACATACAGACCTACATACAGACCTACATACAGACCTACATACAGACCTACATACAGACCTACATACAGGCTACATACAGACCTACATACAGACCTACATACAGACCTACATACAGACCTACATACAGGCTACATACAGGCTACATACAGTTCTACATACAGGCTACATACAGGCCTACATACAGGCCTACATACATACCTACATACAGGCTACATACAGGCCCACATACAGACCTACATACAGACCTACATACATACCTACATACAGACCTACATACAGGCTACATACAGACCTACATACAGGCCTACATACAGACCTACATACAGACCTACATACAGGCTACATACAGGCTACATACAGTTCTACATACAGGCTACATACAGGCCTACATACATACCTACATACAGGCTACATACATGATACATACAGACCTACATACAGGCTACATACAGACCTACATACAGACCTACATACATACCTACATACAGGCCTACATACAGGCCTACATACAGACCTACATACAGGCTACATACAGACCTACATACAGACCTACATACAGGCTACATACAGGCTACATACAGGCATACATACAGACCTACATACTTACATACAGGCTACATACAGACCTACATACAGACCTACATACAGACCTACATACAGACATACATACAGGCTACATACAGACCTACATACAGACCTACATACAGACCTACATACAGGCCTACATACAGTCCTACATACAGACCTACATACAGACCCACATACAGACCTACATACAGGCTACATACAGACCTACATACAGACCCACATACAGACCTACATACAGGCCTACATACAGGCTACATACAGGCCTACATACATACCTACATACAGGCCTTCATACAGACCTACATACAGACCTACATACAGGCCTACATACAGGCCTACATACAGACCTACATACAGGCCTTCATACAGACCTACATACAGACCTACATATAGGCTACATACAGGCTACATACAGACCTACATACAGGCCTACATACATGCCTACATACAGACCTACATATAGGCTACATACAGGCTACATACAGGCTACATACAGGCCTACATACAGACCTACATACAGACCTACATACAGACCTACATACAGACCTACATACAGGCTACATACATACCTACACACAGACATATATACAGGCTACATACAGGCCTACATACATACCTACATACAGGCCTTCATACAGGCCTTCATACAGGCCTACATACAGACCTACATACAGGCCTACATACAGGCTACATACAGACCTACATACAGACCTACATACAGGCTACATACATACCTACATACAGACCTACATATAGGCTACATACAGGCTACATACAGACCTACATACAGGCCTACATACATGCCTACATACAGACCTACATATAGGCTACATACAGGCTACATACAGGCTACATACAGGCCTACATACAGACCTACATACAGACCTACATACAGGCCTACATACAGACCTACATACAGACCTACATACAGGCCTACATACAGGCTACATACAGACCTACATACAGGCCTACATACAGACCTACATACAGACCTACATACAGGCCTACATACAGGCCTACATACATGCTACATACAGACCTACATACAGGCTACATACAGGCTACATACATACCTACATACAGGCCTACATACAGACCTACATACAGACCTACATACAGGCCTACATACAGGCCTACATACAGACCTACATACAGGCTACATACAGGCTACATACAGGCTACATACAGACCTACATACAGACCTACATACAGACCTACATACAGGCTACATACAAGCTACATACAGACCTACATACAGACCTACATATAGGCCTACATACAGGCCTACATACAGACCTACATACAGACCTACATACAGACCTACATACAGGCCTACATACAGACCTACATACAGGCTACATACAGACCTACATACATACCTACATACAGGCCTACATACAGACCTACATACATACCTACATACAGTCCTACATACAGACCTACATACAGGCCTACATACAGGCTACATACAGACCTACATACAGGCTACATACAGACCTACATACAGACCTACATACAGGCTACATACAGACCTACATACAGGCTACATACAGGCTACATACAGGCTACATACAGACCTACATACATACCTACATACAGACCTACATACAGGCTACATGCAGGTCTACATACAGACCTATATACAGACCTTCATGGGTCGGGAACCGTGGCTGAAGCAAGTAATTTGGTCTCCGCCGGAAATAATCATCCTCAAGGAAAGCCTGGAAAGAAGGACTGACCCTTCTCAGCGACGCCGGATCACAACGGATCAAGTCTCAGCCGGGAGTGTCTGGGCTTGCTTGCATCGGCAAGCTTTGGAAATGACTCCTTCAGAGGCTGAGATATATCCACCCCCATACCGGGGGAGGTGATGAATTCATTCCACACGAATCCACAGATGTGATATTCTAGACGCCGTAACCCCTGTGACCGCGGGAGACCAAGACTGTGGAGTATGGAGTCACGCAGGCTCAGACAGTCGTAATGGAACCTTAGCATGTATGACGGTTACTTCATCTGCAGACAGAGATGTGTCATTTTCAACATGTATGTGACACGGCGTGGTGAAAAGGGACCGTATGTCGGCAATTATCAAGTCGAGCAAATGAGCTAACAGCTTTCTTCTTTTTTAAAAAAAAAATGTGTTTGCCGTGTGTTTTGATTCAGAGCGATATTCTCCGGTATTTTGGTTTGAGGTGTACCGACATTCAAATAAGCATATTATTCTTCGACTAGTTTCAGATTTCAATGTACGACACATCATTTGAACGTTTACAATAGATATGTGCGTTCTACCTCCCAGTATCCTTACATTTTCAAAATCACACCAGGATAAGCTAATATAAAGCCATTTAGCAGATTGTCTGTGTAGGAGGCAGGCTAATTTACAAGCGGCCAACTAGTGCTCGTTGTGTGTAAGTAGCAGCTTTTTTATTGTAAAGAGACCCCCATTTGACCCCCGAGACGGCTCTTTTAGTAGGTAAAAAAGGCATGGCTGTTCTAGTGTTAACCAGACCCTGTCACATGTCAGCAACATGCGGTGATGTGAACGATCTGACAGTTGGCCGTAGCGACCGGAATAGGAGGGAACCAGCTCTGTTGCACGTTTTCACAGAGACGTAGATGACGTAAACTTAAGGAACGCCTCCTAGAAATTGGTATCAAACAACACGTTGTGTTGTTAATACTGTTGTGGATTTAATTGATTCTTAGTAGTGTAGATGTAATTTAGAATGAGCACAGAGAGCTCAACGAATGGCTTAGAGGCCTTTTTATTAATAAAGTTACATGAGATCAGAGAGAAAAATAGCAGTGTCAAAAAAGCCCCCCTTCTCAGAGGAACACTGTAGTATATTTTACTTAAACACACACATGCATGGACTGTATTACTTAGGGTTAGGCTTTTTGCCTATGAAAGAATGTCTGCTGACAAAGGGGTATTTTATGACATGACACATCCTTTTGTCTCAGAGCCATATGTTTTTGCCTCAGGAAGTGACTGTCCTTATATGGGCATTTTAGGATGACTTCCTGTGAATCTGCCCTGACCTTTAACCTGGAATAACATTAGGCCAGAGTGACATCATATGTGAGTGCCCCTCTTTCACACCTCGATCATCCATACAGTACGTGTGATAGGCCAGTATTTGAAACTGTATTTATAGATAGATAGACTTTATTTGTCATTGCTACAGTACAGGTACCAAACAACGAAATTTAGGAGGGGAGGCTCCCCTGGTGTTTAGGAAAGGAAAAAGAAACACATTTTGGAAAAAGCATAGATGCATAAAATCACAAGAAGGTAAGGAGCTGGTTTACATCAATAGAGGCTATGTACACAATCCACTGTACTATACTGCACAGATAGTCAACTAGGGTTGTCATATTTCACAAGAAAGTATTTTTTCACATTATTTTAAAGTGTCACAGTTTGCAGGCTTGAAAATGTACATGTTTGTGCCTCAGCACTAGCTGCCATACAATCCGTCCGGACTGTCCTGGGCCCAGAACTTAGGCCTTTTCTGTGTTCAGGGCCTTGACGGCCCTGTGGTAGAAGCTGTCCTTCAGTCTGTTTGTCTTAGCGGCCGGGGTCCTGTACCTCCTGTTCGAGGGCAGCTTGACAAAGTGTTCGTGCCCAGGGTGGGTCGGGTCCTTGGAGATCTTGGAGGCCCTCCTGAGACAGCGTGTTTTGTACAGCTCCTCCAGAGAGGGGAGGGGGGCGCCGGTGATCCTCTGTGCTGTTCTCACGACTCTCTGTAGATCGCTTCTCTCCGCTGCCGTGCAGCTGTGGTACCAGTTGGAGATGCCGAAGGTGAGGATACTCTCCACTGCGCCGTGGTAGAAGGCCACCAGCATCTCCTTTATTTACATAATATGATCAAGGTGCTGTTGATAAATACTGAGTGAGCGAAGGGCTCAGCCTCTCTGATCGCCACAACTCTTCTCACCATTCCAGCCCCACCCGCAGCAGCTGTCTTTTGTAAACTGTACTTTGGTTTAAATCAATAGTCTTGAAACTCAGAAGTATATTCATGATCCATTTCCAGCAAGTTACTTAAGAAGATCCTACAACACACATATTTATATAAAGTTGCCTCCCTTATGAGGTCACTAATCTTTGTAACCAATCATTTAGTGTCTGCGCCACTAGTAATTGGCACTGTCCACAGGCAGGATTGTTAGCTACGCCACAGAATTGGCACATCTGTAGAGGAAGGAAAGGGGGGATGTGCACACCAGTTTAGATGGACACACATTGTCTATACACTCAGATCTTTTATTGACCCCACGGAAAACACATTTTCTCCAACAATACCATTCCACATTCCGCTCCCTGTATTACAATGAAATTGCCGGTGGAGGTAGACGATCTGAGGACAGGCTCATTGGAATGCATGACATGACCGAATCCATCCCATGATGCATTACAATGAGCCTGTCCTCCGATTTCTGCCTCCACCGTTGTGGGTCTCCAGGACTGAGAGTTGAGAGAGGATTTCATTATTTTTTCACTATTTTATCACAGTCGTTATATTATTATTATATTATTCTGTCATAGGGGACGTGTGGTTGACGGAGTGAGACACCCCGTCATCCAAGCTCTGACTCACTGGCATTTGAAATGTTTGTTTTTTTAACACCTTGTCTTTAAACACCCGCCCAGGGAACTGCAGCTGAACATTAGCCAATTGGCACATTTACAGCGGCGTCTGCTAATGTGCCTTTTCCCCCCCTGTTAAACTAACCTTTAAGTAAAAGTCCAGGTCGAAAGGTGTCTCTCTTTAACATTTACAGCTCATAACGTAGGGCTCGTAACTGTCTCATACCTGGGCGTCAGTGTCGAGTCTCAGGTGCATAGATGACATCATGGACACTTAAAGGCACTTACTGCTTGTTACTTGTTCGTATGAAAAACCATGACACAGTCATGCGTTTAAGAATTGTACCGACGGCTATGCCTTTTTTTTTTTACTATCTATCTAAAATCACAGGGCTGTGTGTTGTATTGAAAACCTGGCGCCTGTAGATACGATATCCTTCATGCTCATGCACCTATCGGCTTATCATTCGCGAATCTGGCACAGCGTATCGTATCTAATCTCTACGCAGCACACGTCCCTGCATGGCAGGCTGCACCGAGGGGGAGGCCGGGGACGGAGGCACCAATCAGAGGCCGCGGCTCGGACCACGCATTTACTTACACTGAGCCTGTCCTCCCATGTCTACCTCCGGCCAGCCTCACCTGTTTCAGCGCTCTTCCTGTGTGTATTCTGTTGCTGCAGCAGGCTATTAGACCCGTCCCATCAATTAGGCATTAGGCTGGAATGGGGGACTGGGGGCCCCAGTCTAGCTCCGTCTGAGGACTTGTTTATCAGATGGCTCCGAAGGGGTTTGCCAGAGCTCCCCAGCCTGTCGTTGGCATGGACGGAGAGTGCTATTACAACGCCAAAATCACCTGGCGTTAGAGGAGAGGACAGGAGAGACGAGACGAGAAGAGGGGAGATGAGACGAGAGATGGAGTGGGAGAGCGGAGAGGAGAGGAGAGGAGAGGACAGGAATAGGATATGAGAGCAGAGCGGAGAGGAGGAGGAGAGGAGAGAATGAGAGAGGAGAGGAGAGGAACGAAGAGGAGAGGAGGAAAAAGAGGAGGGGAGGAAAGGGGGAGGAGGAGGAGAGGAGAGACTGCAGGCCTGCCAAGCCCTGGCAACAGACTGGTCTTATCTCATCTCCTCAATAGACACTAGATCAGTTTATACTGCCGCTGAAAAGTACACCCATTGTTGTGCTCAGCGTTATGAAATGGCCCCCGACAGGGTTTCTGTCATAAAATATTCAATAATATTAGTAGGACGGACTCAGCGGGGTGAGCATACTTCACTGTGCAAAATGACTTCAAGAGCAGAGTCGTTCCTGGAGAAGGCAGGTTGAGAATGACAGTGACATTATTACGGAGTGAGTGATGCGTCCTCCGTTTTTTAGGGGCGGGGGGAGGGGGGGTGGGGGGGGGTGGGCCGGGGTACTTTGAGGAAAGAAATGTGTTTGATTTTGATTGCAATTGACAAGCAGCAGGATCAGATCAAGAATCCTGGGGAATGGGGCGGATACAAACATGATCTTTTTTTTTTCTTCATTTTTAACCGTTGAAGAGAATCGCTGTCTGCGGGGTCGTATACATCAGAGAGAGATAATAATAATAATAAAAAGAATCCTTTATCTTTGCTCGATATTGCTGTTCGCGTCTTGGCTCTTAAAGGCAAAGGGGATTACTGATGTACTGTTAGATGTGTTTAAGCCTGCTACAAGCAAATAAAGTTCAGTAGGGTGTGACGATCTAGTACGATGTTTGGGGACAAATTAGCACAGTGTTGAATCACATTATCAGTCTGGAGTGTGAAGGTAACATGTTATCTCTTGCCCAGAGACAGCAGGGTTTAGTCTATTTAGTCGTTGAAATCTAAAGCTCAAAACTCACTTGTATTCCTTAGCGTTCCCTGACTCACTCTGACTCCTGCCTTGTTCTGTTCCTCTGTTGGTTGTTTATTTTGGGTTTATTTTACACTTTAGGAGTACTTTTACTGTA
>NC_137687.1:22202342-22219842 GCF_963989245.1 Nansenia antarctica
GAATGTGTGTGTGAACGGGTGAATGAGAGGCCGTTGTAAAGCGCTTTGGAATAAGGCACTATATAAGTCAGTCCATTTACCAATGACTGTAATTATTGAATGTTTAACTCACTAACTGCCAAAGAATTCTCCGGAACACTCACCCCCTACAGTACCTAAGTGCCTACGCAGTTTAGGTGGTGTTATAGGAACAATACTTAGATTGGCTACAAAATGAAGCGTCATAATTCATCATTATTTTAATTTTTTTTAAATGTTGGGGAAATAAATGACATTTTAGGCATTCAAGGGTTAAGGGTTAAGACAGCAAGAGCAGTAGGAGTTTCAACACTGAACTAGCTCGACAAAGAAGAGCGTAAGGTCGAGTAGTAGTATCGTCATAGTGTGTTTTGTATGTCAGTTGTTGGAGTCATTCTAGAACAGTCTGGAAACAGTTCCTTGTGCTGGTAAACAGGCAGAACACAGGGGCGGATCCTCTGGAGAGGCATGATTAGTGCCTGGGGTTTACCTTGTGTTTAAAGAGAAGAGGGAGCGGGGGCTTTGTGGGTAATCCCAGCGCCCAGCGTTTCCTCACCGTAGGGTGTGTACCCGGTGTGTGTGTGTGTGTGTGTGTGTGTGTGTGTGTGTCTGTGTGTGCGCGTGTGTATTTGTGTGCATGTGTGCAGGTGTGTGTGTGTGTGTGTATTTGTGTGCATGTGTGCAGGTGTGTGTGTGTGCATGGCCGTGTGTGTATGTGTATGTGTGTGTGTGCGTACGTATTTGTGTGCATGTGTATGTGTGCATGTGTGTGCGTGTCTGTGTGTGTGTGTGTGTGTGTGTGTGTGCGTATTTGTGTGCAAGTGTGCAGGTGTGTGTGTGTGCGTGCGTGTGTATTTGTGTGCACGTGTACAGGTGTGTGTGTGTGTGTGTGTGTGTGCAGGTGTGTGCGTGCGTGTGTATTTGTGTGCATGTGTACAGGTTTGTGTGTGTGTGTGTGTGTGTGTGTGTGTGTGTGTGTGTGTGTGCAGGTGTGTGCGTGCGTGTGTATTTGTGTGCATGTGTACAGGTTTGTGTGTGTGTGTGTGTGCAGGTGTGTGCGTGGATTTTGTGCGAATCCCATGATTTTGGCTCCTGTTCCCTGGGAGCTCTTTGATCTATATGGCAGCGAGGAGAAGGGGGGAGGAGGGAGGGAGGGAGGAGGTGGGGGGAGGAGGGAAGAGGGGGGAGGGAGCGATGAAGGGATGAAGGGGAGGAGGGAAGGGGGTAGAAGGGAGAAGGGAGAGAACGAGGGAGGAGGGAGGGAGGAGGGGGGCAGGAGGGGGGGTGAAAAGGGGAGGAGGGAGGGAGGAGGGGGGGAAGGGGGGAGGAGGAGGGGGAGGAGAGGGGGGGGTGTATCCTCAAGACAAACGAGCTCAACGGCACAGCCGCATTAAATCACTTTGTCTCTGCTGTTTTATTCACAACAACTAAGTCCTAATTATGTCACTGTGTCGTTACCCTGATGTATCTCATATGTCATGGTCCCCCCACCTCCCCCCTCCCCCCCCCCCCCCCCCCCTCCCCGCCCACTCAACCCCTACAATACATAATAACCAATGTCCTCGGCAGTGGTTGTAGTACCATTGTTATCCATCCCCCCCACCCCCTGTTATCTTGTACACTGATGCTCACAGAGGTTTGGGGGTGTGTGTGTGTGTGTGTGGGAAGGGGGTTACAACCTTCACTCCGGATGGGGCTCTTGTTATTGTGGCTGAAAACTTAAGTGGATTTGTGACATTTAGATTAGCATAGCAGCTATCCCTTGCAGATCAAAGGCTCTGTAAATAGCAGTCTTTTTCCCTGATTTGATTAAAAGTAAACGGGGATGTTACCATGGTGTTGGAGATAGCGGTCAGGTCCTCATGGCAACAACACGTGTATTGTTATATCCTTACAGGGTTATTGTTGTTGTTGCATTGTGATTGCATGGTGATGTCGGTGGAGTTTTTTTGCGGGTCAAATATCCATAAAACAGATAATATCCAACGCTCTGGTAATAACAGTGAGAGAGAGCTTGGGTTAGGGCTACTTCTGCTCTTCTTCACATTGTGCAGCTGAGGTGGACATGTCATATGAATGTGTGGGCGCTGTTTTACAGCAAGTAAAGTCTCGCACGTTGAAGAAGGAAAGAAAATGTACTGGTTAAGCTGCTTGTTGGGAAAGTGATGGACTAAAACATTGGACTGACCTGATCCGTTAGGTTAAGGAGTTTAGGGTATTTTATAGCCTAGTATCCAGATTACGAACCCACCTCAGGAGGATCTCTGAAGTTTCTCTTCTCTCTGCTAACTGACCCTCCGCCTGCCTACGAACACTCCAGTGTTCTCTCCCCACAGAGGGAGTGGATGATCCCAGAAGCTAAAATGTTTCCATTTCCAAACCCAAAAGAAGATCATCCATACACATGAAACCAGATGAAGAATCATCCCTACACATCAAACTATATATCAAATCATCCATTCACATCAAACTACCGTATATATAAAATCATCCTTTCACATCAAACTAAAATGTAAAAATCATCCATACACATCAAACTAAAATGTAAAATCATCCATTCACATCAAACTATATATGAAATCATCCATTCACATCAAACTAAAATGTAAGGATCATCCCTACACATCAAACTAGATTCAAACCCTGGTGTCTGGATCTCCGTTCAAGGCAGCAAAGTCTCGGGAAATCTTAAAAGGATTAAAAACTAAACCAGATAGTCATGAGACAATGGCGGCAGATGTTTTGGTTAGACTGAAACGGGGAGCTTTTTATTACTGGTGGATTGTTGCTCATCTCTCTCCTTCTGTCTGGCGCTCCTACAGTACGTGACAGGAATCGTCTAGTTGCGTTCTCACTTAAACCCCTTTAGTTTATTATACCTATCATTTTCATTCTCACAATGTCATTTGTTTAATTCAGAACATCACCCTTTTCCATCTCAACCAGTTCTTCATTTTGCTTACAAAAACACCCCGAAATGAGAAAGTTTCTCTCCCCCCCCCCCCCCCCCCTTTTTAAAGTGAGTGTGTCTCCCTCCAAAAACCCCATTAGCTCTGGAAGATAATGACTTGTGAACTCATGTGGAACTTTCATTTCATGAGTGCAATATAGCATGATGCTGCCATTACCAATGCGCAATGTCAAAGAAATAAAATAAAAATCATAATTATCTGTCTCACCCAAAAATAATACACAAGGCCTCCGTTTTTTTGTTGTTGTTTTTTTTCCTAGGCAAAGGAAAAGGGGGATCGTTTAGTGTGGGATAGTGGCTGCTGTTCTCTCCGATGGCCATACGAGCTCAGGGAGCAGTGGGGTGGAGGAACAGAGGCCCTGGCAGGGCAGAGTAATCAACCTTGTTCCACTTGCGTGGGCAGTCTCATGCGAGCCCGGAAGACTTTATTAACCTAACTCTGGTGTTGATGAGCCTTGTTCTTCTGCCGCATTCTGGAACCAGCTGATGGAAAAGAAAGAAAGGGAGTGAGGAAGGAAGGAAGGAAGGAAGGAAGGAAGGAAGGAAGGAAGGAAGGAAGGAAGGAAGGAAAGAAGGAAAGAAGGAAGGAAGGAAGGAAGGAAGGAAGGAAGGAAGGAAAGAAGGAAAGAAGGAAAGAAGGAAAGAAGGAAGGAAAGAAGGAATGAAGGAAGAAAGAAAGAGAGAGAAAGAAAGAAAGAAAGAGAGAGAAAGAAAGAAAGAAAGAACGAACGAACGAACGAAAGAAAGTAAACTTCCATACAGTACAGTAAGGGGATTATTCATAAATCAGCATTTCTTATTTTTCAGTAAATCGCCGTTGCGTGAAAAACCATCAGAGATGTACATGTGATGCAGGGTAATAACCCTAAAGATAGAATAAATTAAACACAATTAGAAAACATGACAGAATTCTCTTCAGGATTTAAACCATTGACTTTCATTCATGGAGGATTTATGTGATTAACAGTGGCGGTAGCTTCCTGTTTAATGATGCCCACCTGACAGCAAACAGCATCATGACAGTCTGGTTTTCAGCATGCTACTGTACCTACTGTACTTGCAGGCTGCGTAGTAGGGGTCCGCTGTGGCGCGCGCGGGGTTAACCCCTCGACGGAGCTCTGTGTGTAGAACCCAGGAGGATGTCTGCTACTATGTATTCTTGCAAGGCAAAGAGATCAATCCTCACGAGTGATTTTCCCCATGGCTTCACAAGAGCAGCCTCTCCTCTCCTCTCCTCTCTCCTCTCCTCTCTTCTCTCTCTCCTCTCCTCTCTTCTCTAAGCCTCTCCTCTCTCAGCCTCTCCTCTGCTCTCTCCTCTCCTCTCCTCTTTCAGCCTCTCCTCTCCTCTCTTCTCCCCTCTCTCCTCTCCTCTCCTCTCCTCTCCCTCTCAGCCTCTCCTCTCCTCTCCTCTCCTCTCCCTCTCAGCCTCTCTCACTCTCCTCTGTTCGCTCTCTCTCCTCTCCTCTCGCTTAGCCTCTCCTCTCCTCTCTCCTCTCTCAGCCTCTCCCTCTCTCCTCTTCTCTCCTCTCCCTCAGCCTCTCTCCTCTCCTCTCCTCTCTCCCTCAGCCTCTCCTCTCTTAGCCTGTCTCTCTCCTCTCCTCTCCTCTCCTCTCTCCTCTCCTCTCCTCTTCTCTCCTCTCCCTCTCTTTCTCTCCTCTCCTCTCTCCTCTCCTCTCTCCCTCAGCCTCTGTTCTCTCAGCCTGTCTCTCTCTCAGCTCTCCCTCTCTCCCCCCTGCTGATGTTCTCCGTGTTCTGAAGGCAGCTGCTTCAGAGAGGTGGGGTTGCTGTGATGACTACCGTATCAAGGAGAGGCTGGTGGAGGCGTAAATCGGAGGCCGGGCCTCATTATAATGAACGCAACGTCCCATGCATCGCCAAATCCATCCTCCGATTTCTACCGTCACCAACCTCCATTGATGCACACATACTCTACAGTACCTATTAAACGGATGCTTTTTGAATAATCGTAAACGACTAACAACTCAAAGCCACGTCAATGTACTTTTATACAATCATATTTATTTTGGCAAGGCTACCCTTGTTATGTAGTTTCAAGTTTCACATTGTATTGTTATGTGACATTATACAAGTGTAAGAGAGTAATAAGGTTTAGGCTTTGGTTCCTGACATTGCAGCACAAGACAATAAGGCAATAGGCATAATTCAAGATAAGAAAAGTGACAATAGTACAGGACATACGTGACGAATAAGACAGGGTACAATTAGCAGTACACATAGGTAATAAAATAGATAGTTCAAGTAGTAAAGTGGCTGTGAGCTTAAGGTTTAGGTAGACCATATGCGTCGGGTGTGCTTGGGGATGATGGTCAATTATAATACATGTACCCCATAACACATGTACTAAAGCTTAATGGATTTAAGCTTTATCATCAGTTTGATCCGGTTTCTACTTCCACCAACCTCCCCTGACTGGCATGGTGCTCTGTGGATAACAGCTCTCTGCGGGAAACACTCTTGTAATTGTCCACCTCAGATGCCACCATGACACCTCTGAGAGTCCATACTGGTGTTCTCACAGGGTTCACTGGGTACAAATGGACCTATCGCTAAGCCACGCCCCCAAAATAGAAAGTGTCCAATCATATCACAGCAAAAGTCACTACAGGCAGAACACTCGGACAAACAACTCGCTAATATCTGACGGTGAAAAGCTTCTAGATGAAATATTCTTGTCATCTTTAAAAAAACATCTATTACTTGCTGTAAATCAGAAATCAGAAATTCACCAACTCCTGCCATTGTAAGTCATTGAATGTCATTCAGTCACGGTCGGTCAGTCGGTCACTGTCAGTGAAGCGTTGTTTGTTTGTCTGAGTTTTCAAAGCAATAGGTCCATCTTATGATTCGGAACACATTTGGATACCAACCTGGTGGAAGATTAGATGTGTCATGTGGTACTTCTCTCAACCCATTGTCTCTATCCAGGGTCTGGACTGCATGTCTCTATCCAGGGGCTTTTGGTTTTAGCTTTTTTTTTTTTTTTTTTAGGGCCTGGTCTCTCTTTTCTCTCTCTCTTAAAAATAAAAAATTTTCAGAATGAAATCTAAAACTATATTGGGTTTGACCAAATTGTTTATCCATGAAGATTCGGTACATGCATCTTATAACGATGGAAAACAGGCTAAAACAAAATGATGGGCATCACGTTGACAAGGCTTTGAGTTTTTGTACTTTGTATTATTTTATTTTTAAAACATCGATTTAATTGCTACTGAACAACAGATGTGTATCAGGGAGCCTGGTGGTGGAGGTAGAATTCAGAGGACCGGCTCTTTGTCATGCATGGGATGGAATGAGGAATGGGGGGGTTCATTATAATGCATGTATCGTCCATTCCATTCCATGCATTACAGTGAACCATCCTCCAATTTCTACCTCCACTAGCCTCCCCTGGTATCCAGCCTCCCCTGGTATCCAGCCTCCCCTGGTATCCAGCCTCCGGTATGTAGACTGGAATGTTCCGCCAGGAGGATATCTCTGATGCTGTAGTGTTTGCCGACTGCGCTATTTATCATGAAACCGGGTTTGTTTTCGACTCTGATTGAGCTGCCTAGTGTCTCCTTTGCTGGACCATTGTTAAGAGGTTTGTTACGCCCTGATTCGGCACAGAAATGGCTCTGGAGTACCCTTCAAACCCTTCAAACCTGGGAGTTGGCCTTCCGCCACATCACGTTAAAAAACTGAAACTGAAATAGGCTGTTTCAAGGACACACTCTCGAGTGGAATACCGACACACTCAGTCGCCCTTTCCAGTCGAGGAGGCGTTCAAGAACCTGATACAGTCAATCATTCCCGCTTATTTACACTGTTGACATCATCTTCCCTTTTTCCGGTATTTCACTGTTCAGATTGTTTGTCGTAATATGCATATGCAAGAATCTTTCCAGGTTTGGTAAATAGATCTCTAACCTCTAACACGCATTATCATGGAGAGTGGATGCAGAGCAGAGTCGCTACGCTAGTAGCCAACCAGGAGGGAGGGAAGTCAATCATCGTGAGGGTCACCTCTACCTCTTCACAGACTCTGAGTGTCTAGGCGCTGAAGCATGTTGAGGTTGTGTAATTCTCCGTGATTTGAACCAACTTACTTGAAGAATGTCACGCAGAATAAAGCAGTCTCATACGCCCCTGGGAGGGACACACTATAGTGTTTGGTTTTCACACCCCTGTAATGGAAATGAGATATATAAACATGTTTAATATGAGTTAAATTGAGGGGATTTGATCAGAAGCTAAACTGGGTATTGCCTTTCAAGTTCCTATTTTGAATACGTATTACGAGACTGACAACTGCACAATCTGAGTGGATTTTCGGGAAAGTTATTTATATATTTTAGAGGTAGGTGCTTATTGAGAATTGACAAATGAACCATTGAGTTGTACGGCACCACAGAAGAAAATACCTGAATTGGTCCTGATGAGGTGAGTTGATTACTGCAGTCTGATATGAGATATGACAGCTTTTTAAAATAGATTTTTAATACATTGCATGACAGGTAATATAAACCAATATAAGTTTTAAATCTTGATATGTCTTATGGAAATAGAGAAATAATTGGAGATACCGCCTTTCAAAGGTATCATAATTTGATATTTAATAAGAGTTTATATTTTCGAAGAGAGAAATTGGCAACATTAAATTAAGATCGTGCAGATATCGCAAATCTCATTTGCTCAGAGTTTGCTCGGAAGTCACTGATTTCTGGAGCGTTATTCAATTGATGCTGTTTCCTTTTCAATTTTGAGTCGTGGTATTCATCTGCCAAACGGGTGATCAGCTTCCATCAACTCCAGCCTGTAATGCTTCCATCCCTCTGTTAGTTGATGATTGCCTCCAGCAAGTTAATATGCATGTCACTCAGTGTCACACTGGATGCCATTTGCAATAATAACCACACAGTATCATTAGAAACTGTCATTACCAACATTGTTGTCTCTTCCCTTTCGCTAGCACAGGGGCTGCTGGTGGCACGTATTGTTCTAGAAGAACGTCTTATAGAAAGTCTTACTTGTTGCCATGATTGTGATGTATAGTACAGTCGCTTGATCCATAAATCACCTTGTTGTAAGTCGCTTTGTATAACAGCGTCTAGTGCCGACCCTAGATCTAGGTAGATTAGATGGCAATTTACTTGCCCGCTACATAACAGACTCCACACCCACGTAACCCCAGAGGGTATGGTGCTCATGTCCCACTCCTACCTGTTCTCCCGCACATACAACCTCCCCTACCCCTTACCATCTCCCCTAACCCTGCCACCCCCCACCCCCCCTGGACATGCATACAACCTCCCCTACCCCTTACCATCTCCCCTAACCCTGCCACCCCCCTCCCCCCCTGGACATGCATACAACCTCCCCTACCCCTTACCATCTCCCCTAACCCTGCCATCACCCCCCTCCCCCCCTGGACTTCGCTGTGTTAATTGTTCCCTGTTCGTTAACTCTGTGTTCTATAGGCTCATGTTATCTGTTGCTTGTTTGTGTGTACTGTTTTTCCCATATGGTCAGCGTCTTTGAGCCCCGGAAAAGCGCTATATAAATACAATGTATTATTATTATTATTATTATTATTATTATTATTATTATTATTATTATTATTATTATGACTCTGTAAGGTGTGCCTCCTGCCTGAAGGATAGAAAGAGAAGGGTGTGGCCCACGCTCGCTCTCTACACGTTCTCAACCAATCACTACCCGCTGTTACAGTGGGTTTACTTTACTGTACTACCGTTTTAAAATAAAACATAAATATAGGGGGAAAAGCAGCATCAAACGCTCAAAATCAAAAGCAAAAAAACATTAACAACATAGATTTTTGCACAAGATTTGAGTGTGGGGATGCTGCTTTTTTCACTATATTTGATACTCTTCAGCTCCAGCACCTCAGCTAAGTCTGATTATGGATGAGCGGTGGTATTTTCACTATTTTGAAATAAAACCTGAACAAAACAAGACAGTGCCGTGGCTGGGCGACCCAGACAGGACCGACGCTACAGGTCTGAGATCAGAGGCTGGAGGAGGCAAGTGAGCACATGTCACTCTGGGGCTAGACAGACACATGCTTGTGGTCCTCTGTGGTTCAGCTGGTAGAGCATGGCACTAACAACGCTCAGGTCATGGGTTCGATTCCCGCTGGCACCATATATACTGACAAATGCATGCACTACAATGTCAGTCGCTTTGGATAAAAGCGTCAGCTACATGCTGATATAATATACATGTTGATGTTAAAGCTGCAGCCACACAGTCAGGTTGTGAATGCTAGCCTAGTTCGTCTGTGTTTCCCCAAGACAACTAAACCATGGTAGTTCAAGGGTTGATTGTGTGCCGGTTCATAACAGTTAAATGACTGAAATGTCGAATGTAAATGAAAAACAACAACCCAGTGCCTAGTCAGTCATCATTTTTATTTTATTACCTCAAACCATGTTCGCCTCCTTCATAAAAGCAGCCAATTACGCACCCATTTACATTACACTTTGGCATTTAGCAGCATGCTTTTATCCAAAGTGACTTACAACCAAGTACATTTCGTCTGTGTAAGTGAATCATCGATTCATCAGAATCACAATGCTAGAAGAAGGAAGTAGAGGAACAGTACAGAGGGATAAAAGAGCACTTTAGGAGGGTGCTAAATGCTGTGTCCATCCTGTCATAAATGTATATACAACATTTGCATGAATCGGAAGATATTTATAGGATATCATAAAACATGTTGTGACAGAACATACCCTTTGAGTCACATTTAATCACATTCATTATCTTGACTTGCTCTTTTGTACCAGGTCTCTCTTGAAAACAAACATTTATCTCAATGAGACTAACCTGGATAAATAAATAGATGCTGAATAAAAATATTGATTTGTTTTTAAAACATAGCTGGTCTTCACTCCAGCACATGGTGCACTTTCTTGTTCTTATTTGAGACTGGCCGCTCTGTGATCTCAGCCCTAACCACTGTGAGGTTTATTTTGGGTTGGGTTGCTTGTTTTCCGTGTACCACTGAGGCTTCTAAGCAAAGCCTCAACTCAACATTCATGATGTCAAAGGCAAATAATGATGTGTGTTCTTGTGTGCCGACATAAAAACAGGCACTACTTGAACACAAAAACAGCCACTCTCTTCTCTCTTCCTGGTATAAACCACCAGCTGACAACAACATATTTACAGAGGCAACAACTGTGTTTTCACCGTCATCGCCGTACCGTAGTACGCACATGTACAGGATGATTTATACGACGGGTTGCCCCTCAACTGTGACTTTTATTCACTATAAAGCACGACTTCTCAGGGCCTTATCGCTTGAATATACTACATACTGTATATTCATGTGACTTCTATTTCCAAAAGAAACCTCAAGCTGAGCGTGTAACAGTTCTCCAAATTACCTTTACAGTTCTCGGGTTATGGACACACGGCTAAAAAAAAAAACTGCACTGAAGTACAGCAATTATAATATGAATGTACCGTTATGTTTTTATTATCACTGCTCAAAAGAGATTGCTCCCACGTGGCTTCAAAAACGTTATGTAATCTCTAATTGCAATTTTCAGGACACAGCAGCAAGGGATGGTCCCCACCCCCCAAGCCCCCCCCCCTCCGACAGCACAGCAATGTGGTAAATGGTGTGGGAGGAAACAGGCATAGTTATTCTACAACTACACCGATATATGTCTGCTCATTAAAGTGTTCCTCATGCACAATTTCACTCCTCCTTTTCACTCTTAAAATGACTCATGCAAAAGGACTGTGCAAGACCCAGAATGTTCTAGTTGGTGTTGGTGGTCATCAAAAAACTACTTGCTGGATTGGATTGGTAACCTATGGACCTATGGTAACAGGTGTGGACCTATGGACCTGTGGTAACCTACAGTACTATGTTTTCTACATAGTAGTTTTATATATATATATATATATATATATATACAGTACCACTCAAACGTTTTGAATGGGAAAGTGTGTCCAAACCTTCGACTGGTACTGTATAATATATATAATATATATGCCTTTTAGCTGACGCTTTTATCGAAAGCAACTTACATTGCAGTGAGTAGGCTGCATACATGTTTCAGTATATACGGTCCCAGTGGGAATTAAACCCACAACTTAAGCCTTGTTAGCGCCGTGCTCTACCAACTGAGCCACAGAGGACCACATGTCACGTTGGATCCGTCATCCATCGTTGTTGTTGCCTTTGTTGTCAACCTCTTATACAATACCTATGTGACATGCCCACATAGACAAACATTGTCGTTATTTCCATTTTCTTTTTCCATTGAAGTGATTTAGCGGACGCTTTTATCCAAAGTAAGTAAGTAAGTAAGTAAAGCTGTATTTATATAGCACCTTTCATACAAGAAATGCAGCTCAAAGTGCTTTACAACAGGGATAAGAACATAAAGTGAATATAAAAACATATCTAAAAACATATACAAGCATAGAATGAATATAAAAGCAGGGGGAAACAGTAAAAAGAACAGGTAAAGATCAAATACAATATTACGTAACAACATTGTTTTAGCGGCCCTTGTGAGTGGAGGCACGCTAACGTGGGACCTGCACCGGACTCCCCAAAGTCGACTATCCGTCAGTCATCGTGAGTAGAACCTTCCGTACCAACGAGTGCCCGTTGGCAGTCACAGTGCTAGAGAGAGGGAGAAAACATTCATTTCGATTTGTATTTATTTATTTCTTTGTTTTGTTGTTTGATTAACCGTTTTTATGGAGATTGGGATGCAGACTCCTAGACCTTATGACTCTATGAAATTGATATACTTGGACTATTGGCCTGTCAAACAGTCTGGTAATAAAGATGAATAAATAGCCATTGGTTTAATACATTTTACATGTATTTGTTATAATCAAAGTAAAGGCTACATTTTTTTACAATTATTTTCAACGCTCTCTTAATTCTAATCTTCCGATGTCTCCCCCAGCCTCCCCTGGTGTTCTACCTCCCCCAGCCTCCCCTGGTGTTCTACCTCCCCTAGCCTCCCCTGGTGTTCTATCTCCCCCAGCCTCCACTGGTGTTCTACCTCCACCAGCCTCCCCTGGTGTTCTACCTCCCCCAGCCTCCCCTGGTGTTCTACCTCCCCCAGCCTCCCCTGGTGTTCTATCTCCCCCAGCCTCCACTGGTGTTCTACCTCCACCAGCCTCCCCTGGTGTTCTACCTCCCCCAGCCTCCCCTGGTGTTCTACCTCCCCCAGCCTGTCCTAGTGTTCTACCTCCCCCAGCCTCCCCTGGTGTTCTACCTCCCCCAGCCTCCCCTGGTGTTCTACCTCCCCCAGCCTCCCCTGGTGTTCTACCTCCCCCAGCCTCTCGTGGTGTTCTATCTCCCCCAGCCTCTCGTGGTGTTCTACCTCCCCCAGCCTCCCCTGGTGTTCTACCTCCACCAGCCTCCCCTGGTGTTCTACCTCCCCCAGCCTCCCCTGGTGTTCTACCTCCACCAGCCTCCCCTGGTTTTCTACCTCCCCCAGCCTCCCCTGGTGTTCTACCTCCCCCAGCCTCCCCTGGTGTTCTACCTCCCCCAGCCTCCCCTGGTGTTCTACCTCCCCCAGCCTGTCCTAGTGTTCTACCTCCCCCAGCCTCCCCTGGTGTTCTACCTCCCCCAGCCTCTCGTGGTGTTCTATCTCCCCCAGCCTCTCGTGGTGTTCTACCTCCCCCAGCCTCCCCTGGTGTTCTACCTCCACCAGCCTCCCCTGGTGTTCTACCTCCCCCAGCCTCCCCTGGTGTTCTACCTCCCCCAGCCTCCCCTGGTGTTCTACCTCCCCCAGCCTCCCCTGGTGTTCTACCTCCCCCAGCCTCCCCTGGTGTTCTACCTCCCCCAGCCTCCCCTGGTGTTCTACCTCCAACAGCCTCCCCTGGTGTTCTACCTCCCCCAGCCTCCCCTGGTGTTCTACCTCCCCCAGCCTCCCCTGGTGTTCTACCTCCCCCAGCCTCCCCTGTTGTTCTACCTCCCCCCAGCCTCCCCTGGTGTTCTACCTCCCCCAGCCTCCCCTGGTGTTCTACCTCCCCTAGCCTCCCCTGGTGTTCTACCTCCCCCAGCCTCCCCTGGTGTTCTACCTCCCCCAGCCTCCCCTGGTGTTCTACCTCCCCCAGCCTCTCCTGGTGTTCTACCTCCCCCCAGCCTCCCCTGGTGTTCTACCTCCGCCAGCCTCCCCTGGTGTTCTACCTCCCCCCAGCCTCCCCTGGTGTTCTACCTCCGCCAGCCTCTCCTGGTGTGTTGGCATGGCGTAACAAGAGCACGGGTACGACTGTATTCTCATGAATGTATTGAGTGGTTTTGGCCATGACAGCTGCAATGAGATAAGCAAATGACATGAAAGAAGAGAAACTCAGATTATTTCTTTCAATTCAATGACACAATGTGTTACTCAAGTTGAATGGTTTATTATCGATGAAGGCTTTCTCCAGAAAGGACAGTCAACGTAGAGAAGCCAGGTCTCTCATGAACCCCACCCAGAAGACAGGCAACACCATGTCTTATACTAGGGTGTTTACGCTGACACATGCAACAGTTCTGCCAGATCAGCCCTTGATCATGTGCAATGGTATTGTTGTCCTTAAGACAGGACGCATCTGCTGAACCACAAGGCAACGGTAACAGAAAGTTCAGGTCAACAACAGATCAGCATAAAATTCAACAGTCTCGGCATTTTCCCATTCCAGATGGATATTCAAGCCCATTGTGGGTGTAGGTTGTACATGTGAAATGTGCTCCTTACCCACACGTGTTTCCAGACCAATCCTCATTCCATTCCATGCATTACAAGGAGCCCGCCCTCCAATGTCTACCTATTTCAGCCTCTTCTACAGCCTCCACTGCTGTGTGTGCGTGGGTTTGTGTTTTTATTTGTATTCACATGTGTGTGTGTGTGTGTGTGTGAGAGTATGTGTGTGTGTGTGTGTGTGTGTGAGAGAGAGTATGTGTGTGTGTGTGTGAGAGAGTATGTGTGTGTGTGTGTGTGTGTGCGTGTGTGCGTGTGTGTGTGTGTGTGTGTGTGTGTGTGTGGTAGTGAAGAGGATGTTTACCTCAACACAGCTGTCTATGCAACTTCCCTGGCTTTTGTTTGGTACCATGGGTGTTGAAGTGGCCTGTTTGGCAGCAGTGGCTCTACACCTGTTTCTTTGATGTCTATTTTATGAAATGGGTGATTTTATTTTTAAAAAAATATGTTACTGCAAAAGTGGTTGATTTGGATGATATTTGGATCCTCCCCAAAACCGAAAATAGTTAAAATGTTGGATTCCACAACAGGGACACCGCCTGCTTTATCACATGTATCTCTGGAAATAATCATCAGAAACCCACCTGTCCACAGGCTGTCGATGCACACAGCGAAACAAGAAAGTCACAAACATCTCAGACTCATTTTGAAAATACAAACCCGTAAACATACATTGAATATAGGCGGAAATAGAATAGATACTTAAAAAAATATAAAACATATCTATGTATATGCCTGTAATGAACAAAACTAGGACAACAATAACTACAAAATGTAACTTGCAAGTACGAGAGACTGTGTGTGTGGTAGTGAAGAGGATGTTTACGCTGGGCTATAGCCGTATATGCACATTTCCCTGGCGTTAGTTTAGTAGCATGGGTGTAGAAGTGGCCTGTTTGGCAGTGTCTCTCCACGCCTGTCTGATCTCATTATCCCGCTCCTCATCTCCAGCCCTGATACACACTGCCACGGAGCAGATGGAAGCTGATGACCGTTCATAATGGAGAAAATGAACATTAAATCACCTGATGATAAGAAATTATATTAGTTGTAACCAAGCATTTCCTCTTTTTGTTAATTAGTTTTTTAGCTATGCTGATTCAGGACATTGGGACGTGGTTTCTCTCCGAATTGCCGACTGTAAATAATAATACTGCCTACAGATGTGTTCGGAGTGTTTCACAGATGTTTGATTCATAGGTTTGATTCATAGGAAACGGAAAAAAAGCTGCATGCAGAATTGATACTGTTTTATACTTAAATAAGATAGCCATCTTCCTTTGTCTTCCAGCAGGTGTTGCAAGCTGTCTCACTGAACAATCTATGCTAGTTTTTCTGTGTACATTTCCAAACAAAATAACAGAATAAGAAGTACTTTGCTGATTTCAACGTCATGTAACTAAGACCTTCACTGGGGAAAAAATATTTGACACATAATTGATGTTTCAGTTTACAAGTAGAGTTCACACACAGCACATTTTATCGGGGCTACTTTTGATCCATCCCGAGTTGCGAGTTACGAGACAGATCAGTGCAGACGGAGTCTCGCTATACTTGAGAGACAAAATCTCCTTCCTCAAAAGTTGTCCAGTTCTCCTTTCTACTGTATATCCAATACATACATACATACATACATACTCCCCCCACATCTCATCGTCTTTTTTGACACTTGATGCTCACTTTGTCTCTGAAGCCGCAGGGCTAATGGGTGTTCTCCAGGGTTCAGTCCTTGGCCCTGTCCTGTAAGGTTCTGTACGTTCTGTTCCCTATGTGGCAACAGCAGACGACGGAAATGGCCCATTTCATATTTCATGACAGTTCTGTAAGCTGTCCTTCACCACCTGTCATTGTAGCCCTCTAGCCACACAGATGAGACGGTGATGCTGTTGGTCCAATTCTGTCTTTTTTTACAGGGCCACGTCCTAACATGTGGCACCCGCTAGACAATCACATCGTCCATCAAAGCGGATGGATGGTTTATGCAAATGCAGACTTAGGGGTGAAGGTGGGGGTAGGCAGGTAGGGGGGGGGGGGGGGTATGAGGGTAGGAATCATCCTATACAGACACAGCATCGAGCGATATGTTTAAACGCCGCGTCTGTTAGTAGAAGTAGTCTGTCAGTAACAAAAAACATGTATCCGACGAAATGTTCCCTCTTTTCCCTCTTTCCAAATACAAGTGTGGGCAGCTAGGCGTTATCTTCTAGATTAACCTCTCACCAACCTCTTCCTACATACGCAAACCGACGCCTTGCCCTTTCCTATTCCTCTCAGAATCGATCTCTGGGGGTCCCTTCTTCTTCTGGTTGATAACACGTTGACCTGGTCAAGCTTCTCCGTCCTTATCAGATCTCCCTATAATGCCCTGGCACGATGCCTCTCTGCTGACTGTAATCATAGATCAGCTCTCTCCCCCACCTGGCTTTTCCAGGGACTGTAGTATAATGAATCTGTAGCCCTCTGAAAGAGATGAACTTTACTCATCACACAAAGGAGGCTCTTTCACTTCCTACCCTTATTATGGGGCGGCTGTGGCGCAGGAGGTAGAGCCGCCGTCTAATGATCGCAAGGTTGACAGATCGGCGGTTCTGGCCCCACGGTCAAAGTGTCTTTGGGCAAGACACTGAACACTGCATGGTAGCTTGCCGCCATTGGTGTGTGAATGTGTGTGTGTGACTGGGTGAATGAAAGGCCGTTGTAAAGCGCTTTAGACGGTACAGCTCCTGCCTAGGGGAGGCTGGTGGAGGTAGAAACCCAGGGGAGGCTGGTGGAGGTAGAAACCCAGGGGAGGCTGGTGGAGGTAGAACACCAGGGGAGGCTGGGGGAGGTAGAAACCCAGGGGAGGCTGGTGGAGGTAGAACACCAGGGGAGGCTGGGGGAGGTAGAACACCAGGGGAGGCTGGGGGAGGTAGAACACCAGGGGAGGCTGGGGGAGGTAGAACACCAGGGGAGGCTGGGGGAGGTTGAACACCAGGGGAGGCTGGGGGAGGTAGAACACCAGGGGAGGCTGGGGGAGGTAGAACACCAGGGGAGGCTGGGGGAGGTAGAACACCAGGGGAGGCTGGGGGAGGTAGAACACCAGGGGAGGCTGGGGGAGGTAGAACACCAGGGGAGGCTGGGGGAGGTAGAACACCAGGGGAGGCTGGGGGAGGTTGAACACCAGGGGAGGCTGGGGGAGGTAGAACACCAGGGGAGGCTGGGGGAGGTAGAAACCCAGGGGAGGCTGGTGGAGGTAGAAACCCAGGGGAGGCTGGTGGAGGTAGAAACCCAGGGGAGGCTGGTGGAGGTAGGAATCGGAGGACAGGGCTCATCCGGGGGCGGCTACATAGCTCAGTAGCCGGGAGAGCCGGGATCGTCTAACGATCGCAAAAGTCGGCAGCTCGCAGCGGCTCGATTCACAGTTGGCTGCGTGTCGAAGTGCCACTGAGCAAGGCACTGAACCCCCTCATTGCTCCAGGGTCGGCGTCTATGACCAGGTGAACAGATAGGAAAGCCTACTTTTATTTTTACCCTTTTATTCTTTTATTCTCTTATTCTTTTATTATTTTCATCTTGTTATTCCTAGAAGTTCCTAATCCTTTTGTTTGGGGGGCGGGGTTGTTATTTAAAGATGGTTTGATGTTATTGTTGTCTTGTATGTTAATATCAAAGGACCATGTTGGAAATAAGTGTTCACACTTTCACATGTCATCCCTTGGATTACTGTTTATACTCGATCCATGAATAACCTCAATCAATCGAGCAATCGACCCCTTGCCTG
>NC_137687.1:22227342-22264842 GCF_963989245.1 Nansenia antarctica
CTCTCTCTCTCCCCCTCTCTCTCTCTAGTTGGTTGTTATGAGGAGTTTCTCCTCCATGCTGTTGAGAGCAGAGATAGGGTTCATTACTCTTTCAGTGCAGCCCTGAGGACATCAAGTTTGCCTGCCTGCCGTATTCGTCCTCCCAGAGAAGCAAGTAGCTTCAGCAGTTTTACGATCTGCAACACCACCCCCACCACCCCTCCCCCCTACCACACACACTCCCTCCCTCCCCGACATCCTCCAGCCAATAAGCCACTGCTTTCTACAGACCTCTAGATTTCAGAGATGAATTGAACCTGGTGTACAGAGGGGGGTAGAGGTGTCTCTGACTTGTCTTTCAGCCAAACACAACAAAGGGTTTTCCATGCACTGTGTGTGCACTTAATTCAACAACAGACACAGGAACATGTGCCTTGAGGAAGGTGTATGAAAACGGTACCATTATATCATTCCATCCCATGCTTTACAATAATAATAATAATAACTTTATTTGTATAGCGCTTTTCCTGCAAACGTTGCAGCTCAAAGTGCTTTAATCATTATATAATCTTAATTTAATTATTTTGTCATTTAAAGGCAATATTTAAAAGATGGGTTTTTAGTCTTGACTTGAATGAACGTGACAATGAGCCCATCCTCTGATGACTTCAATACCACCAGCTTCACCTTGCTCTACCATGAGAGAATATGGAAAAGCCCCTGGTAAACCCTTTATTTTATTGCTTGGTACTTACTCAGAAAGTACTGGGTAAAACTGTTCTTACTTGATAATTGCATTTTAATTACACTACTCTGTCTGAACATATTCTACTTAAGTTAAATACCCAAAAAGTGTCCCTTCTTACTATTATTGTATTTAAACACCGGATAAATACCAGCTGAAACAGGGCTGCGAAACAAACCATTAGCAATGAGCTTTTTTAGCTCATTTACAATTACATTTGCATTTACATTTGGCATTTTAGCAGACGGTTTTATCCAAACTGACTTACAACAGATTCATTTGCATAAGTAAGTGAATCATGTATCCATCAGTCATAGCAGGACACAGTAATCGATGCTAGGGCCAGGGGCCATTGGCAGTCACAATGCTAGAAGTGCTGCACAACGCTTTTTAAATGATTGATTATTATTTACAGTAGAGAAACTGTACACAGGTGTAGATGGGGATGAAGAGGTCTTAGGGGGGATGGTTAAGGTGTAGCCTGAAGAGATGATGTCTTCAGTACAGGGGGGAAAAAAGGTGGTGACTCTGCAGTCCTGACAGGACCTCCATACTCCCTCTCTGAACACTCACATATGTGACACGTTTTAGTCTTTTGTTCCGCATGTCAGCAACCAATCTTTCATTTTGAAACACGGAACTACGTTTCGACGTTGTTCAGAATCACAACACAAACTCGCTAGTCAAGCCAAAATAAGCAATGGATTGGGTGAGTAATCCCCCACTGCTACCTAGTTAACTATAACTCTACTTTACATTGTTAGCAGGCTCACAAAACAAGCTGTGTTAGTCGACTAGCGATGTGTCATTGATTTTCAACAACACGGAAATGTATTCACCGTTTTCGAATGAAAAGTCTGATCATTACATCAGATCCCGATATGAGGACCAAAGCATTAGAATGTGACACACTTCATGCACGGGGCACACCCACAAGAAACACCATTGTTTCAGCGTGTTAATAAAGGTTAAAACAAAATAAATAACAAAATTACACTCACTGGACACTTTATTAGGAACACCTGTACACATTCTCATTCATGGAGGTGGTGTAATGGTGTGGGGAATATTTTCTTGGCACACTTTGGGCCTGTTAATACAAATAAATCATCGCTTGAATGCCACAGCCTATTTGAGTATTGTTGCTGACCATGTGCATCCCTTCATGGCCACAATGTATCATCTTATAATGGCTCATTCCACCATGATAACGCACCTGTGTCACAAAGCGACATTCGTTTCACGAACATGACAATGAGTTCAGTGTTCTTCAGTGGCCTTCCCCAGTCACCGGATCTGAATCCAATAGAACACCTTTGGGATGTGGTAGAACGGCCCTGCTAACCCAGTATTAGAATAGTGTCCCTGATAAAGTATTTATGCTGCATGTCCTCTGCTTCTTTTTTACCGAGAAGTGTGGTCAGGCGAGAGCGTGGCCAGATCAGCATTAGTCCTGTAGGATCCCTCATGCTGTCTTGTTTGGCGTGTTGAGCCGTCTCGCCGTGCCAAGCAGGCCTGGGACTGTAGGAGCCAAGCTTGGCATCCCAATGTTCCTATCAGCTTTTCTTCCAAAGGAAAAGAAAACCAAGTCGTTAGTGCTAGGACCAGATGAGGAATATGTCATTAGTACGCTGTACTCTACTGAATGTCCTTAATTAATTCCCCAGAATTAATAAATCATTTTTGGGCTGATTTTATGCACATATGTGGTGTACTGTAATTGTTGATTTTGTTGATTTTTGACACTGTTAATAATGATCTCTCTCTCTCTCTTTTTTTTCCATGGCTGCTCCATCCTGGCTCCCTGGATTCTGAAACACAGGTAAATCAAAGCATAATTTCCTGTATGACGATGGTGTGCGTGCGTGCGTGCGTGCGTGTGTGCGCATGCTTGTGTTTGATTTAAACTGTTTGCCTACGACCGTGTGTGTGTGTGCGTGTCCCCTACGTCCCTGTGTGTGTTTGATTTACCCACCTACTTAATCTGGCCATATTTAACCAGCATTAAACGATACGGCAGATTAAAACGAACGGTCGGAGAAGCCGTCATTAAGTAAAACGCCGCTCTTGCCCAGTCACCGCGTGAGGACAGAGGCAGGTCAAGCTAATTGAAAGCGGAACGTTTAGGGGTGATGAAGCCACCATTACCGACACATGGTCCTATAATGACATCCCCCCTCTCCTGCCATCTGTAGCCAGCCGCCTGTTCTCTCCCGATCGTCCTGTCGAGCAGATTCCACCGTGTCAATAACGGCCGCGGCCGCCTTCCCTCGTCGTCTTCGACCTCTGCCTCTGAATGGGGAGCGGAGACCGAACCCGTCTCGCGCTTGACGAACACCGTAGTGTGTTGCATTATAAGATGTCGCCGTTGGCAAACGATTAATTCCTTTTGATGTCTTATAGACCTGTCTCATCATAGAGGTCCAGCTTCTGCCTTTTTGACGTCCTGACCTAGAAAGATAGAACTACCTACAGTCTTATGAGACTGAGATTCAGGCACACTTATGACACGTCATAACACGTTATATAACACATCAGTAACCGGCTCAGGAGCCTTGTGGTTAGAGTGTCCGTCCGCCCTGAGATCGGGAGGTCGTGAGTTCGATCCCCTGGTCGAGTCGTACCAAAAGACTACAAAAATGCTACCCAATGCCTCCCTGCTTGGCACTCAGCATTAAAGGGTTGGATTGGGGGGGGGGGGGGGGGTAAGACCCTGTGACATACCAGCGTCATGTCCAGGGGGGTGTACTTGTATATCAAGCCGCCTCACGCTACGGAAACAGGAGATAGGGCTCCTCCCTAAGGGCCGTTCGGCTCGAGAACAATCGGTTCTCAAGGCCACTGCTTACATTATTTCAACCCGTTCTCCCGTTTTGTTGCAATGTTTCTCCGCTCCTTTAATTCGACCCGCTCCTGTCGTAGCCTCTATTGGTCACCTGACAACCACTCTCATCTTGGAATATCGATCGCGCTTGCGCCGGGGAGCTAATCATTTAAAACGATTGAATTATTGACATGAAGGGGGGAGTCTAAACACTGAAACGTATAGTCAAGGGAGAGATAGGGTGGGCGGGGGGGGATGAGGACATCTGTACAATGGAGAGGTCCCCTATGGGTTTCCTGAGCGTCAAGCTGACAAAGTCAAGTGAAAGTTAATGGCAGAGCGGATGGCTCCAGCTTGCTCTTACCGTAATGTGGGGAGAGGCAGTGTCACACGCTCCTACCAATGTTATTATAGATGAACTGTGCGATGGTTGGGGTATGTCACATTGTAGTTGGCTAATGTATTGGTTGCCAACAACAATCCCGTTTCATACGGAGAACGCCATATGGTTGGTGCTTCTTGATGAATGTCTTTGTCACGTTCGGTTTGCTACAGTGTGCATAAACTAAACAAACACACCCCTCATCCCTGGTCACACTGATGGCGCTGTGCCAAAAGACACTTTTAGTTTTGTAGAAATGCTGTTTTCCTCTTCAACTTCCAATGGCATCTAATTAGTGGTTGAACGTCTTCTGCATATAACACAATTCCTTGGTAAGCATCCAGTATTCAGTATGTAATACTGTAATCATTATTCTTGAACATATTTGTTAGAATCCATTAATGGTTTCCATGACAGTGGCAGATTGTTATGCTGCTGTTTAAAACAACTTCATCTAAGGATCCCATCTAAGGATCCCGTCTAAGGATCCCATCTAAGGATCCCGTCTAAGGATCCCATCTAAGGATCCCGTCTAAGGATCCCGTCTAGTCACAGGAGAGAGGTGTCGAGTCACTGCCGGTAGAGACAACATGTTCCTTCCTTCCTGTTTGTGGTTCATTGCTTCCTGTCTTCCTGTCTCATGTGTCGCTGTTACACCCAATGTGAAATGCCACCGCCGCGCCCCGCGTATGTTCACACGAGCAGTCTTCCCTTACGAGACAGATTACATCTGGATAGGTCACAGCGGGGAGCACCGTCACCCTTTTTTATTGTGTTTCTCTCTCAGGGTGTCAATTACAGACAGGTTGGTAGGAGGTTTGTATCAGTTGGGGGCCCGTGACAACCAGACAGGTGATTCTCCAGGGAGAACCGGGCTTAAAGGTGAAGTGTGTAGTTCTAGTGTGTTTGCCGCCCCCTTCTCTATCCACGCTGAACATGTGAGACTGTGAGTGTGTCCAGTACATGTGCTATGTGCTATGTTTTCTAATAGCGGCAGGCATGTGCTTGTCCTTGTAAGCAGTACTCAAGTTGTAAAAGAAAATCAGGGGGGATGGTGGATTTTATCATGGGGACAATTTTAGCATCCCCACAGCGTCAGTGACTTCAGTGTCAGTGTCTTGGTAAAAATGTCATTGCATGTGTGCCCCCTCGCCCACAGTATTTTACTCGATACGCGCAAAACTAAATGTTGAAATAGCAGTAATACCACGTTCATTGATAAAATGACATAAGGGATGGAAAGGGGGGATGGTAGTTTTAGAAGGGGGATGATTTTGACTGTTTTTATTTCAGGGGGGATGCCATCCCCCCCTCATCCCCCCCTCATCCCCCCTCAACTTGAGTACTGCTTGTCAGCACAAACAAACCCGAACATAGGTACTTGTACTTTACCAGTGCAAACGACCTTGACGACCCGATGTTTTCAGAAAACGCTTTGTTTTTTCTCTGACCGAAAACTGTTTTGTTTTATCTTGTTTATCAACTTATTCCTCGATCGCTACTGATGTATCGAGGTCATTTAGCGCTATTTTAAAGCTCAGAATAGTACGTTTCATTCTCTGCACTGGTTACAACCTGAATATGTCCTCTGATCTGATCTCCAACCTTTATTGTCAAACGAACAAAGGGGGAGTGTACGACAGAACAATGGAATTCTTATCACAAAAACCCTCCTCTGGGCCTTCACAATAGAACACGATAGCAGAGCGGGGACAAATTGCTGTTGTGCTCAAGCACAGAATAATACAGTAAGTAAGACAATAATACAATAGCGTCACAATAGGCTACACAAACAAATGTACAATTAAAAGGGGCACACGGTCTGCCACAACCCAGTAGTAGCTCGTGGGTTACGTGTTGTGCTCAAGGACTCAGAAGGACAGTAGGGGGGTTGTACCTTGAACCTGAAACCAGTGGTCCTACTGGTTTTAGGTAGGCCTTTCAATTGCCGGTTTAACAACTGTATTTATTTATGTTGTCTATTGGTAAAATCCCTGTTTAGTACCTTATACTGTACCGGTATCTGTGTTTTAGCCGTAGGCTGTGAGAGTGGGGAATGTTCCTTTTGTTGTTTACTATGGAGCAGGATGTACTGTATCTTTTACTATGAAGTTCTATGGAGAACAATAATCGTACAGTAACTAAAAGGAGTGAAAACTCTGGCTGCCTCACATACAGTGTCTCACGCTCCCACACTGGGTCGTCCACGTACTCACAGACTCAGTCTATGATGTCATTGTATTGTCATGAATTTTAATATCGGCCATACATTATGTTCCAGGCCATTAAACAGGATGGCCATCTGATGAGTACAGCTGTCCAGCTCCTCTCACTGTTCAGACCCACAAAGTTCAATGCCACAATCCCAAAAAACAGTCGCACGCACGCACACACGCACACGCACACGCACGCACACACACATGATTAGTAGAGCCCCACTGACCCTCAGGGCTTCAACAGGAAACAGCCTTACTATTATTAATAATAATAATCATCATCATAATCATAACAATAATATAATACTATACTATATATATACTACTACTACTACTACTACTACTACTACTACTACTACTACTACTACTACTACTACTACTACTACTACTACTACTACTACTGTGCTTTTCATTGTACAATAATAATCTCAAAGTGCATCAAGTCACTTCACCAGGATGTCCTGCTGCTGTCTCCAGCTGTCCTGCTCCTCCTGTCCCCACGCCCCCGTCCTCAGCCTCTGGAACAGAGACATGTCTGTCCTACCACCGTCCTCCTCCTGTCCCAACGCCCCGTCCTCAGCCTCTGGAACAGAGACATGTCTGTCCTACCACCGTCCTCCTCCTGTCCCCCCGTCCTCAGCCTCTGGAACAGAGACATGTCTGTCCTACCACCGTCCTCCTCCTGTCCTCAGCCTCTGGAACAGAGACATGTCTGTCCTACCACCGTCCTCCTCCTGTCCTCAGCCTCTGAAACAGAGACATGTCTGTCCTACCCCCGTCCTCCTCCTGTCCCCACACCCCGTCCTCAGCCTCTGGAACAGAGACATGTCTGTCCTACCCCCGTCCTCCTCCTGTCCCAACGCCCCGTCCTCAGCCTCTGGAACAGAGACATGTCTGTCCTACCACTGTCCTCCTCCTGTCCCCCCGTCCTCAGCCTCTGAAACAGAGACATGTCTGTCCTACCCCCGTCCTCCTCCTGTCCCCCCGTCCTCAGCCTCTGGAACAGAGACATGTCTGTCCTACCACCGTCCTCCTCCTGTCCCCACGCCCCGTCCTCAGCCTCTGAAACAGAGACATGTCTGTCCTACCACCGTCCTCCTCCTGTCCCCACGCCCCGTCCTCAGCCTCTGGAACAGAGACATGTCTGTCCTACCACCGTCCTCCTGTCCCCACACCCCCGTCCTCAGCCTCTGAAACAGAGACATGTCTGTCCTACCACCGTCCTCCTCCTGTCCCCACGCCCCGTCCTCAGCCTCTGGAACAGAGACATGTCTGTCCTACCACCCTCCTCCTCCTGTCCCCCCGTCCTCAGGCTCTGGAACAGAGACATGTCTGTCCTACCACCGTCCTCCTCCTGTCCCCCCGTCCTCAGGCTCTGGAACAGAGACATGTCTGTCCTACCACCCTCCTCCTCCTGTCCCCCCGTCCTCAGCCTCTGGAACAGAGACATGTCTGTCCTACCACCGTCCTCCTCCTGTCCCCCCGTCCTCAGCCTCTGGAACAGAGACATGTCTGTCCTACCACCGTCCTCCTCCTGTCCCCACGCCCCGTCCTCAGCCTCTGGAACAGAGAACTGTCTCTCCTGCCACTCCAGGATAAAAAAACAACACGTAAAAAAAAAAAACTGCGTTAATCTGATTGGTTCTCAGTATTTCACACTACCGCGCTTAGCCTGGGGCTATTAGCTACTTTCTCCCCAGGCCGAGAGAGAGCTCTTTGGCCCGGGGGCTAAGTAGCTGTTCACACTTCGCACTTTCTCAAGTGGGCTAGGCATCGCCGACTCTAGCCCAGGGGAGGGCTTAGCACCGACTTCCTCTGGGCCTAACTGCGAGGAAAACGCTATGCCGCTGCTCCAATCACACGGCATACATTTGACTGGTTGGATAGAGGATAACAAGGTCAGACTCAAACAATCACATATTCATGCTGTGTCTCCGTGTCCTCCTCCGTTTCAGCCACTGTATATTTCATTTTGTCTATAATAGTCTTGGGTTCCCCTCATAGCTGGACAACGTGCATGGCGAGAGTGGTCGCAGGGCTTCGGTGCACGAGTGTGTGTCCATACGTGTCCAGATGGAGGATGGAGGACAGCCCTAGCTTACGGGTTAGGGTTTGGGTTTGGGTGCAGTGTGAAAAGCCTTTAGCTGCGACGGCTTTTCTATTCATATTCATTCATCTCATAGAGTCTATCTCATATAGAGTCTATCTCATATAGAGTCTATCTCATATATAGTCTATCTCATAGAGTGTCTATCTCATAGTGTCTATCTCATATAGAGTCTATCTCATAGAGTGTCTATCTCATATAGAGTCTATCTCATATAGAGTCTATCTCATATAGAGTCTATCTCATATAGAGTCTATCTCATATAGAGTCTATCTCATAGAGTGTCTATCTCATGTAGTGTCTATCTCATAGAGTGTCTATCTCATATATAGTCTATCTCATATAGAGTGTCTATCTCATAGAGAGTCTATCTCATATAGAGTCTATCTCATATAGTGTCTATCTCATAGAGTGTCTATCTCATATAGTGTCTCTCATATAGAGTCTATCTCATGTAGTGTCGACACATGAACAAAGCAGTGTTAAATATGGGTCAGTATTTGCATCGTCTAACTGACACCAACCAGTAGACGTAATTAATGGACGTGGCCGTGGACTCCGAGGCCCTCGGTGTAATTCATCTAGGAGCAGTTAATTGCACGGTCGGATAAATGTTTTTTACGGTCCGTCCGCCCACCCGGGAAACGCCTCTCTCTTATTCGCTGTCGACGTCACCCCGGGCCTCGCACCGGTGACACCGCCGAGCCTCGACTAATGGACAAGGTTCAGCTTCCTGATTACAGCGCTGATGAAACGTCCCTGCTCGAAGTCTGCCAGGGTCGACTGCAGCAGCTTTGTGTTGTATTAAACATTAACACTATAGAACAGCCACGAGGGGTCATTTTGCACTCGATCAAATTTCAGGACCCTCCTTTCATGACTTTTCCTAGATATGTGCGTTCTACCACCCCAGTATCCTTACATTTTCATAATCACATCAGGATAAGCTAGTATAAAGCTATTTCACAATTTTTCTGTGTAGGTAGCAGCCTAATTTACAAGCAGCTCAACTAGTGGTTGTGTGTAAGTAGCAGCTTGAGCATTGTAAAGAGGGGGTCACTTAGCCCCCCCCCCCCCCCGAGATCACATTCAGTTGATTCACAGATTCACAGATTCTCAACGTTGCTGTGTAACAGACAGAGGGCCTGCTGTCTGGATTACATGGTGTTAGTTAGACAGTTATAGGAATGACGCACACACTCTCCAGGGGTAGGGGTAGTAGTGGTGGCCTGGTGATATGAGACCGTCCCTGTAATCTCTCATTGTAAGTCGCTTTGGATAAAAAAGCGTCTGCTGGTTAAAAAAAATAACATAAAAATGTTTATTTGTATCCGTCAGCCCAATGCCCACTCTTGAATCCAGTCCTCAAAGCATTATTTCCATGTCCATTAATGTCCAGTCTGCACTTACATTACATAGCAAGGGCATTGAACTAGTTTAAATGTTTTGGGACGTAAATGGTTTTGCAGATTGATGAGTGATTGTTAAACGATTTAGGTTAGTAAAGGGTATAGTTCACCCAAATTACAAAATATTTTGTTCCCTACCCTGAAAGGAGTCTATGGACAAGGACTGCAGCTAACACTTTGGCTCTGTTTGTCTAGGTACTCTAAGTGACAGATAATCGTTAGCATGTTTAACTGAATTCCAATACCAGGGTCAATGGACCCTAAGATGTCATGTTTGAAATGTCATGCCTATATCATCCCATATTACTCCCATACCATATGACTCAATCACTTGATTGAAATGATTTGATGATACCATGCCATTTCAAACATGCTAACTTAGGGTCTATTAAGGATGGTTTTGTTTAGCTACATTGGCCTTATAAACAGAAGCAAAGTGTGGATTGAAGTCTGTCCATCTACTCCTTTCAGGATAATGAACCAAATGTGTGATTTTGTCATTTATGCATTTAATAAATAGGCTTGTAGAGAATAGTGGAAGCAACCACGCACGCACGCACGCACGCACGCACGCACGCACACACACACACACACACACACACACACACACACACACACACACACACACACACACACACACACACACACACACACACACACACACACTATTATTTCCTATTAGAGCATATGGCTGTGTATTTCCACATGTCTAAGCTGACTGGTGATGGAACACTGCCCCCCAGTGGACGGGACATGGCTATGCACATCCCATCATTGTGACGTCCACTGTGGCTCAGTTGGTAGAGCATGGTGCCAACAATGTTTAGTTGTGGTTTCGATTCCCACTGGGATCATATATACCGAAAAATGTATGGACACACAGCAATATAAGTCGCTTTGGATTAAAAAGTGTCAGCTAAATGGCATATATAGATAGATAGATATACATATATAAAGCCATATGTGTTGCATACAACAGTTGGAGTGTCACAGTTCTACAGCATGTTCTCTCTAACTATGCTACTCTGTTGGTGAGTTTAACTACTGTAAACACGTTCATGAATGTGGTCGATAAAATCCATAATGAGAAATATCTTGACAAATAGCATGTACACCAATAATACTAAATACACCTGAACAGACTGACATTGTCCTTGTGTCACCAAGATATAATACTTTTTTTTTTTTAAATGTAATAAAAAACACATTATCTTTGTTTTATCTTGTAGATAACATGTATATATAAAAACTGTAAAAACAAATACAACAAACAAAGTACTTAGCTCCTCCTAAGTAATTAATAATAATAATAATAATAATAATAATAATAATAATTATTATTATTATTGTAATAATCTTAAAATCCAGGCTTATTTTGTATCAATTTCGTGAAACTCATCCAAATAAGACTGGATTTTTGGACAAGTCTTGTGAAACTTCAAAATAAGCCTCTAGTGACGTTAGTAAGTAAACATGCTGGTGTTGTCTTATAACACGTTAGTAAGTAAACATACTGGTGTTGTCTTATAACACGTTAGTAAGTTAACATGCTGGTGTTGTCTTATAACACGTTGCTGCAAGCAGTGGCCATGAAGCCTGATGTGAACACTTAGGCAACAATTCCCTGGAGTCTGTGAATTACCGTCAATATTGTCATGAGTTGGGAGAGTTCTGAGGTACCTAGTGACAATATTGATGATAGAACACGGGCTCAAGGGAATTATTGCTTTTATACAATGGTTCCACAACAAATCCGAAAAATTGGGACAAGAAAACAATGTTTTAAGTATTTATGTCCTGACAGATTGTGGTGGTCTTGCTGCAGTGTAGGGAAATCATAACTTAATCTAACCGTGAGGTTATCATTATGAAATCAGGGCTTTGAACGCCTCTCAGATAATGTTTGTTTTCAACAACCCGTTGTAGAAATGAGTCTAGACAACATCATACCCGTCACGCTACTAAAACACCTAGGAATAATACTGTCAGTCTGCAAGACAAATGGAACTAGCTGTGGCTTGTTCTGCATATCATATCATGGTTATGTTCAGGTTAGTTTTATTGAATTTACAAAATGGCAAAAAAAGTGTTTTTCCTTTCTCTGCCAATGGCACTCATCTTACTTACTTAAGATGTCACTTAAGATGACTGATCTGTAGTTGATTCACTTACTTAGATGAATGTAGATATTGTAAGTCAATTTGGTTAAAAGTATGAAAAGAAAATGTGAGGTCTTTACCTCTGAATAGCATGATGAGTACATAGTTTATACGGCTAAACAATACATACAAATAAATAAATAAAAACAAAAACCAATGCTTTTAAACAATATACACAAATTAGTCTAATACGTTTAGAAGTTTGCCTTCAAGAGTTTTGTCATGTAGGGAAATAGCAGATCTTGTGTGACGTTGATTTCTGTTTCTGACAGCCCTTTAGTGTGTGTGAGCGGCATGCTCCCCCGCCTGAGTGCTGGTGAAGGTGTCTGTTTTCAAGCTGAAGGAGGCATAGCTGTATTCTTCTTCTAGTTCAGCCAGCGGCCAGCAATTATATTATAATGGAACTTGTGTTTGGCATTGAACCGTCACATTTTATTTGAACCTTTTCTGCTGAATGCCCTATTTGACTAATTACCAGACAAATCCAAACTGAACCGCGTATAACGTTCGAAATATAATACGAAAGCACTACCCACTAGACTACCACTACCCCCGACACCTGTCATGTGCCCTCCTCTGCCACACTACCCTCTCTCTGGCCGCTCTGGTGTGCTGCCTCCGCCAGGCACAGGTGCGCCTGCTTTGGATGATTGGCCTTGGGTGCACTCCCTGTGGCCTCCCTTCTGATCGCCTGACGCGGGACAGCTGTGAGAAGGGATAGTACCTGCCTTCTATGATGCAGGAGTGAGAAGGGATAGTACCTGCCTTCTATGATGTAGGAGTGAGAAGAGAAGGGATAGTACCTGCCTTCTATGATGCAGGAGTGAGAAGAGAAGGGATAGTACCTGCCTTCTATGATGTAGGAGTGAGAAGAGAAGGGATAGTACCTGCCTTCTATGATGTAGGAGTGAGAAGAGAAGGGACAGTACCTGCCTTCTATGATGTAGGAGGGAGAAGAGAAGGGACAGTACCTGCCTTCTATGATATAGGAGGGAGAAGAGAAGGGACAGTACCTGCCTTCTATGATGTAGGAGTGAGAAGAGAATGGATAGTACCTGCCTTCTATGATGCAGGAGTGAGAAGAGAAGGGATAGTACCTGCCTTCTATGATGCAGGAGTGAGAAGAGAAGGGATAGTACCTGCCTTCTATGATGTAGGAGTGAGAAGAGAAGGGACAGTACCTGCCTTCTGTGATGTAGGAGTGAGAAGAGAAGGGATAGTACCTGCCTTCTATGATGTAGGAGTGAGAAGAGAAGGGACAGTACCTGCCTTCTATGATGTAGGAGTGAGAAGAGAAGGGACAGTACCTGCCTTCTATGATGTAGGATTGAGAAGAGAAGGGATAGTACCTGCCTTCTATGATGTAGGAGTGAGAAGAGAAGGGATAGTACCTGCCTTCTATGATGTAGGAGTGAGAAGAGAAGAGACAGTACCTGCCTTCTATGATGTAGGAGTGAGAAGAGAAGGGACAGTACCTGCCTTCTATGATGTAGGAGTGAGAAGAGAAGGGACAGTACCTGCCTTCTATGATGTAGGAGTGAGAAGAGAAGGGATAGTACCTGCCTTCTATGATGTAGGAGTGAGAAGAGAAGGGACAGTACCTGCCTTCTATGATGTAGGAGTGAGAAGAGAAGGGATAGTACCTGCCTTCTATGATGTAGAAGTGAGAAGAGAAGGGATAGTACCTGCCTTCTATGATGTAGGAGTGAGAAGAGAAGGGACAGTACCTGCCTTCTATGATGTAGGAGTGAGGAGGGATAGTACCTGCCTTCTATGATGTAGGAGTGAGAAGGGATAGTACCTGTCTTCTATGATGTAGGAGTGAGAAGAGAAGGGACAGTACCTGCCTTCTATGATGTAGGAGTGAGAAGGGATAGTACCTGCCTTCTATGATGTAGGAGTGAGAAGAGAAGGGACAGTACCTGCCTTCTATGATGTAGGAGTGAGAAGAGAAGGGACAGTACCTGCCTTCTATGATGTAGGAGTGAGAAGAGAAGGGACAGTACCTGCCTTCTATGATGTAGGAGTGAGAAGAGAAGGGACAGTACCTGCCTTCTATGATGTAGGAGTGAGAAGAGAAGGGATAGTACCTGCCTTCTATGATGCAGGAGTGAGAAGAGAAGGGACAGTACCTGCCTTCTATGATGTAGGAGTGAGAAGAGAAGGGACAGTACCTGCCTTCTATGATGTAGGAGTGAGAAGAGAAGGGATAGTACCTGCCTTCTATGATGCAGGAGTGAGAAGAGAAGGGATAGTATCTGCCTTCTATGATGTAGGAGTGAGAAGAGAAGGGACAGTACCTGCCTTCTATGATGTAGGAGTGAGAAGAGAAGGGATAGTACCTGCCTTCTATGATGTAGGAGTGAGAAGAGACAGTACCTGCCTTCTATGATGTAGGAGTGAGAAGAGAAGGGACAGTACCTGCCTTCTATGATGTAGGAGTGGGAAGGGACAGTACCTGCCTTCTATGATGCAGGAGTGAGAAGGGATAGTACCTGCCTTCTATGATGTAGGAGTGAGAAGAGAAGAGACAGTACCTGCCTTCTATGATGTAGGAGTGAGAAGAGAAGGGATAGTACCTGCCTTCTATGATGTAGGAGTGAGAAGGGACAGTACCTGCCTTCTATGATGTAGGAGTGAGAAGAGAAGGGATAGTACCTGCCTTCTATGATGTAGGAGTGAGAAGAGAAGAGACAGTACCTGCCTTCTATGATGTAGGAGTGAGAAGAGAAGGGATAGTACCTGCCTTCTATGATGTAGGAGTGAGAAGAGAAGGGATAGTACCTGCCTTCTATGATGTAGGAGTGAGAAGAGAAGGGACAGTACCTGCCTTCTATGATGTAGGAGTGAGAAGAGAAGGGACAGTACCTGCCTTCTATGATGTAGGAGTGAGAAGAGAAGGGACAGTACCTGCCTTCTATGATGTAGGAGTGAGAAGAGAAGGGATAGTACCTGCCTTCTATGATGTAGGAGTGAGAAGAGAAGGGATAGTACCTGCCTTCTATGATGTAGGAGTGAGAAGAGAAGGGACAGTACCTGCCTTCTATGATGCAGGAGTGAGAAGAGAAGGGACAGTACCTGCCTTCTATGATGTAGGAGTGAGAAGAGAAGGGATAGTACCTGCCTTCTATGATGTAGGAGTGAGAAGAGAAGGGACAGTACCTGCCTTCTATGATGTAGGAGTGAGAAGAGAAGGGATAGTACCTGTCTTCTATGATGTAGGAGTGAGAAGAGACAGTACCTGCCTTCTATGATGTAGGAGTGAGAAGAGAAGGGACAGTACCTGCCTTCTATGATGTAGGAGTGAGAAGAGAAGGGACAGTACCTGCCTTCTATGATGTAGGAGTGAGAAGAGAAGGGACAGTACCTGCCTTCTATGATGTAGGAGTGAGAAGAGAAAGGACAGTACCTGCCTTCTATGATGTAGGAGAGAGAAGAGAAGGGACAGTACCTGCCTTCTATGATGTAGGAGAGAGAAGAGAAGGGACAGTACCTGCCTTCTATGATGTAGGAGAGAGAAGAGAAGGGACAGTACCTGCCTTCTATGATGCAGGAGTGAGAAGAGAAGGGACAGTACCTGCCTTCTATGATGTAGGAGTGAGAAGAGAAGGGACAGTACCTGCCTTCTATGATGTAGGAGTGAGAAGGGACAGTACCTGCCTTCTATGATGTAGGAGTGAGAAGAGAAGGGACAGTACCTGCCTTCTATGATGTAGGAGTGAGAAGAGAAGGGATAGTACCTGCCTTCTATGATGCAGGAGTGAGAAGAGAAGGGACAGTACCTGCCTTCTATGATGTAGGAGTGAGAAGAGAAGGGATAGTACCTGCCTTCTATGATGTAGGAGAGAGAAGAGAAGGGACAGTACCTGCCTTCTATGATGTAGGAGAGAGAAGAGAAGGGACAGTACCTGCCTTCTATGATGCAGGAGTGAGAAGAGAAGGGATAGTACCTGCCTTCTATGATGCAGGAGTGAGAAGAGAAGGGACAGTACCTGCCTTCTATGATGCAGGAGTGAGAAGAGAAGGGACAGTACCTGCCTTCTATGTTGCAGGAGTGAGAAGAGAAGGGATAGTACCTGCCTTCTATGATGCAGGAGTGAGAAAGGACAGTACCTGCCTTCTATGATGCAGGAGTGAGAAGAGAAGGGATAGTACCTGCCTTCTATGATGTAGGAGTGAGAAGAGAAGGGACAGTACCTGCCTTCTATGATGCAGGAGTGAGAAAGGACAGTACCTGCCTTCTATGATGTAGGAGAGAGAAGAGAAGGGACAGTACCTGCCTTCTATGATGCAGGAGTGAGAAAGGACAGTACCTGCCTTCTATGATGTAGGAGTGAGAAGAGAAGGGATAGTACCTGCCTTCTATGATGCAGGAGTGAGAAGAGAAGGGATAGTACCTGCCTTCTATGATGTAGGAGTGAGAAGAGAAGGGACAGTACCTGCCTTCTATGATGCAGGAGTGAGAAGAGAAGGGATAGTACCTGCCTTCTATGATGTAGGAGTGAGAAGAGAAGGGACAGTACCTGCCTTCTATGATGTAGGAGTGAGAAGAGAAGGGATAGTACCTGCCTTCTATGATGCAGGAGTGAGAAGAGAAGGGATAGTACCTGCCTTCTATAATGCAGGAGTGAGAAGAGAAGGGATAGTACCTGCCTTCTATGATGTAGGAGTGAGAAGAGAAGGGATAGTACCTGCCTTCTATGATGCAGGAGTGAGAAGAGAAGGGATAGTACCTGCCTTCTATGATGTAGGAGTGAGAAGAGAAGGGATAGTACCTGCCTTCTATGATGCAGGAGTGAGAAGGGACAGTACCTGCCTTCTATGATGTAGGAGTGAGAAGAGAAGGGACAGTACCTGCCTTCTATGATGCAGGAGTGAGAAGAGAAGGGATAGTACCTGCCTTCTATGATGTAGGAGTGAGAAGGGATAGTACCTGCCTTCTATGATGTAGGAGTGAGAAGAGAAGGGATAGTACCTGCCTTCTATGATGTAGGAGTGAGAAGAGAAGGGACAGTACCTGCCTTCTATGATGTAGGAGTGAGAAGAGAAGGGATAGTACCTGCCTTCTATGATGTAGGAGTGAGAAGAGAAGGGACAGTACCTGCCTTCTATGATGTAGGAGTGAGAAGAGAAGGGACAGTACCTGCCTTCTATGATGTAGGAGTGAGAAGAGAAGGGACAGTACCTGCCTTCTATGATGTAGGAGTGAGAAGGGACAGTACCTGCCTTCTATGATGTAGGAGTGAGAAGAGAAGGGATAGTACCTGCCTTCTATGATGTAGGAGTGAGAAGAGAAGGGACAGTACCTGCCTTCTATGATGTAGGAGTGAGAAGAGAAGGGACAGTACCTGCCTTCTATGATGTAGGAGTGAGAAGAGAAGGGACAGTACCTGCCTTCTATGATGTAGGAGTGAGAAGAGACAGTACCTGCCTTCTATGATGTAGGAGTGAGAAGAGAAGGGACAGTACCTGCCTTCTATGATGTAGGAGTGAGAAGGGACAGTACCTGCCTTCTATGATGTAGGAGTGAGAAGAGAAGGGACAGTACCTGCCTTCTATGATGTAGGAGTGAGAAGAGAAGTGACAGTACCTGCCTTCTATGATGTAGGAGTGAGAAGAGAAGGGATAGTACCTGCCTTCTATGATGTAGGAGTGAGAAGAGAAGGGACAGTACCTGCCTTCTATGATGTAGGAGTGAGAAGAGAAGGGACAGTACCTGCCTTCTATGATGTAGGAGTGAGAAGAGAAGGGATAGTACCTGCCTTCTATGATGTAGGAGTGAGAAGAGAAGGGACAGTACCTGCCTTCTATGATGCAGGAGTGAGAAGGGACAGTACCTGCCTTCTATGATGTAGGAGTGAGAAGAGAAGGGACAGTACCTGCCTTCTATGATGTAGGAGTGAGAAGAGAAGGGACAGTACCTGCCTTCTATGATGTAGGAGTGAGAAGAGAAGGGACAGTACCTGCCTTCTATGATGTAGGAGTGAGAAGAGAAGGGATAGTACCTGCCTTCTATGATGTAGGAGTGAGAAGAGAAGGGATAGTACCTGCCTTCTATGATGTAGGAGTGAGAAGAGAAGGGACAGTACCTGCCTTCTATGATGTAGGAGTGAGAAGAGAAGGGATAGTACCTGCCTTCTATGATGTAGGAGTGAGAAGAGAAGGGACAGTACCTGCCTTCTATGATGTAGGAGTGAGAAGAGAAGGGACAGTACCTGCCTTCTATGATGTAGGAGTGAGAAGAGAAGGGATAGTACCTGCCTTCTATGATGTAGGAGAGAGAAGAGAAGGGACAGTACCTGCCTTCTATGATGTAGGAGAGAGAAGAGAAGGGACAGTACCTGCCTTCTATGATGCAGGAGTGAGAAGAGAAGGGATAGTACCTGCCTTCTATGATGCAGGAGTGAGAAGAGAAGGGACAGTACCTGCCTTCTATGATGCAGGAGTGAGAAGAGAAGGGACAGTACCTGCCTTCTATGTTGCAGGAGTGAGAAGAGAAGGGATAGTACCTGCCTTCTATGATGCAGGAGTGAGAAGAGAAGGGATAGTACCTGCCTTCTATGATGTAGGAGTGAGAAGAGAAGGGACAGTACCTGCCTTCTATGATGCAGGAGTGAGAAAGGACAGTACCTGCCTTCTATGATGTAGGAGAGAGAAGAGAAGGGACAGTACCTGCCTTCTATGATGTAGGAGTGAGAAGGGACAGTACCTGCCTTCTATGATGTAGGAGTGAGAAGAGAAGGGACAGTACCTGCCTTCTATGATGTAGGAGTGAGAAGGGACAGTACCTGCCTTCTATGATGTAGGAGTGAGAAGAGAAGGGATAGTACCTGCCTTCTATGATGTAGGAGTGAGAAGGGACAGTACCTGCCTTCTATGATGCAGGAGTGAGAAGAGAAGGGATAGTACCTGCCTTCTACCAGGCACCCAAGTGCCTGTTTGTTCTGCTGTCCGTGGTGCTGAAGGGCTGCCTCACACACACACGCACACGCACACGCACACACACGCACACACACACACCTACACACACTAACACCGTACAGTGTATATAACATCTCTATTGATTTGTGCAACAGATGTCCTTTCCTTTCAAGACCACATCTGCACTCCCGACTTCATTGAAGTGGACCGTAACCCAGGGTTTCCGTTAACCGGTAATTCTCGGACTTTGTCCGGTAAAATTTGTCGAAGTCCGACAAATTGAAAACTCGGCGGACAAAATGTCCGGTGAAAATAATTCCCTCTAAGCACAATTTGAATACAATTCGCTAAAGTTCACATTTTGTATTCAAATTGGCTTTGGGCCACCATTCTCAGCTGAGCACCAAACACACACACACAACACTGACCGAGAGAAGGACCCGCCCCCTCCAGCCAGCCTATAGGCTAACCAAAGGGGGCGGGTCCTTCTCTCTCGGGCAGTGCCGCGCGTGCACGAGTGTGTGTGTGTCCGGTGCCCAGCTGAAAATGGTGGCCCGAAGCCGAAAGCCTTAACTTTATCGCACAATAACAAGGATAACAAACGAAACGGACAACATTTACACTAAGATGGAGACAAACTTCAGCGATATGATCTAACAGCCGGTTTTCAGGACGACATACAGACCCGTATGAGCTTACAGGGCTATCCCCTAAGTATGATTTGACAGGCAGCTAAACGAAATGCCTTCCCAACCAGCGGGACCTGGGGGGTGTTCTATCAACGTCGCCAAAGGAAAACCTAGGCCTACTTCGCCAAGTCCCGCGAGACTCTTAAAAAGATCCAGGCATATCTTGATAGATCTCGCGAGACTTGTCAAAACAAGCCCAAACTTTCCTCCAGCGACGTCGATGGAACACCCCCCTGGTTATAGAAATGACGTTGTTTTATTGATAAAAATAAAAAAAAGGGTAAAACTGGAAAGAGAAAATAGAAAACTCACATTAATCCCAAACAATTTAACAAACTTCAGTTAACGTAATGTGGAGTCCGTTCATTGATCGATGCTGTCTGTTCAGTTCCCAGTGAGGCGCCCGTTCAGCGCTGGACCCGTTCAGCGCTGGATTTGACGCATGGCATAGCGCGCATGCGTCAAATCATGTTATATTATTATATAGCTCGCATCTAATCGTATCGGATGAGAAATAGACATTAAATGGCATATATAGGCCGCTACACAACAGTAATCACCGCGACAAACAGCTATATTAGATTTGAAGAAAAAAAAAATATGATTTTGGAAAAAAAAAAAAATATTATATTTTAATATGATGACCGGAATATATCACGTTTGTCCGGTAAATCGAATTCTTCCCGGACACGATGTCCGACGGCAAATTTTTCTAACGGAAACCCTGCCGTAACCTCTCTCAGCCAATTCCCCCCCCCCCCCCCTCCCTCCGCTACGTGACTGTAAAGGTACCCCAGCTCTCCAGACAGATGGGAACACATAGTAGCGTTTGATTAGTTCACTTCCCACTGCCCATGTTTGTTGGCAGTCACGGCAAACAGGTGTGTTTTTTTTTTAAAACGCGGCCTGGCCGTCTTTCAAGAAATAGTTTGGCAACATATGGTGGGAAAGTTGGCTGTCAATCATTCCCCTTATGACTAAAGAAACGGAGCGTCTGGAGAATGACATCAATGTTCTATTGAACGGAGCTTGTTTATTTGATATGGTTAATAATGCAATGTGTCAATGCCATCTACTGAAGGGTAGAGCGGAGGAGTGTACCCGACACGCATCTTCTTAAAGGTGTCATGTTGTCTACACTCACATATGTGTACACACACACACACATACTGTACACAAATACACACACACACACACACACACACACATACAGACACACACAGACTGTACACACACAGACACACGCATACACACACACAGACAGACTGACACACATACTGTATACACACACACACACACACACATACAGACACACACACATACTGTACACACACACACACACACACACACACACACACGTTTCATGTCTATTCCTGAAGTAACCTACCTTGGTAGCACCTTTATGAATCAAAGTCAGTATGGGTTGAACACACCTGCAATTCATAGAGTACTCATGCACTCACACACACACACACACACACACACACAGTCACACACACACACACACACACACACACACACACACACACACACATACAGACACACACTTTTCGTGTCTATTCCTGAAGTAACCTACATTGGCAGCACCTTTATGAATTACAGTCCATAATGGCTTGAACACACCTGCAATGCATAGAGTACCCATGCAAGACACACAGTAAAGGCAAACCACAACCAGGAACTGTCTTTCAAATCCAGCTGGACACATCTTGATGCCTCATTAGCTTCAATCCCCTGCCTTTACAATCGCTTCTTTTCAGTCAGTGGCTAATTAACAACAGTATAGACTTCACTATAGCTGTGTTCACTATAGCCCAGATCTAAAATGTAAAGTTGTAAACACTGTATTCAATATGGCGTATTGTTTGGAGTAACTCCCAGTAGACCTGTTATCTTGACAAACAATAATCCACACAAAAATGATCGGCTCATGTATTCGTAACTTGAAAAGGAGTGAGAATCAAAAATAGTATAGTAGAGAGAGTATCCGGCTGTTTACCATGCCCGGTGGTGACTCAGTGTGTGTTGTTTGAAGTACAGTAGACTGATCATGCAGCGCTATCGCAGGTACCAAACTGTTTGCTGAAAAACCTCTGTTATCACACAGTTCAAGTTACGGGCAGTGGTGCACATTTTGTAATTTCCTGTCTTTTCTGCTGCTTCTGAAAAGCTGTTATTTATAGTGTCCTGTTGTTACACATGACAGCCAGCAGATGTCCCTGTTACACTTGAGGAAACACCCTTTCAGAGCTCGCAGTCTCGCGTGAAGCCGAGGGGCAGCTTCCTCAGCAGTTAGAAACACGACTCCTCATATCCTCTCCTGCCTTCCACTCGCTTCCTACTCAAAACTCATTGGAACAGAACCGCTAGTTTCTCCCCTTTGGATATAATTCTCATCTAATGCTTTGTGAGAAGGCGAAGAGAGGAGTGGGAGGAAGAGAGGGAGGTGGAGGAGAGGGAGGAGGAGAGGAAGGAAGGAGGAGAGGAAAGAGGGGAGGAAGGAGGAGAGGAAGGAGAGGAAGGAGAAGGAAGAGAGGGAGGAGGAGAGGGAGAGGAGGAGGAGAGGAAGGAAGAGAGGGATGAGGAGAGGGAGGAGGAGAGGAAGGGAGAGAGGGAGAGGGAGAGGAGGAGGAGAGCAAGGAAGAGAGGGATGAGGAGAGGGAGGAGGAGGAGAGGGAGGAGGAGGAGGAGATGAAGGAGGAGAGGAATATAATATATGCCATTTAGCTGACGCTTTTATCCAAAGTGACTTACATTGCAGTGAGTGCATACATACATTTTTCAGTATACGTATGATCCCAGCGGGAAGGAGGAGAGGGCGGAGGAGAGGGAGGAGGAGAGGGAGAGGAGAGGTATATATGATCCCAGCAGGAAGGAGAGAGGGAGGAGGAGAGGGAGGAGGAGAGGGAGAGGAGAGGTATATATGATCCCAGCAGGAAGGAGAGAGGGAGGAGGAGAGGGAGGAGGAGAGGGAGGAGGAGAGGGAGGAGGAGAGGGAGAGGAGAGGTATATATGATCCCAGCAGGAAGGAGGAGAGGGAGGAGGAGAGGCCTCAGATGTACATGTGCATAGACATGTATCATGTATCCGTAAAGGTGCTTGCTACTTCCTCAGAGGCCGTGATAAGCATCAGTTTGAACCACGAGGACGACCAGGCTTACCCTGTGTATGTACCTGCTCTGTGTATATACCTGTTCTGTGTATGTACCTGTTCTGTGTATATACCTGTTCTGTGTATATACCTGTTCTGTGTATGTACCTGCTCTGTGTATGTACCTGTTCTGTGTATATACCTGTTCTGTGTATATACCTGTTCTGTGTATGTACCTGCTCTGTGTATATACCTGTTCTGTGTATATACCTGTTCTGTGTATATACCTGTTCTGTGTATGTACCTGTTCTGTGTATATACCTGTTCTGTGTATGTACCTGTTCTGTGTATGTACCTGCTCTGTGTATATACCTGTTCTGTGTATGTACCTGTTCTGTGTATGTACCTGTTCTGTGTATATACCTGTTCTGTGTATGTACCTGTTCTGTGTATATACCTGTTCTGTGTATATACCTGTTCTGTGTATGTACCTGCTCTGTGTATATACCTGTTCTGTGTATGTACCTGTTCTGTGTATGTACCTGTTCTGTGTATGTACCTGTTCTGTGTATATACCTGTTCTGTGTATGTACCTGTTCTGTGTATATACCTGTTCTGTGTATATACCTGTTCTGTGTATGTACCTGTTCTGTGTATGTACCTGTTCTGTGTATATACCTGTTCTGTGTATATACCTGTTCTGTGTATGTACCTGTTCTGTGTATGTACCTGCTCTGTGTATGTACCTGTTCTGTGTATGTACCTGTTCTGTGTATGTACCTGTTCTGTGTATATACCTGTTCTGTGTATGTACCTGTTCTGTGTATGTACCTGTTCTGTGTATATACCTGTTCTGTGTATGTACCTGCTCTGTGTATGTACCTGTTCTGTGTATGTGCCTGCTCTGTGTATATACCTGTTCTGTGTATGTACCTGCCCTGTGTATATACCTGTTCTGTGTATGTACCTGCTCGGCCATCAGTTGTGCCAGCCCGAATGTTGTCATTAACACTAGAACAGCCGTGCCTTTTTACCTACTAAAAGAGCCGCCTCGTCAAATGACGAGAAAAATTGTAAATAAGCCTGCTTCCTTTTTCCTGCTTCCTTTTTCCACAGAAAAAACTGCTAAATAGCTTTATACTAGCTTAGCTTATCTTGATGTGAATTTGAAAAAGTAAGGATACTGGGTGGTAGAACGCACATATCTAGGAAAGGTCATGAAAGGAGGGTCCTGAAATTTGATCGAGTGCAAAGATATAACATTTGTTTTTACTCACACGGGTCAAATGACCCCTCATGGCTGATTAAGTGTTAAACCACTGTCTGATGGTTCGGTTGACAAAAATGAACTCTGCTCATCCATCGGTCAACCATGGCCGGCTGGCCGCTCAAAGAATGGAGCTAATTACATATTTTGTCACATCGATTTGCAAGCCAGCGGCCCTGAATGGAGCCACTCATGGGAGCAAGGAGCATCACGAACACTCTTTACAAATCCACCCTGCTCCCATTGAAAGTCTACGAGACCTTCGGGGGCTGCCAGCTTCCTGTGTGAACACATCTTAGCGCTGTCTCCCACTCAGTCACCATTGTACGTCTCTGTAAAGAACAGATCATTCCAGTCAGAACCAAGTAAGGCCAAATAATTTATGTCAGGTGAAACGAGCCCTACTTTCTGATTTCTTACTTCCCCCAGCCTCCAATCAACCTTTTATATCACCTCATCTTGTGTACATGTTAATAATAATAATAATAATAATAATAATAATACATTTTTATTTGTAATGCACTTTACATAAAGTAATCTCAAAGTGCTACAGATTAAAAACAAGAAGAATAAACAATAAACAGTTTCAATAAAAATTAAAAATAAAGAAATTGGGTAGATGTTCTCCAAGGCTTCGCCTACCTAGGTGGAAAATGTTAAGGAGGAGAGGAAAGAGGGGAGGAAGGAGGAGAGGAAGGAAAGAGGAGAGGGAGGAAAGAGGAGAGGGAGGAGGAGGAGAGGGAGGAAAGAGGAGAGGGAGGAAAGAGGAGATGGAGGAAAGAGGAGAGGGAGGAAAGAGGAGAGGGAGGAAAGAGGAGAGGGAGGAGGAGGAGGAGAGGAAGGAAAGAGGAGTGGGAGGAAAGAGGAGAGGGAGGAAAGAGGAGAGGGAGGAGGAGGAGAGGGAGGAAAGAGGAGAGGGAGGAGGAGAGGAAGTCACCATTGTACGTCTCTGTAAAGACAGATCGTTCCAGTCAGAACCAAGTAAGGCCAAAGAATTTACGTCAGGTGAAATGAGCCCTACGTCTGATTTCTTACTTCCACCAAGGCCAAAGAATAAAAAAACAAACCTTTTATTCCGCCTCATCTTGTGTATGTTGGGTACATGTTGTCCAAGGCTTCGCCTACCTAGGTTGGAACATGTTGACAAGAATCTGCGTTCACCGTTGCTATTTCTAGAGTATTGGCCTTTATTCTCTCGGCATTGTTGTTTGGTTCAACCTTAGAGGGCAGGAGGGCGTAAAACAGGGGGACTGGGAGAGAGAGAGATGGAGAAAGACAGATGGAGAGAGAGAGATGGAGAGAGAGAGAGATGGAGAGAGAGAGAGGGAGAGAGAGAGAGAGATGGAGAGAGAGAGATGGAGAGAGAGGGAGAGAGAGAGATGGAGAGAGATAGAGAGATGGAGAGAGAGAGAGAGATGGAGAGAGAGAGAGATGGAGAGATAGAGAGAGAGAGAGAGATGGAGAGAGAGAGAGATGGAGAGAGAGAGATATGGAGAGATAGAGAGATGGAGAGAGAGAGAGAGAGATGGAGAGATAGAGAGATGGAGAGAGAGAGAGATGGAGAGAGAGAGATATGGAGAGATAGAGAGATGGAGAGAGAGAGAGAGAGAGATGGAGAGATAGAGAGATGGAGAGAGAGAGAGAGAGAGAGAGAGAGAGAGATGGAGAGAGAGAGAGAGCGTGTAATGTACTCATTCCTGGTTCGGTCATTCCTAGACGCACAATCATATTGTGTGATGGCTATTTTGTAAGAGAAAATTGAACATTGTCAGGTAATAATTAGTATTATAGTCATATTTTAGTCAATCTAATTGATGACGAAAGTCTGGATTTCATGAGGTGTCTGTGCCATATTATAGTTTATTACATATTCCCCCCCATCATTAAAAATGACATTTATTTTCCGTGGTCTTTATTTAATTCTGGGATAGGTACTGTAGATAATCGTTTCGACCTAAGCCTTCGTCAGTGTTGACTCTGACTTCGTCAGACCATGACTCACACCCACCCACACACATACACACACATACACACACACACATACATACATACATACATACATACATACATACATACATACATACATACATACACACATACACACACATACATACACACAGACACACACACACATACACACACACGCACACACACACACACACACGTTTCATGTCTATTCCTGAAGTAACCTACCTTGGCAGCACCTTTATGAATCACAGTCAGTATGGGTTGAACACACCCGTACCATCCAAGTCACGTGAAAAAGATAGCATACCCCATTAAAATCTGTCTTTTTCAACATATTTCAACATATGGACATTTGATCTTCATGTTAACAGTATTGAGAGATGGAGGTAATATAACTAAGCAATTAAAACAGGAAAAATACTTTTTTTAAATGATTAAAATGTAATTAATAGAAATGCGAGGAAAACATGTTCACATACATATACAAAATGCCTACAATTAGAATAAAGTGCACCACATCAGGTTGACATGATTAGAACATTGTTAGTGAGGAATGTGGAGGAGCGTGTCTTTAGCGTGTCTTCAGACATTTAGTTTGGTTTGCTCTTGGTTGTTGAGGTGAGCGGCATCACCATGATCCCAGATCAAAAGAGCTCTCTGAGGCCTCCAGAAAGAAGGTTGTAGATGCGGGAAGGGATTTAAAAGATCTCTAAACAATTATAAATCAGCCGTTCCACTGTCCGGGAAAAGTGCCAAACATTTAAAACAACATGCCAACATGGCCAGATCAGACATGACTAGCTAGTTCAGCCCAAGAGCAGACCAAAAGATGCTTAAAGACGTCTAACAATCCTAACATGTCATCACGGGACCGACAGGTAGCTTTTGCCACAGTTGATGTCAAAGTACATGTATCTACCATCAGAAAGAGACTGCACAAGTTTGATGGGAGGTGTGCAAGGAGGAAACCATTGCTGTCAACCCCCCCCCCCCCCCCCCCTCCCTTGATGCAAATCAATCCTACTCATGTCACCTAGTGAAGCAAATAGCAAGAAATCAAGCTTGTTCTGATGAGAAAATGTTCCACTAAATGTAATACGTTCTTTATTTTCTAGCCAGCTTGTCAGGTTAAAATGATCTGTGGCTATGTTCTGTTAAAAAAAACTTGAATTTAATGTTACAAATTTTTAAAAAATACATATATATATGTATATATACTGTATATATATATAGCAATCGGAAGGTCGCTGGTTCGCTGGTTCGATCCCCGCCTCAGGCAGGAGCTGCATGTTAGCTGTTGACTGGAGGTTTGCTGGCATCATATCTAAGGTGCCTACCACTGCCGTTGTGCCCTTGAGCAAGGCACATTACTCCGGGGGTGCTGACTATGGTTGACCCTGTGCCTAGAGCAAAACATACATTGTGTTGTACTCTTTTGTGCAATGACAAAAAGGTTGAATCTAATCTAATGGAGATCAAATATTGATATTGCCCATATTTCTTAAAAAAAAAATATATATATACAGTATTAGTTCTATTACATAAAACATTTTAATAATCTGATCACAAGGTTGGCAGATCGGTGGTTCGAGCCCCGGCTGTCCACATGTCAAAGTGTCCTTGGCCAAGACACTGAACCCCAAATTGCTCCCAGTGAGCAGGCCGGCGCCTTGCATGGTAGCTTGCTGCCATTGGCGTGTGAATGTGTTTGTGAATGGGGGTGATTCAGATTCAGATTCAGATTCAGATTCAGATAACGTTTATTGCCATTATGCATACACATATAGGAATTTGCTTCGGTATTACAGTAAGTGCGTTTATACTTTTTTCACGTGTATACAAAAACAAATGCAAAAATGGGGTGAATGGGGGTGAATGAGAGGCCATTGTAAAGCGCTTTGGATAAAGGCTCTATATAAGTGCAGTCCATTTACATTTTGGTGGACACACCTTTTCTGAGTGCAGTGGTCATACAAACACTCGTATAACACAGATGTACAGGTATGTCTCTTATGCTGACCGATGTATAGACGATTCACTAAATCTACTTGTTGCAAGTCACTTTGGATAACATCGTCCGCTAAACGTCTCTAAAAAGGTGAATGTAAACATGTTCGTAACAGATCCCTAGCATGTCGTCTCCTGTTCTCTCAGGCTGACAGTTTACGACAAACTATCACCACATAGCAGCATGGCAAGCCGTTCCAAAAATAGAGATGAAGCTGTGTATCCTGCTCATTAGGACAGAGCGGCGCTGATGAAGAGAAGATAAAGGAATTAAACACAGTGCTTATCTCCTCTGTTTGCGCGGTGTGACATGACATTCTGTATACTTAGTACACCAGATCCCTGCACACATTAGCAGGTTGCTTTCTCCCCATTGTTTGTCTCAATATCTCAGGGTTATACATACTCGTGCTATTTCTATTAAGTATTTCAAGTATTATTTCCATTATTATACTACTCTTTTGTCGCTTGTCTTATTGTTTATTTTATTTTATATATAACTATTTTATATATAACTATTGACATTTTCGTTTCGTTGCTGCAATGTCAAGGAGCTGAAGCCAAAGAATTGTACTCTCTTATACCTGTATAATGGTTATGATGTAACAATTGACTTGGTTCTGACAATGGATGTCTCTTAGTTAGTTGGCTGGAATGTTTGTAGAGAGCTGAAAGGAGGATGTGTTCTTCCCTTTGCTCTTCATCCACCTCCATATCAACGGTGTCTGGTTGACGCAGACCTCAAGGAACCAGAGTGAGCGCAGGCGGCTGTGTCTCAGGAGGTAGAGACCCACCGTCAAATGATCGCAGATCATACAGATCGGTGGTTCGAGCACCGGCTGGCCACATGTCGAAGAGCCCTTGGGCAAGACACTGAACCGCAAATTGCTCCCAATGAGCGGGCCTGGTGAGGCGCCTTGCGTGGTAGCTTGCCGCCATCGGTGTGTGAATGTGTGAATGAGAGGCCGTTGTAAAGCGCTTTGGACTACGGCGTTATATAAGTCAGTCCATTTGGTTGAAGCAGACGTCAGGGAAGGAGTGGGTGTGGAGAGAGTGACATCTGGATCGGTGACATCGTAACAAGGATATGTTCACAACTTGAAAAGGAAGCGTTATTGTAAGCTATTGGATCTTTTTAGCGTTATTTCAATGGAATCCTTCCTGTTTGTTATAGAGGTGTTAGGTGAACCAGACTTCCATGAGGAGTAAACCTATCTTGAGACCTGCCTAGGCTTGTTCTCAGCAGGCTAAACCCAATATTGTGGTGTGCACTCAGAGGCCACAGAAGAAGACCTGTGTTTGAATCTTAGTTGGCCACAATTAAAAGCTTTTCAAACTCCCTAAATATTTCTTGGTAAGCATTTGTAAAACCGTTCCTCCTGAAAACTGAAATCCTGTTTCGGCTTTAGATACCGAGGAGGGAATATGATGACAGCACAAAAAATGCTCAATGTTTATGTTCCCATTTCCATTTTCTTTGTAGATTTGGAGGCATGTTTTTTGGATGTTGTTCAAAACTGCAGCATCTATTTTCAGCCAAGCTTGGGAGTCTCTTAGCAGGGGGTAGAATCCACATTACATTTCTGGCCAACGTATCAGAGCACTTTCTAGAATCCACATTATTATGTGCACTCAAAAGCTGATGAAAGTCAAAAACTTTTCATTTTTTGACTATGTCGATTCTCATTTTCTTTTTTCTTGGCACCAAGCAACGCAAGTTCAAAGGAAAAAGGTCACGATTGAAGGCTAAGACAGACGATATGTGTATCACCCATGATGAAGTGAAAACCGACACATGCATATACAAGCTTGTTTTCTCTGTCTTTGAGCTGCTGAGATAAGAAGCTCTGTAGGATATGTACAAATCCAATAATTAGATATTCTCCCAACACATGCTTATTACCATGGAAACATTTTTCTTTCTGCTACACATATTTGGTCAATGTGACTTTTTTAATGACCTATCCCATTATGGTTCACATACCATATGCATTTGTATAGACATTGCCCATTAAGTGATAATTGATAACTGATCAGAGGGAGGAGGAGAGGGAGGAGGAGGATATGAAGAAGGAGAGGAGGAGGAGAGGAAGGAGGAGGGGAGGAGGAGGAGAGGAAGGAGGAGGGGAGGAGGAGGGGAGAAGGAGAGAAAGGAGGAGGGGAGAAGGAGTGGTAGGAGGAGGAGAGGAAGGAGGAGTGGAGGAGGAGAGGGAGGAGGAGGGGAGAAGGAGAGAAAGGAGGAGGGGAGAAGGAGTGGTAGGAGGAGGAGAGGAAGGAGGAGTGGAAGGGAGAGAGGGAGGAGGAGAGGAAGAAGGAGGAGAAGACATCTTGTTACTTGTTGAAGACAGCTGAGGGTCGTTTGGTATGACCAGTCGAGGCTAACGTTGACACAGATTATGCTAAGACATGCCAACTGGTGTCGTCGTGTCATCATAATGATGAGGTGCGCTGCCACTTGAGTTGTTTCAGAGGAAAGATGTGATGAGGTGAGACCTTCGTCCCAGTTTAGAGGAGTAGTCTATATATACTGGGGATCACGACCCCAACAGTCTTAACACTAGAACAGGCCCGTTGTAAGCTCTCCGTAAAGGTGTCAGATCGGCTGTTTACACCTGACTCAGATTGGCTGTTTTACACGCCCACCCCCCCCCCAGCCTTCACCCCAGCCTAGCCTCCACCCCCAACCTCCACCCCCCCAGCCTCCACCCCCAGTCTCCCCCCCAGCCTCCACCCCCCCAGTCCACCCCCCAGCCTCCACCCCCCCAGTCCACCCTAGTCTCCAGCTGCTTTGGTTCTGCTCTGCCTGTATCTATCGGCGGGGGGAGGGGGGGGGGGGGGGGGGGGGTTGATGGATGTATGGGCTCCCTGCCATGTAATTATGTGTTGTAGTCGTTTATAACTCCCGGGCGGGGAGCTCTCAAAAGAGTGGAGCCATCCAAACATGCCAAGAACTAATTGTGTAGCCATTTTATATTCAATAAGTGGCTTAAACTAAAACGCGAGTTTTTCCTGACTGAACAAGGTTCTGGATGTATGTATATATGTCACCACAGCCGAAGGCTATCGTGGGTCCTCGTGAACTTTATAGTTTAGCTTACAGAAAATGTACTTGGCTGTGTTGTGTAAGACATGACATATGAGGCCTCCTTAGGAGTCTTTCAAAGTTTTTCCTTTGAAATCTCAAACAGTGAACCGAGAAGCTTTAAGGTTGCTGAACTATGCTGAAAACTTTACTTTGACTCTGATAAATTATGAAAGCAGTGAAAATGTTTATGACCTAAGCATTATGCAAGCGGAAAGTGTGAAAGAACATATCTTAGAACAACTTTCTGGCACCGGAACAAAAGCAATGTTCCATCTTATCGATAAAATGGCTAAGGGCAATGTGAGAAGAAACCAAGGTTTTTCCGACGTTGCTCATTCATTTCCTGAAAAACTGCTTTGAAGTAGCGACATTATCAGCTATTTCATGCAATAAAGAGGTCATATTTGTGGAAATCCTTTAGCGGATCATACCCCACTGGGATTTAGAGCCTTTATCAACGTTGGGAATTCATCTCACGCTCACAGAAACAATTCTGACAAAATATGTAAAGTAGACGAGTTCTTAGCTTAACCTTACCACAAGGGCCTTTAATCCAACCTTTCCCTTTTTTCTCCTACTCATCCCATCACCGGGAGAGAGATTGGAATATACCTAGCTCCCTCTATGCGAGACAATGGCCAAATCAGTCAATGTTTGGATTTGTGATGTATCCTTCGGCAATGTCATGACAAAGAGCTCAATCTGGTTTAAGTCTCATAATTTACCGCTTTATGTGCGTCCTTGTCACACACAGAAGTGATGAAACTGCGGGACATCAGTAACTTACGTCGGGGGTGGTGGCACGGGGGGGGGGGGGGGGGGGGAAACCTTAGCTTGACATCACAGCACTTGGGTGAAACAAAGGCTACACACAAGGGAACCGACAATATGGGGGCGGCGGTAGCCTAGAGGGTAGGGAGGCCAGCTAGCGAATGGGAAGGTCGCTGGTTCAAATCCCCGCTTCAGGAGGGAGCTGCCCTTGAGCAAGGCACTTAACCCCTAATTGTTCCAGGGGCGCCGGCTATGGCTGACCCTGTGCCTAGAGCAGAAAAAAGATCCAATTCGAACAATTGACTGACAAGTTGATTGCTTGGCGAATAAAAACATTATTCTTCTTCTATGTGAACTCCTTGTTGTGTGAGCGAGGCGCACGTTGTAATTGTTTGTTGTGTAAAGATGTGTATGCCGCTTATTCAATTTGACTGCGGTGATGAGTATCCAATATAGTGTTAAATGAACCCCTTAATTTCACCCTTGAGCAAGAATGGCCCAATTACCACAATCAAAAGCCTCGTCTGATCCGGAAAACATTGGGTTATTCATGTGTTTATTTTTTGCAGTGTATAAAAGAATGCGTGTGAAACTTGAAACGGAACGTTATCAGAAATCCCACCGCAGAATATACAGTAAGTAGGCGTTAACAGATCGCAGTGACTGTAACCTCAGCCTTGACTTTCGCCCCTCACAGACCGCAAACAAATCTGCTGCCGTGTAAATTGACTGCAGAGGATACTGTGTGTGTGTCTGCACTACTGGCACATGTGTGAGCTGCTTGCACACTCGCCCTCCCTTCCCCTCAGCGGGCCCGCGCACTAATTATGAACTAGGGTCGTCGAGGTAAAGATCGCCCATTAGAGAGAAGAGCGACTGAGAGAGGCCCTATTGGATGTATAGGGTAGCTTATTACAGAGCGAGGAGATTCGGTTATCGTATTCATGTTGTATTAATGTTGCCGCTGCTTAAGTGGGTGGGGGGCGAGTGGGATGGGATCGGGGGGGGTGGGACGGGGAGTGTTTTTCATTGAAAAAATGACAAATGGAAGGAAAATAATGTTTTTAATCTCCATTGTATGTTTTCCATCTTGTCCTTCAATAAGAAAACATGGAATGTAATGCTGCTGCTGCTGTAGGTAGTAATAGGTTATTTACGTTATGTAGACGCCCAGGCCATGTTTATCTAACCAGGGGTCTCCCCAGAGGACGGGAGAGTGGTGCCGCTTCGTGCTGTGAAGATGAAGGCACCTCTATGGAAACATTTCACAGCAAATTAAATTACGTACAGTACCAGTCAAAGGTTTGGACACACCTTCATATTCAATGTTTTTTTCTTGATTTATATATTATTTTCTACACTGTAGATTAATACTGAAGACATCCAAACTATGAAAGAACACATATGGAATTATGTAGTAAACAAAAAAAAGTGTTAAACACAACCAGAATATGTTTTATATTCAATGGTAGCCAACCTTCTTCAGTATTAATCTACAATGTAGAAAAAGAAATAGAAAAATAACAAATAAAACCATTGATATGAGGAGGTGTGTCCAAGCGTTTGACTGGTATTGTATTTTGTAATGATAGAGTAACGGTTAAACTCGTCTTTGTTCGCCAATGACATTGTTGTGTCAAGGAAAGCGAAAGTGAATGATGATGTCCCTCAGTGAGTGAATTCAGTTGTTTAGCAGGATGTTTGGAGATGGATGAGTGGATGTCACGAGGCTGACAGACTAGGGGCGCCCCAGGGCCGCTACCGGCCATTTAGGTCCCCTAAGCGTAATCGCATATGTGTTGCCTATGGGGGTGGAGGGGGAGGCAAGCGGAGAGTTTTTCGGTTGGCGGGTAGGGGGGGGGCGAGTGGGCGGGGGGTTTTCGGTTGGCGGGTAGGGGGGGGGCGAGTGATTGGTCCTTTGGGTGGTCGCGTGCTGCTAGCGGATGACATTTTTGTCATGGGGGAGGGGGGGGGGGCGGGGTTAAATGGATAGCACTAGCAGTGGTGGTCTAATAATGGTCTGGTGCCTATTGTAGTTCATTTGTAGCTTCATCTTCTAAATAATCATCATCATCTAAATAATTCATTATAATGAAGATCGTTAGGTTGTTTTGGTGGTTGCAATGATGCGCAGGTACATAGTGGCGGTCCTGAGTGTACCTGGAGGGCCCATTCCATCCCAGAGTCCTCCACCGTGGAACAACTCCTCCCTCTGTCCTGGGAACCAAGTTCTTGGTGGCACAAAACATCCTACAGCCGAATGAAAGCCTGAAGTGGGGGTCCTATTCGGCTCACCCGACTCCACCAAACTGATCACCAACAGCCTAGGCAGTCTGGCCCCTCGTGTCAAACGCCCATGTCACAAACCTCGGTGTGACATTCGACCCCTTCGCCTTTAAGTTTGACAGGTTAATACAGTCGTGAAAGACAGTTTCTTTCAGTCACGTACAATTGCCAAAGATCAAGTCCTTTCTCTCGTCCAAAGATCTTGAGAAGGTCATCCATGCATCCACACGGATAGACTACTCCAACTCCCTTCATACAGGGATCAGTCAGTCGTCCCTCTCCCGTCTGCAACTAGTCCAGAACGTCGCTGCCAGGCTCCTGACAGGTACCCGGAAGAGAGACCCTATTACCCCAATTCTGGCCTCTCTCCATTGGCTTCCAGTGCGGGTTCAGGATTGACTTCAAGGTCCTCCTGTTTGTTTTTAAAGCCCCGCTCAGGCCTGCTCTTATCCCATCTCAGACCTCTTAACCCCCCCTCTTATCCCACCTCCAGGTCCCTCAGGTCGTCTAGCTGAGGGCTTCTGGCTGTCCCAAAACCCAGGCTCAAGCTCAGGGGTGACCGTGCCTTGTCTGTGGCAGCCCAGAGACTGTGGAATAGCATCCCCCCTCTCAATCAGATCTGCCCCCTCTCATTCAGATCTGCCCCCTCCATCGGTTCCTTTAAGCCCAGGCTAAAAACACACTTATGTTCTTTAGTGATTCCCTACTGGGGTTTTGATTTGTGACTGTTGATGTGAGACCAATGAGACCTTCGTTACAACCATGAAATAGACCCAATAAAACATTGTGCACAATATAATCAATTAAAACATGTACATTCCTCGGATGAAAGATCCCTTTTCAAGTTTCTTAAACTGACTAATGCGGGGTACACACATAAGGATTTTTTGGCCGGTTTTGGCCCGATTTTCGGATGTCTGAAAACAACAGAAAACGCCCGGTTATCAGATGGCTCTTAACATTTTCCTATAACAAAATCCTGTGGTGTGAGGTGTGTTAAGAGTCACTTCTCTTCAATTGTGCAATCAACTCTCCCGGCAACCTGCTCGGAAAATGGGCGTGGCCGGCAATCGTAAATGTGAAATGCGTTCAATACTTCCGGTTGCCAGATTGTTTGGTGAAATTAGCGGTTTTAGACTGTGGTTAGGGTGGAAAATGTCATTCCCATCTGGCAACCCTGCTCGCCAATCAAGAAGCGAGCTGACTTCTTCTTTATGTCTGTGGGGTGCTGAAATGGGGAAATCGGCGCACAACACACACAACACGATCAAGGCTGTTCAATTCAAGATTTTGTTTCTTCATGTGTGGGGTCTGTCTCAGATATGATTTCTGTTAAGATTTAGAAATTCCTTATCTGTGTACCCCGCTTTAATGATAACTAAGATAAGTTAATTTGAGTACTTTTTGAAGGTTGTTCCAAGTACTCAGAAACAAAAGACTGATGCTTTCTCAGGCCTTCACTTCCTTGTACTATATGTTTTAGATAGCTAAGAATTGAATGTGAAGGATCGACGGAGGAGGCAGACACTGGGGTGAGGGCTCATTTGTAACAGCCGCTGGTGAAGCCGGGAACAAGTCGATCGACGAACCAACCGTTCAGACTTTTATTCCGAAAGATGTAAAATAAACGTCAACGTTGTTGAAAATCAATGACACACTCGCTAGTCGAGCCAAAACATTGCAATGCAATGGATCCGGTGAGTAATCCCCACTACTACCTTCCCGGTTTCAGCAGAGCTGCTGTCATATTTGTTATGTATGGGAAAGAGGAATAATATTACTGTATCAAACGTGTGCAGCTGTGTTGTAAGAGTACAGGTAGTCAGAACACACCAGGGAAGAGAGTCTGTGTGTATCAGTAACAAGGGGGGGAGGGGGGGGGGGGGGTAGGGGTAAGTAGTTCTCCTTGTGAAACTGGCAGGTACACGCTCTTTTGATGAGCGTCGATTTAGCGAGCTACTCTCTGGACAATCAGGAATAACAGTTCCCCTGCTCGGGGCGATGCTGCATGCTGTTTATCCTGTCTTCCCCTAGAACATCCTCTGTTAAAATATTCAGCACACACACACACACACACACGCAAGCACTCAAGCACACACACACACGCATACGCACACACATGCGTACGCACACACAGATACACACACAAGCACACACCCCCACACACACTGTGCTAGCGATGTGTTGGCAGATCTTGATCAAAAGATCAACGATTGAAATAAGTGGTACACCGACCATAGAGTCGTTCACTATAACGAGTGTAAAAGTGTGTGAAAGTAGAGAAGTAGCTACTGTCTCTGTGGCCTCTCCACGGCTCAGATGCAGTTGTGTGATTATTTATTCAAGCAATGAACCATAGCCCCCCCCCCCCCCCCCCCTAGAACGTTAGAATGTAGTATTCTTGCCAATCACTGACTGAAATTGAAACTGTAAATGTTTCTCTTCCAGAGTGAAACTTCTGAGGATCTGGAAACCATTGAGTGAAAAACAACATCAATACAAAATAAAAAAGCGTTTTGTGTTATGGAACACTTCGGTGAAGGTGTAGGACTCCATTACGGTTCCACCTCACTACTCTCTGATTGGTCCTTTGGGAGGCTACCACCTCACTACTCTCTGATTGGTCCTTTGGGAGGCTACCACAGTCTTTGTCTCCTACTGAACCTCCGGCCTGACTCTCTATGATTCTACCTTTGACATTTTACATTACATATGTTAGTTCACCTCCTTCATAGAAGCAGCCATTAACGCAGCCATTTCATGTTCAATGTTAGTCAAGACTAAAAACCCATCTTTTTAATATAGCCTTTAAATGACTAAATAATTAAATTATGACTATATAATGATTGGAGCACTTTGAGCTGCCATGTTTGTAGGAAAAGTGCTATACAAATAAAAGGTTATTATTATTATTATTATTATTATTATTATTATTAACATCTAATGATGTATTACTGCCTGCAATCACACTCACACACACACACATACATGCATACGCATACACACACACACAGACACACACACACACACACACACACACACACGCACAGACACACACAATCAGCAGACACACGCACGCACACACACACGCACACACACACGCACACACACGCACACACAAACAACGCATTTACATTTTGGGAATTTTGGCAGACGCCTTTATCCAAAGCGACTTACAACATACATGTTGTCTAAGTGTGTGAACCGTCCATCCATCAGGCATTGTAAGAAAAAAGTAATCTATGCTATAACCCGGAGCCTCTGGCAGTTGCAATGCTAGAAGAAGGAAGAGTTTTTATTTATTTATGTATGTATGTGTTTATGTTTCCTCCCTTTAGTCTAACGGGTCAGGGCAGGGCAGGAACTAGGTGGGCGTTCCTCGGGAATCATTTGAGGGCGGAATGTTCTAGCGTGTATTTGAGACACAGCACCAGGACGAGTATCAGACATATGTATTCATCTCAACTGGGGATTTGATTTATTTTCCCTTTCTTGAAAGAGGCCAAATGAAGCACCCCAATTTGGATTAGGATTGACCTGGTCAAGCCTTCAGACTGGGGCTGAGATGGAGGCTGGGCCTGTTACCAGACAGAC
>NC_137687.1:22267342-22284842 GCF_963989245.1 Nansenia antarctica
CTCCGTGTTCCAACTATGTCTCACTTAACAGATGAAAAACAGGGACTATGTTAACTGTTTACATAGTAAAGGTATCGGCGCTAATTAGGGCCATGGAGATTACTGAACTTTGACTTCTTTGTGGAGAGAGAGAAAAAGGCGCCGGTAATCTTGAGTCAACCCTCTTGATAAGATCCTTAGTGCTCTTGACGTAACTCGGTTACGGCGGTTAATTAACGATGGCAGCTGTGTTTAGCGGCGAGGTAGGGATTTGCGCAGATGTTGCCTTGTGGATCCAGGCGCGCGCGAACGGGCTCATATTCCCCTACTAGTGGGAGAATTAGCCACATTAGGCCTCATTAAAATAGCGCTTATACCTCAGAGGAGACGACCGGACCTCTAACAAGCTCGGACACCGCTGTCCAAATGAGGTCCGTCATCTGGTTGTCTTGACCCTTGGGTTTTTATGCCGAGGCCCCTTGATACTGATTCATATTCATCAGCTACCTTTAGATGAAGTGGAGTTCAGTAATAGTGCTACTACAGAAGGGTCGGTTAGTCCCAGGGGGAGGCTGGTGGAGGTAGGAATCGGAGGACGGGCTCATTGTAATGCATGGGACGGTGTCAAACACACGCGTGTCCACCGTTTAGGGGATTAAAACTGCTCCTACCCACTTTATCCTTGTTAATATTGGTCCCACAGATCTGCATAATCCATTCATATCCCAAATGAATAACAGCTCTACATGAGTGGTTGGCTGGTGGAGATGGAAATTGATGGGCGGGCGGATGGGAGGATGGGCGCATGGAATGGTATCAAACTTGTGTACAATATCCTAATACACAATACATAATCCCTCCACATCCTAACACATAATCTCTCCACATCCTAACACATAATCCCTCCACATCCTAACACATAATCTCTCCACATCCTAACACATAATCTCTCCACATCCTTACACATAATCTCTCCACATCCTAACACATAATCCCTGCTCTTCCTAACACATAATCTCTCCACATGCTAACACATAATCCCTGCACATCCTAATACATAATTGGCCGGTTTCAGAGACAAGGCTTAAGCCTAGTCCTGGACTAAATCACACTTTCAATGTAAAATCTCCATTGAAGATGTTTTTTAGTCTAGGATTAGGCTTAAGCCTTGTCTGTGAAACCGGCCCAATATCTCCACATGCTAACACATAAACCCTTTACATACTAATGAATAACAGTCATTGGTTAAAAGGGATAAACATTCATTTGATTTAATAGTTCAACATAAATAAATGATTAACCCATGCAATACCGGCAATTCCCAAAGGTGTTGTTAATGATACATCTATTATGTGCATGCTAAATGAATGCCTGGATAGCAATAGCCCGCTCCTGCCATCTTTAATGTTTTGCTGAGACAATTCTGTGTTTATCCACAGATCTGGGTTTTGATATTAGCGTGGTTAATGGGGCAATAGATAGGAACAGCTTGCAATAGTTTACCAACGCTCTCTCTCTCTGCCGTTTCACAGTTTGCATTTCAGCTCACATCGAGTTCTCACACGTCTTAATATCGTATTTATGCTGTCAAAGTTGTTGCTTTTTTTTTGTTCTGCATCTGTATACTTTTAGACTTAATACTCATTGCGTTTAATCCTATTGCCCCCACTCCTTTGGAGCGTCAAGCTCAGTCATTTTTGTGTGAGGGCTTTTTTGTCGCCTCTTCCCTGAGTGTATTATCCGATCCATCTCTGTTTCCTTCTTCCTAATCACACCCGCTGATAGCATCCTGTTTCATTTTCTTCCATAGGTCATGGTTGGTTATTTAATTTAGCCACCCCCTATCCTCCAGGACATAACACAGGCAGTTGTTATTAATGAAGACTAATGTGTTGATTAGCGGTGGTGTGGTTTTCCAGCTTTCACAGCCAGAGAGATAGATATTGTACTTTAAGATATAGTGTGCATTTGTCTTGAAGAAGTGGACCTACAGTATGTGTTAGCGGATAGTTTGGACGAGAGCCATCTGGAGCACAGTGTCCTGCAGGCACGTCAAGCTGTGCTGCTGCCTGGCCTTACATCCTTGTTGGCTCCCCCGTCTGTGCAGATAATATCGTATACGCTTCCAAGGAAGAAGACAGTCAGGCTGGTTTTCAATCGTTTCGACACACAATTTTTTAGATTTTCATAGATTCTCAATACTTATTTCCCACCCCATGTATTTTGAGGCCATTCAATGTAGGCTCTTTGACCTTTGACCTTTGACATTTCCATGTTTGTATGTGTCCTGTATCGGGGTGCTGTTTGCATCCTGATTGGGTTCGCATAAAAAACTGACACAATGTGATTGGATCACAAGATTGGAGGTGGACGAGCACATCATATTGTGGCCGAATCGCAGACCAGTGTAAATGTCATCTGGAGACGGAAGTTTACAGCTTTGTTCAATTGCTAACACACCTTTTTGAATACAGGACTCGTTTGACATTTTTGGCATTTAGCAGACATCTTTTTCCAAAGCGACTTACAATCGATACTTTTGACTAAGCAAGTGAATCATCAATTCACCAGCAGGAAGAGTAATCTAGCTCAGGCCAGGGGGCCATTGGCAGTCGTTGTGATAGAAGAAAACATTTTTTTTTATAGACACTGGAGAAACAGTACAAGGGAAGCTCATTCCACCAGCGGGGAGTTAGTGTAGAGAGAGATGTCATTTTCGCCAAACACTTAACACATTTCACAAAACCACACGCCCAAAGTGCAAAACACCTCATAATATCCTGCAAAATCAAGCACTGCATTCAAAACTACCTAAACACACTCAAAATCTAAAACACACTTCATTCATATTACCAGATTTGTGTCCAACCAACTGAAATTCTCAAACAAGAGCACTTTCAGTTTTGGTACTTTTTGTACCTGTTTTTCTCTATTTCTTTCACATGTTTTCTGAAAGCATGGCTCATTTTCTCTTAACTCTAAACACAAATCCAAAAACCGACACACACAACCCTAAACACAAATCTCAAACGACTACATTCAAAATAATGTTATGTCTTCTCAAAATGAAATTTAGTTTGTCAAATTACACACACCATTTTTTTATTTTTTTATTTAGCCTTTATTTAACCAGGGTCGGTTCCATTGAGATACAATGCTCTCTTTTTCAAGGGAAGTCTGGCCAAGACAGCAGCTTAAAAACATCAAGTTTCAACAGTTAAATCAAACAGCACAATTACACAATAAAACAACACCAGATCAACAACAACAAATAGACAAAATACAATTTGATCAGAGCAATAGGATAAAAAATAATGGGACTTTCATATCAAATATAAAATAACTTGCAAAGCATCTATGTCTGACAAAATTGACTTAAAACACAACTTAGAACATTAAAATCCACAGACCTCACAAACAAGGATTCAGGTAGCTGCCATCTTGGATTGGGGCGGGGTCATACATAGGCCGTGTTGATAGATAGTTTGATAGTTTGATAGTTTGATTCAATCAAATGAATAGACACTTCTAAGAACCAATCAAATGAATAGACACTTCTAAGAACCAATCAAATTAGTAGACACTTCTAAGAACCAATTGAGCACTGATGTGCTCAATGGAAAACACTATGATCAGAGGAAAACACGACTATGATAAGATTATCAATGGGTCTTTTGCATGTTCAGTCTTACACTACATATGTACAGTAGTTATGTGTTCATACTCAAATATAAAACACACACATACAATAATATAATGATTTTTAAATCTGAAATACTGTATACATCTCAGCAAACACAGTTGGATTCGTAAAATATTCTTCAAACAGAACAAACAATAGAAAAAAGAAAATAAGCCTTCTGCATATACTGTAAAGAAAAATAAAATGAGGCTTCATCCTGCCTTTCGTTTCTGTCTGGCCACAGGACCTCATCAACTTCACAGACAATAATAATAATAATAATAATAATAATATCTTAGATTTATATAGCGCCTTTCTCAAACCCAAGGACGCTTGTTCTTGGGACAATGTTCTCCCTGGCCAAGCAGCGGGGAAAGTATCGCCTGGCATGACGAATCCAGCCCTGATATACTTCAACAGCTACATCACCGTGCATCCTCCATTTTTTGATTGATTGATTGATTGAAAACTTTATTAGAAGATTTGCAGAAGTAGGTACATGAAAGTACATATTACATACAAGGTCAACTAACAGGATAAAAACCCAAGAAAGCCACTGGCTTATTTCAATTGGGGTCCTTGATTCTCAATTCATCGTCCATTGCTTGTAGAAGGGGTATGCTCTCATGGGGCCTGCGTTCATATACCTTCCAACTCCAAGCTGGAAAAAAAAACTCCTCAATAGGGTTGAGAAATTGAGAATATGGTGGCAGATGAAGAACGGAAAAAAATGTGGGTGGTCGATGAACCAGTCGTGGACCAGAGTAGCCCGGTGGAAACGTACGTTGTCCCAGGGCCATCCATCTGCTCGGCTGGGGTGAGGATGCTGTGTATTGTGTCCAGGAAAGTGATGAGATGGGCACTATTGTAGGGGCCAAGGGTTGAATGGTGATGGAGGACACCTTGGTGATTTATGGCTGCACCCATGGTGATGTTCCCCCCTCGCTGGCCAGGAACCTCCACAATGTCACGCTGGCTGATGACGTTCCTTCCCCGTTAATGCCTTTGTGTTCTCCTAGGTCGTAGTCTCGGTTGTCCTCTCGCTCTTGCCCGTCCTCGTCCTCCTCGTCCTCTCACTCTCACTCCTCTCGCTCTACCTCTCTCTGCAAAGAGAGAATCCATTGTTCTCCAACACTGGCTGATGACGTTCCTTCCCCGTTAATGCCTTTGTGTTCTCCTAGGTCGTAGTCTCGGTTGTCCTCTCGCTCTTGCCCGTCCTCGTCCTCCTCGTCCTCGTCCTCTCACTCCTCTCGCTCTGCCTCTCTCTGCAAAGAGAGAATCCATTGTTCTCCAACACAGGAGAGCTCACCTTTGGCCCTTGTATTGCTAAAGCTTATGAATGCTAATTGAAATAGCAATAGGGTGTTTGCCCATAGGAGGAGTGTGATTGTGTGATTGGTGGTTTGAGTTTAGTATTCTGAATGGTAGTGTTTTCCATGTCAACACAACAGAGGTTTTATCAATGAAGATTGTGTCAAATGTCGAGAATTGTGTGTAGTGTTTTTTGCGAAGAGTGTGGTTTAGAACTACCAAATGAGTGAAAAGCAGGAAATGTGTTTGTATTTTGTGCAGAATTGGTGTGATATAAGGTACACGAGTTTCAGGTTTTGGTCATTGTGTCTCAAGCTCTGATGTTAGTGTTGAAGCAATTGAGAAAAACTGTAATTAAATAGTTCTGTATGTAGAGAGATTGTTCAAGTCTACATAGATAGATATAATTTCATTTTAAAATATATATTTTTTCTCCACAACAAATCAGTGCATCAGTGCACAGCACACAGTATACATTACAGTCAAGTTGTGTGACCAAAAGATATGCTCTCTATCGAATACAGGGGAAAATATCTTCTTCTATCTTTCTTTTTTTTGCATCTCGCTGCCAAGCTGCGTTTGGCCAAAGCACCTAACCAACATCACAGGCAATATCTTCCCTGGCTAGACATCTAGGGAAGACGTGCCTTGAGTCTGGTATCCAGCCCTGGATAGCACCCATATCAATATCATCACATGCCTCTTCCATTGCCTACAGGACAGCCTAGTGTAGTGTACTGTAGTCAGTCTTGTACTTACATCCACATATTCATGTCTCTGCTTTATTCTTTAAGAACTTCTCTCAAAAGGCAAAACCCTGTAAAGCTGTTTTATGTGCGCTTGGTTTCGTTTGAGAAGCCAATGCGGACAGGCTGACTTGCCAGATGTTGTGCTGTTCCTTATGATGTGGCTTTGAATCTCGAGTCTAAGGCCTGGACTACACGTATATGGATATTTTTAAAGCAGATATTTTCATCCTTGTTTTTAAAAAAAACTCTATCCACACCACAAAAATATCTCTGTCCAGACGAAAAGCCAAAACTGAAATATTTTTTGTATCTGTCAAATACCGTAGAAGAACGTTGTGGGCATGCGCAGTCAGTTGTAATCAAACGGCGGCAGTGACTCAAAACGTAAACAGACCAAATTCTTTGAAACAGACCAAAAAACAGTACAAAACAGCCAGAAAAGCAAGTTATGGCGACCAGTTTCTTGTACAGTTATAGGGTGTATGACATGGCAGCCATTCAAGAAGTAACTCTCTCCCTCCCTCCCTCTACCTCTTCCTCTACTCCTACCTCTCACTCTACCTCTACCCCTACCTCTCACTCTCTCCTCCCTGTAACTCTACCTCTCACTCTCTCCCTCCCTCTACCTCTTCCTCTACTCCTACCTCTCACTCTCTCCTCCCTCTAACTCTAACTCTCACTCTCTCCTCCCTCTAACTCTACCTCTACTCCTACCTCTATCCCTCCCTCCCTCTAACTCTACCTCTACCCCTACCTCTCACTCTCTCCTCCCTCTACCTCTACCCTTACCTCTCACTCTCTCCTCCCTCTACCTCTACCCCTACCTCTCACTCTCTCCTCCCTCTACCTCTACCCCTACCTCTCACTCTCTCCTCCCTCTACCCCTACCTCTCACTCTCACTCTCTCCCTCCCTCCCTCTACCTCTACCCTTACCTCTCACTCTCTCCCTCCCTCTACCTCTACTCCTACCTCTCACTCTACCTCTACCCCCACCTCTCACTCTCTCCCTCCCTCTACCTCTTCCTCTACCCCTACCTCTCACTCTCTCCCTCCCTCTACCTCTACCCCTACCTCTCACTCTCTCCCTCCCTCTACCTCTACCCCTACCTCTCACTCTCTCCTCCCTCTACCTCTACCCCTACCTCTCACTCTCTCCTCCCTCTACCCCTACCTCTCACTCTCTCCCTCCCTCCCTCTACCTCTACCCTTACCTCTCACTCTCTCCCTCCCTCTACCTCTACCCCTACCTCTCACTCTCTCCTCCCTCTACCTCTACCCCTACCTCTCACTCTCTCCTCCCTCTACCCCTACCTCTCACTCTCTCCCTCCCTCCCTCTACCTCTACCCTTACCTCTCACTCTCTCCTCCCTCTAACTCTACCCCTACCTCTCACTCTCTCCTCCCTCTAACTCTCACTCTCTCCTTCCCTCCCTCTACCTCTACCCCTACCTCTAACTCTAGCTGCTATGTTGGTTTCCATTGTTGGTGTAAAAAGGTTGTCTTTTTCACCTGTGGTCTTTTTTATAGTGCTTACATCCTGATCGATGAGTCGACAATTAAGCAACAAGGTGTTTGGCCAGATGGCACGTGTATTGGCCGAATGGTCTATGGCTGGAGCATTTTGATTGGCAGTGTTTTGAAATGGCAAACAAGTGACTTTATGTCAGATTCCTGTGTTTTACGTGGAGAACCGTGCGCAGTGTGTCGCGAAATGTGCCATGTTGAATTGCAAATTGGGTGCAAAAGGAAAAAAATATGTGTTTAGTGTTTTGGAGACTTGAGCCGAGGTTTGGCTCTCTGAGTGTCAGTTTCAATAATGTATGTGTCATTTTAGTGTTAACAATTGAAATCTGTTATCAGATCAGACATGATCACGCATTGCAAGGTGTAAATGGGGTCTGTGCTGCTGTAGGCCATGTGTTGACAGAAGTAGTCCAACTCTTGTTTGTGTGCAGGTCTTCTTCGTTTCCAGTGTAGAGAACAGTTTTACCAGGTGCAAAAAGGGTACATTAGTCCCTGTAGAGTTCCATGTAGAACCTGTTTGAGTTCCATGTAGAACCCTTTTGAGTTCCATGTAGAACCCATTTTGGTTGGAAAAGGTTCAACATCAGGATTATTTCCTTTCAGGTACACATTAATAACCTTTTTGTAATAAATATACTTTTTTTCGTATTTGTAAATTCCTCTAAAGTGTTCCATCTCCTTTCTTAGACTCAAGTAACAATGCTCAGACCGTACCTTCTCATCTCTCTCTGGCTTGTGTTTATGGCTGCGTTCGAGAATTCGCTCTGAGAGCGCCGGAGCGCACACTGGGTTCAACGTCATAAAGGGACCAAGTCATTTTGATTGGACAAGAGGCATTCCATGAGTGCTGATCAGATTTCCAGAGCGTATTTTACGAACGCACCCTATGACAGCCTACCTGTCTCGTGTACATGTTCCATGTTGTTTTCCCTGATTCAGGATACAGGTGCTGAGAACATGGAGGACAGGTGTGTCCAATTACCAAAACAAATCTCATTTCCTGTTTTTGTTATTGCATGATTAAATCAGTTAAATCAATACGGTAACGCAGGGCTAAATATGGATATTTTAAGATGTATTTTAAACATGTCCACAGTGTCTGCCCTCCTCAGGTTCTCTGGCAGGCTCTTTCACAGCCTGAGGGCATAACAAATAATAATTTCCATAACAGCTGGATGTATGCTTAACCCAGACTGCTGTATCTACAAGTCATCTGCCGTGCTCGTAGATAATTCCCCCACCGGGCTCTATGATCCACAAGTTAGAAGGCTGGGTCCCCCTTGGAGTCTGGTTCCTCTGAAGGTTTCTTTCTCCTGGAGGTTTTTATTCCTTGCGACTGTGCCCTATGTCAGTTTTGCATGGCTTGCTTTCTGCTGTTTTATATGGCTTGCTTTCTGGGGGGTCTATGGTTTTGTGTTAGTTCATTATTGTTTTGAATTGCATTGATTGTTTCGAATGTTTAGTGTTGTTCTCGTCGTGAAGCACTTTGAGACATTTGTCCATTTAGCCCTTGTGTGATGTTCACTTTTTGGTCCCTTTGGTACTGTTCCGGTCAAATTGACCCGGGGCATCATTGGTGTTTTAAAAGCACTTGTCCTGACACGGTGCTCCTAGTCCCAAGGGTGACCCGTACAAGGGAGTATACTCAGGGCGCAAGAAAGCCCCAAAATAGCCCATAATATAAATGTAAAAAAGAGCTATACAAATACATTTGATTGGTTGATGATCAAGAAATGTTGGGGGGGCTGTGCTTCGTCTCAACCCTCACCTTAGACCTGGGTAAATATGCTTGGCAGTTACCACGGTTACCAATCTGCTTGGGGGTTACCACGGTCTATTGTAGCTAAAGTAAACTATTGATCTGCCATTGCTATTATCCCCTATCCCATCCTAGTGTCTGACTGAACACAAGCCCCATCCAGACTGTTACCTGGGAGAATTATATATGTATCCTCTCAGTCACAGACTTCCCTCTCAGGTCTCCCCCCCCCCCCCCCCACCCCTCCCCCCCCCCCCCTACCCCTCCCCCTCCCCCCATACACCTCCCCCACCCCCCCCACCACCCCTCCTTTCCACACAGGAATTGATGCTTTCCCATTAGCATGTGGAGGAGTGGAGGGGCCTTAAATCACCAGTCAGTCTCGCCTACATCCAAATAAATCCCTCTGCTATCTCCCAAAAGACGCTCTTTAACACTATGGTAATCCTACCAAGTTGGGCTAAATGGCCGAGTAGCCGAGGAGTGTCCTCTGAACGGCCCACTATTATTGAATGAAGTGGTGTTTCGTCGCTGGAGGGTAAGATTAATGCCTCCGCTCATAGCCTCTCTCTCTGTCTGCTCTCGTTGGGTTCTGGTAGCTATTGTCTTTATTGAAGGATTGAAGCTGAAGAGTGATATTTCTTATTTAAATTGGTCCGCTGTGACGGCAATCCCCCAAAATGTCATCGAAACGCAATATCAAGCTGTCGCTTTTGATCAACATGATATGGAGCTGTCTATTTTTTGTACTTTTTTTTTCTCCCCTTCTTTCGAGTGTTTATTTTTTATTTTTTGATGGAAAATCATTTCTTTTCATTTTTATTTTTTTATTTCTGCCATGTATTTAAGAGAAGGGACAAAAGAGTCCATATTTAAAACTGCTGTAGATTTCCTTGGTAGATGCGTCATGAATGGAAATTAATTCCGTTCGACAGGGAGACGCACCATAAACACAAACGCTTTGATGTTGTCCTTGTTAAAAATACTCTGCCGTTTGCAAAAACCCAAAGAGCACAATTTTGTTTTGTTATGTTCCCTAAATTAGTTACAGTCAACGTGTATTTCCATCTTTGGGACATTTCTAACCATGAAGGCCCATGTTTTTCCAGATGTATTTTTTGAAGACAGCTGCATCAATGGACGACTGAAAATTAAACACCTTATATCAATTCTCAAGTAGCGAGTTGAAGTGAGAGCGTCAGATTCGGCGTTAGCAGCATCGGAGTGAGAGCTGCTTCTCGCCAGACACAGATTTCAATCTCTATGCTAATTCACAAGAGTGAAGCAGGATTTCTATCCTAACTTTGCCCTCATTAGTGACAGAAATGTGTCTCCAATCACTTGTAACTATGGAAACAGGACAGGATAGATACTAAAATGCATACAGTATATCACGGTCTGATTGGTCCATTCATTTGTGGGATTGAAACCCTAACCCTAACCCTATTTTATTGGTAGTTATTTAAGTGTGACTCATTGAGCGTATTTGAAAGTACTTAAATCAGCATACGCCTACATGCTATATAAGTATGTACTCTAGGACATGTAATTGACGGTTAATTCCTGTACAGCAAATTCCTAAATTGACTGCCAGCTTATTAAATCTCGGGTCAACTCCAAACATATTTACATTTTTGTTAGCAACAGCTCAAATGTACTTTCAGTAGCAGTCAGAACAGTGACATCTGTCTCCAAAAACATTTAACGGCCTTTAACGGATTTAACGGTGTCTCCAAGTTGATATCCTCTGTTTTGTGAAGTACAGTAAGGTTGGAAGAGCGTGTCTCATCATCTTGAAGTTCTGAATCTGTCAAATGAAATAAATAAAAAGATTGACATATATGAAAATAGAGAAACAACATTAGTCAAGATAATCCTTTTTTTTTACTGTGGCCTTTGTTACTTTATGAGCTCGTAACTGTCAATGAAGAAATTTCCTACTTCTGTAGAATTGTTTTGTATTTTCACACACAACAGGATGATGAAGTTCTTATTTTCTCAAACAACCATTTACCACCTTCAAATTCGAAACCATGCAATCGTAGATGATTACAGTCAAACTGCAATTTATTTCAGTTCCACGCTGCCACCGTGAGGCTTAATGTGATTCACAATGCCATGAAGTGGCGAAATGGACAATTACGTTTTTCTATTTTTTTATTCGCCTCCCATCGCAGGATTTGTGATTAAGGTGTAGGTAATGGGAGGTCTTGAAGAGGGTAATTGCTAATTGAGCTGTTGATGAGTACATTTGTGTAAACTGTCTTTTTCTCTTGGTGTGGACTCCACTCCTCTCTGAGATCTGGGAGGGGTGAGTCAGATAAGAGGTCACAGGCAGACAGGCAGACATGCAGGCAGGCAGACAGACAGACAGACAGACAGAAAGACAGGCAGGCAGGCAGACAGGCAGACAGACAGACAGACAGACAGGCAGACAGACAGGCAGGCAGACAGACAGGCAGACAGGCAGAAAGACAGGCAGACAGGCAGGCAGGCAGGCAGACAGGCAGGCAGACATGTAGACAGACAGACAGCAGACAGATAGACAGACAGACAGACAGACAGACAGACAGACAGGCAGGCAGGCATACAGGCAGGCAGACAGGCAGGCAGGCAGACAGACAGACAGACAGGCAGACAGGCAGGCAGACAGGCAGGCGAAAGACAGACATGCAGACAGACAGGCAGGCAGACAGAGAGACAGGCAGACAGGCAAACAGACAGACACACAGGCAGGCAGAGAGACAGACAGGCAGACAGGCAGACAGACAGACAGACAGGCAGACAGACAGGCATACAGAGAGACAGACAGGCAGACAGAGAGACAGACAGGCAGACAGAGAGACAGACAGACAGGCAGACAGACATACAGACAGACAGACAGGCATGCAGGCAGGCAGGCAGACAGGCAGACAGACAGGCAGACAGACAGACAGGCAGGCAGACAGGCGAAAGACAGACAGACAGGCAGACAGGCAGGCAGACAGAGAGACAGAGAGACAGGCAGGCAGGCAGAAAGACAGGCAGACAGAGAGACAGACAGACAGACAGGCAGGCAGGCAGACAGACACAGACAGGCAGACAGACAGACAGGCAAGCGAAAGACAGACAGGCAGAGATACAGACTGGCAGACTGAGACAGACAGACAGACAGGCAGACTGGCAGACTGGCAGACAGACAGACAGACTGGCAGATTGGCAGACAGACAGGCAGACAGAGAGACAGACAGACAGACAGACATACAGACAGACAGACAGGCATGCAGGCAGGCAGACAGGCAGACAGACAGGCAGACAGACAGACAGACAGGCAGGCAGACAGGCGAAAGACAGACAGACAGGCAGACAGGCAGGCAGACAGAGAGACAGAGAGACAGGCAGGCAGGCAGAAAGACAGGCAGACAGAGAGACAGACAGACAGACAGGCAGGCAGGCAGACAGACACAGACAGGCAGACAGACAGACAGGCAAGCGAAAGACAGACAGGCAGAGAGACAGACTGGCAGACTGAGACAGACAGACAGACAGACAGGCAGACTGGCAGACTGGCAGACAGACAGACAGACTGGCAGATTGGCAGACAGACAGGCAGACAGACAGACAGACAGGCAGGCAGACAGGCAGGCAGACAGCAGGCAGACAGACAGCACGCAGGCAGACAGACAAGCAGACAGACAGACAAACAGACAGGCAGGCAGACAGATAGGCAGACAGACAGAGACAGACAGACAGGCAGACAGACAGACAGACAGGCAGACAGACAGACAGGCATACAGACAGGCAGACAGACAGACAGACAGACAGACAGACAGACAGGCAGGCAGACAGGCAGACAGACAGAGACAGACAGACAGGCAGACAGACAGACAGACAGACATGCAGACAGACAGACAGACAGACAGACAGACAGACAGACAGACAGGCAGGCAGACAGACAGACATGCAGACAGACAGGCAGACAGACAGACAGACTAGCAGACTGGCAGACAGACAGGCAGACAGACAGGCAGACAGACAGACAGACTAGCAGACTGGCAGACAGACAGGCAGGCAGACAGACAGACAGGCATACAGACAGGCAGGCAGACAGACAGACAGACAGACAGACAGACATACAGACAGACAGGCAGACAGACAGGCAGGCAGACTGGTCAGCATATGGCTCAGCTCCTCTCATGCTGAGCCCTCTCTTTAAGATCTCAGTTTCAGCTGTCTCAGGAAACTGTTTGTGCCTCTCCGCTGGTTTCCAGCCACTACCCAGCACAGCCATGAAAGGGAAAGCTGATTGCCTGATGATCAGCATATACTTTCTTTTTTTTATCTGCCTTTCTCGCTGTCAGAGAATGCCAGTAATTCGCACCTAAGATTCCTGTCACATCCGAAACACAGATGGTATGAAAGGTTGGCTTTCCCCCTGCCAGCTTGTTTTTTTTTACAGAACTGTGCTGCAATGTCGCGGAGCGACTCCTCCAGGGTGGTTACGGCAGGGGAGGCTCGTCGAGGTAGAAATCAGAGGCAAAATGTTGGAATGGAAAGGGGTGTGGTGTCAAACGTGTCTTTCTCCTTCCATTCCATGCAGTTTGTTACCATTCCTTATTCTGTTCCACACGGTTCCATGACGGTGAGCCCGGCCTCCAATTTCTACCTCCACCAGCCTCCTTTTTACAGTTACAGTGTCGTTATAGTGTCGTTGTGATTTGTTTTTTATCTTTCTTGTTATTGAGCCCTGGGATGCTTGGACCATGTTCAATGGCAACCTAGTCCATCTAAGTTGGAGAACAGAATAGAATAGAATAGACCAAAACCTTTCATCTGGAGATGGAAAATTGTCTGTAGCCTAACCTCATATGCCACATACTAGGTTGTGGATAGAATGAGTCTAGCCTTATTCTGTTTGAAGTGACTTGTTTATCTCGTGTCATTTGACACCTGACGCATAATTAATTTACTGCAGGACAAACAATGTCACTCTATTATAACCCAGAGAATGCAGCCACCGCACTATTTTCACTTCAAGGTTTTTTTGGGAGAAGAGTTGCTGAATTAGCTAAGCACTGCCCACAATGTGAACATAGCAAATCAATTAGACCTAGCGACACAACACAAAACACTGCAGGTGGAATGCAAGGTTAGCAAGCAGCTATGAATGAACATCCAAGGTAGCATCTCAGGTACTTAGCATACTCAAGGTTAATCAGACAAGACAGCATTTCAGGTCCAACCCTTTGAGGAGGATAATTGAGACAGTGGTTTGGCGATAAAGAATGCTTTAATCTCTCTTTTTTAATGTAATCCTGAAATCCTCCTGCGTTGGCGAAAAGAAGTTTGAGGTTTCTTGGCGAGAGGAAATGCAAATGCTCTCAACTTCCTGTGGCCAAGGTCAATGCTCAACTAAATCTCTGTATCCTGAAGCAGAGCGATTCCTAGTTTGAGGTCCTATAACATGTTAATGATTCACTATTTAAGACTTCCTGTGCCAATATGGCTTAAACAGCGTATGGTGGTCTCTTCTTCTTTAGACAAACTGTCAGTAGAATAGATTTAATTCCTAAATCCGTTTCCTTGAGTTTAAGCATTTATAGAAACATTATTGTATGGGGGGAGACTATCAGAATGAAGTGCAGGGCCTAGTTTGAATGTGACTTGCTTGCTTGGCAGTAAGTCATCACCTGAAACATAGCACATTACTGTAGCACTCTTTATCATTGGTTATTATGAGAACACAATGGAACCTTAATGGAATCCGATGTCATGCACCGTGCCGGATAAACGGATTATTCTCGGCGTGTTTCGCTCTCTACTCAGACAGCCAATGTTCCCTCCCAGCGTGGCACGGAGCAGTGGAGGCTGGCGGAGGTAGGAATCCGGGAGGCCGGGACTCATTGTAATGCATGGGACGGATCGAGGAAGGGGTTATCAAACACCAGCGTGTTTAATAGCGTTCCCTGGTAACACGTTCCACGCGTTACAATGCTCCCAGCCTCGGAGGTTCTACCTCCGCCCAGCCTCCCCCTGGCACAGAGCCAATACCACAAAATACGCCTCTGAACTTTTCCCAACAAAGAGTGAAATATTTACAATTATCGTCTTGTTGGTGGGAGGCTCTCTCTCTCTTCTCTATCTCTCTCTCTCTTTTCTCTCTCTCTCTCTCTCTCTCTCTCTCTCTCTCTCTCTCTCTCTCTCTCTCTCTCTCTCTCTCTCTCTCTCTCTCTCTCTCTCTCTCTCTCTCTCTCTCTCCCTCTCTCTCTCTCTCTCTCTCTCTCTCTCTCTATTCTCTCCTCTCCACCGCCGTGGTCTCTCTAGGTGCGTGATTAGCCAGTGAGGGAGTGTGCCTGCGCCGGTACGATAGCATCCGTCTCTCCTTGCCTTTCTTTGCTTTGAACACGGAGGGAAGTTTGAAAGTCAGTGCGCTGCATGGGTCTGTTGTGAGTTTTGAGTTGAGTACTCTGCAGGAAGGAGCTCAGACTGGCAGCTGTCTTCCTTTTTCTCTCTCTGTCTCCTGTGTAAAGAGGAGAAAAAACAGACAGATTTCCACCCACTGACATCAAATACTGAACGCTATCAGCGAGGAGAGAGACATCGGGCATTAGGCATTATATTTCCTCTGCCATCAGAATTGGATAGGAGGGGTTTGAGCCATAAATCTGGGCTTAGCTACATGGGCTCGCTGATAGGACATTCTTTTTAGAAAGCAAATGTGTTGGTAACAAATGGGGGGAAATGATGTTTTCGTCGGTAACTGAATAAGCTGTTATTGTACCATAATCAAACAGAAATTCCACTCAAGATACACAAAAATGAGTCTGAGAGGCATGAAACTAGTCGGAAAAGCGTTTTAAAGGGGCAATCTGGGATTGCTACATCCATGGCCTTTAGATATTATATTTAACTCTTGAATCTTGAAGAATATTACTCCTAAACGCCTCGTGCGCTTAGTTCAACTGTCATTTTCTTTTTCTTTTTTTCTTTTCTTTTTTCTTTCTCCAGCCCCATCCCCGGCTGTTTACCCAATCAGATGTGACAGGGAGAACGCTTTCTTATTGTTTGAATCCCAGATTGCCCCTTTAATGATGTTCCGAATGCCAAATCTCTCTCCAAAGCAATTAGATTTAACTCCCATTGAGTCCCATTGAGACCAAGCTCTCTTCACTCCCTTTCTTACCAGGGAGCCTGGCGTACACACACTGTAAGTGTTCAGGAGTTAAGAGCACAGTTGACTTGACAGGTGAAGAGTTATTAACGACTGCCTGGGGCGACTAACATACAGAGCACACACACATATATATATATATTGGAGAAAAGTATACTTCTCTTAATTGTATTTCACCAATATACGAAAAACTAGATGTTTCCTTAAGTTCGATTCATTAAGAGCTTTCAAATGATAAAATGGTAAATGAACTTTAATAATAATAACAAACCCTTTAAAAAAAAAAAAGAGATAAAAGAAGTTTCACAGTACCTAAAAGCAGATGTCTTGTGGTCACAAAGAGTTTTACATAGTATAGTGATACTGTATATAGTTATATATAGTTCATAGTTATGTATCATTTTACATAACTCTATGTTCCCCAAAGGGGCTACATAGTCATAGCCTCAAGCTTCTGTGTCGACTGTAGGGTGGTCACACATGTGACTGTAGGGTGGTCACACATGTGACTGTATGGTGATCATACATGTGACTGGTCATACATGTGACTGTAGGGTGGTCACACATGTGACTGTAGGGTGGTCATACGTGTGACTGTAGGGTGGTCATACATGTGACTGTATGGTGATCATACATGTGACTGTAGGGTGGTCATACATGTGACTGTAGGGTGGTCACACATGTGACTGTATGGTGATCATACATGTGACTGGTCATACATGTGACTGTAGGGTGGTCACACATGTGACTGTAGGGTGATCATACATGTGACAGCAGCTGGTGAAATCGGGTACAAGTCGGCAAACGACTAACTGTTCAGACTTTTATTCTGAAAAATGAAAATGTAATGGATTCGGTGAGTAATCCCCACTACTCCACACTAACTAGCTAGTAGTGGAGGATTACTCCCCGAATCCATTGCATTGCAGTATTTTGGCTTGACTAGCGAGTGTGTCGTCGATTTTCAACAACGTTGGAACCTATTTACATTTTCCGGGAATAAAAGTCGGAACATGTTGATCGGTTGCCGACTTGTTCCCGCGGTTTCACCAGCTGCTGTCGCATATCCGACATCCAGTACATAGGCCTAAGGCACACACTGGTGCGTGATATATTCAGATTATATTCAAGTCTCTATCAGGTCCACAATGACTTCTTTGGATTGCAACACAGTAGTACCCCAGTGTGTGCCCACCACAGCAGGCTACGCCATGCCACAACACAATAAGGCAATTACTGTCCTACTGGATAAACAGTGCCACCTCCCCCGGAGACGCAGCTGACAGGAGCTGAATCATTAGGACTCGCGTGTGTGTGTGTGTGTGTGTCCGTGAGTGTGTGTGTG
>NC_137687.1:22294842-22297342 GCF_963989245.1 Nansenia antarctica
GTGCGTGCGCGTGCGTGCGCGCATGTGTGAAATGCTGCATCTCAACACAGCGGTTCTGAGACAGACTTTGAACAACGGAGGTAGGTACAGTTTAAACACATCAGACACAGTAGGATGAGTCACAGAAAGTAGAAAAGCCTGAAGTAAAACAAACAATAATATGGAACACACTCACACACACACACACTGTCAGCTGACAGCCCCACGCAGGGAGGATACACACGTCTCAGCTGAACTGGCTGCTGACTGCCAGCGAGTCTGCTGCACACAGACAACAAAAGGGTGTTAATTAGCCGACTATTATTCTCCCAGACTCACCGAGTTGTCACGCCGTTGTCTGCTACTACAGCTCTGATACACACCGACGAGGGACTGAGAGAGAGAAGGCCTCCTGCACAGTCTGGGAGACATGGGGAGACAGAGAGACAGGGAGATAGAGAGACAGGGAGATGAGGAGATGAGGAGACGGAGAGACAGAGAGACAGGGAGATGGTGAGACAGGGAGACAGGGAGACAGAGACAGGGAGACAGGGAGACAGAGACAGGGAGACAGGGAGATGGGGAGGCAGGGAGACAGGGAGACAGGGAGAGAGAGGGAGACAGGGAGACAGGGAGACAGGGAGACAGGGAGAGAGAGGGAGACAGGGAGACAGGGAGATGAGGAGACAGGGAGATGAGGAGATGGAGAGACAGGGAGACAGAGAGGCAGGGAGACAGAGAGATGAGGAGACAGGGAGACAGAGAGACAGAGAGACAGGGAGACAGGGAGATGAGGAGACAGGGAGACAGGGAGGCAGGGAGATGGAGAGACAGGGAGACAGAGAGGCAGAGAGACAGGGAGACAGGGAGACAGAGAGATGAGGAGACAGGGAGACAGAGAGACAGAGAGACAGGGAGACAGGGAGATGAGCAGACAGGGAGACAGTGAGATGGGGAGACAGGGAGACAGGGAGACAGGGAGGCAGAGAGACAGGGAGACAGGGAGACAGGGAGATGAGGAGACAGTGAGACAGGGAGATAGGGAGACAGGGAGACAGGGAGATGAGGAGACAGGGAGACAGGGAGATGAGGAGACAGGGAGACAGGGAGACAGGGAGGCAGGGAGATGAGGAGACAGGGAGACAGGGAGACAGGGAGACAGGGAGGCAGGGAGATGAGGAGACAGGGAGACAGGGAGATGAGGAGACAGGGAGACAGGGAGACAGGGAGATGGAGAGACAGGGAGATGGGGAGACAGAGAGACAGGGAGACAGGGAGATGGAGAGACTGGAGGACAGGGAGACAGGGAGACAGGGAGACGGGGAGACAGAGAGATGAGGAGACAAGGAGAGAGGGAGACAGGGAGACAGGGAGACAGGGAGATGAGGAGACAAGGAGAGAGGGAGACAGGGAGACAGGGAGACAGGGAGACAGAGAGACAGAGAGACAGGGAGACAGTGAGATGAGGAGACAGGGAGATGAGGAGACAGGGAGACAGTGAGATGAGGAGATAGGGAGACAGGGAGATAGGGAGACAGGGAGATAGGGAGACAGGGAGATGGGGAAAGAGTGGTTCTACATAGCTCATAACTGTATATACCGCTAAACTACCGTACATGCCATTCTGTACCTATCACTATCATTGTCATGTTCTTATATGAGTATTTGCACTTCTGGTTAGATGCTAAACTGCATTTTGTTGTCTGATACTACTCTGATTAGATTAGATTAGATGTATTGTCCCCGGGTGGAAATTCATTTTCACACCACTGTACAGTATACATATATACATACAACACCGTATAACACAGACAACAACAGGCAGTACTACACATGACAGATACACAAGTACACACACTCAGCGCGGTCTATTATTTAAGGCAACAATGGCTGCGGGGATCAGGCTTTTACCAAAGCGAGCCCTTTTGCACCTTAGTGTTCTGTACCTACGCCCGGATGTCAGTGGGGCGAGGTACAGATTGAGTGGGTGGGTGATGTCCTGTTCTATTGTGGTTGTGATGCGTGAGATGGCCCTGTTATTTAGTGCTGTGAGCAACACAATCTAATGCAACTGCAATAAAGTTGAATCTGATCTAATCTAATCTAATCTAAATCTGTGCATTGGTCAGGATCTGTCAATCAGTCTTAATTGTTGAGATGTCATCAAACATTATGACACAGCTCGATAACTTATGTCAAATATGTAGTGTACAAGTTGCACAAATGAGCATCTTCTTTTTTTTAATGTGTTTAGTTGAAGTGTTGAAGAGCCCACTCGATATAACAAACAACAGTTTTAGGATCACTAAATAATTGGGTTCACTGTGTTGTCTGCCGCTAGCTACTAAGTGCTACATGACATGTAGATCAACGTTCACTTTTTCAAAAGCAAGGAGTGTGTGATCGCCTAATCATGTGTAGTTATGTGTTTTTAGCAAGTTGATATTCAGGGGAGTTGATATCAGCATGTTATGATGTGCTAAACATGCAGTTAGATGTTTAATAGCGATGTTCCTTTTTA
>NC_137687.1:22302342-22307342 GCF_963989245.1 Nansenia antarctica
AAGGTAAGGTGATTAATACAAATGTAAAAAGTAGAATAAGCTGATAAAGTGATGGTGGTCGTACTACAGCGGGACCAGTCGTACTGCAGTAGAACAGTAGTGCAAAATGCTATGCAGGGTACAATGAGATGAAATATGCAATATCATACAATATGCAATATAGCACAGATATGGAGCAGTAGAGGTGCCTCTACCCATCATGAGCTTTGTGACAAATGATTTGTTTACTTTGCATTCAGAGGTGGGAAGCCCTTTTTCACGACTGGAAGTACTTAACACTTAACAGGCACTAACACAGCTGACTCTAATTAGCACAGGTAGGAGAACTCTTTAGTGGCACACGCTTGTTTAGTGCTTTGTCTTACTGTGCTCGATACTTCCTGTTCCTGTGTCGTGCGCATAGCTTATTGATGGGTTGGAGAATTACAGTTTCTTTATCTGTATAGTTTTATTGAGTTAATACCAATGTCTGGTCTAAATTCAAGTGAAAAGCTGCAATGGAGATATGTTGAATTAAACAATTGTTGATGTGTTGAATACCGTGTTGAATTTCCCCAACAACTCATAGAAAGTAGACATGTTTTCATTTTTCTCATGATTGAGTTGTGTTTCCTTTGTGATGAGCTACTGTATGCAGTACTGGTCCATGCCACATATTGGGGCGTTGATTGTGGTACAAATTGATACCACCAATTTCTATTTTGTATGCTAATGAAAAACACAATTTGGAGACACACAGACACACACACGGACACACACTCATACACACGCACACACGCACACACACACACACACACACACACACACACACACACACTCACACATATACACACACACACACACGCTAGCGCACACACACACACAAGCACACACACACACACACACACACACATGCTAACACACACACACACACACACACACATGCTAGCGCACACACACACACACACACACACAAGCACACACACACACACACATTGTTTATGCAAATTCAACAATGTTGAATGACAAACCAGTAACCATGGACAGCTGTCTTTCAAACATAGTGAACCGTGGTGCCTATCACTCTACTGAAGATAACGTAGTAATTCTACCGCATAATGAAAACCTCTAGCTACTTTAAAGAGTTGACAATAACATGTTGGTCGTACAGGCTGCCAACGTGAGCTTTTTATAATCTCACAGTCCTTAATATTATTACAACATTAGAGCACGACTGGAAACAGCTTGACTGTTATTTGTGTGATTAGATTGTAATAAACCAGCATGGTGAAGCAGCCTAGAACAATGCATCCATAATTCATAGAGTCAACAAGTAAAATAGTAGGGCCGTTCAAACACATGCGGAAGATTATTCAGGGGAACATTTGCATGATTTGCTTGTGTTTGTTGTGCAACACTGCACTTACGTTAATGAGATTTCAGCTACAGTATCTACAGAGTCAGCCTCCCACGCATACGAGAGAGGAAGTCCAGACGGATGTACACCTACATCTACAAAGACACTACATACAGTACTTCCTTTTTTTTGTAATCAATTACTACATACAGTACTTCCTGACCTCTATATCCATCTTTTGGAGTTAAAAGTCTTAGCCTCAAGAAAGAGTTCAAGTTCAAGTTCAAGTTCAAGTTTGGCTACTTATCCCACATGGGGGCAATTAGTGTTGGATTGAGTAAAGGCAGCTTGAACTTTTCTCTTGGGGAGTTTCCAGAAAGCGTCCTAACAGCATAAGCATCTTTGGCTAGCGTTTGGCAATGGAAGCAGAGATTAGTCTTTGGGGAAAGTCATCCTCTCCTATGTGTCCCACGTTCACAACGACATAATGCCAGCTTCTGAGTGTTGCCAGCTTGTGTCTGTTGCTAGCTTGTGTTTGTTGCTATGCAGTGTTTGTTGTTTTTTCTTTCATGTTGTGATGAGAAAAAAACCACCTTGCCAGGGAAGACATTTAGAGTGATATTGGCTGGCATTGCTTTTAGGAGTCGGGCTTTTGAACACAAGCCCAGGTAATTCTTTCTCTTGGTACCATCTGTGAGTTTGCATGTATTGTGACATGTATCAGTCAAAGGTGGCGTATGCAGCTGTACAGGTCACACATTCATATGATGGGGGAAAAGGAGCCCTTCAGAGAAGGCTTAACTGCGCAGGTTAACTAAGCAGATTTCCCCAATGAACATGAAGCGTGTATCCGGTCTGTTTTATGTATGATGTCGTTGTATTGGATATCATTATGGTGATCAATTGTATGCGACTTTAAATGTCGGACTGATGGGTGGATGGAAAATCCTAAAAAGAGGGTTTGCGTGGAGGAGGGGAGATGATGGGATGTCTGCCCCAGGGGAGTGAGAGGTTTGGGTGACCTGCTGTCTGTGAGGACAATTTGATCTAATAGCCGACAAAATGAAGTATAACGTGTTTTGCGGAGAACGAGAACCGATCTCTCTGCCACCGTAACTTCTATTGCACTGCCAGGGTGTAATTGCCCAGTCAGTGTTTTTTTTTTGCCGGTATTTGTTTCTTTTTTAAGGCTGGTGAAGGTTCCTTTCTGTTTGGGTTATTTCGTTTGGAGTTGCGTCACGGACAGATCCGTTTACTATCGGGTCTGAGTTGATTCGGGTGGGGTTCGGATTTGAGTAGGGGAAAAAGGTAGGACGTCTAGGGTGGGGCTTTGGGATTATATATGGACTATGTTGTGTTTGTTTGCTGAAGTACATGAATTATTCACTGCACTTCTCGATGTCTATTCGTTTTCTATTGATCACTATTCTATTGCTGATATACATAGAAGGTAAATGCTATACAAGGAACAAGGAACTGATGATATTCTAACACTGATCACATCCAAGCAGGTAACCACCTGCCCTCTCATCCCGTCCCTTCCCCTCTTCTCCAATCCATTCCCAACGGCTTCCGTCCTTTCTTTACCACCAATCAACTCCTCCTTATCCACAGGATCTGTCCCGGCTGCCTTCAAGATAGCCAGAGTCTTCTCTCTCACTTCCCTTTTAAAACCCTTGAACGCGCTGCTCTCTAAACAACTGAGGATCGTTGTTCTTCTGCAGGAACCCTCACCACTGGGGTACCCCAGGGCTCTGTCCTAGGGCCCTCGCTGTTCTCCTTCTATACCGAGTCTCTTGGCTCGGTAATCTCCTGACATGTGTTCTCCTACCACAGCTACACAAGCAGGCACTCACCTCTTCCTGTCTTTCTCCCCCCTCTGACCTACATGTGGCAACACGTGGCTCTGCGTGTCTCGCTGACATCTCTGCATGGATGCAGACCACCACCTCAAGCTCAACCTTAACGAGACTGAGCTACTCTTCCTCCCTGGGAAATCCTGCCCTCTCCAAGACTTCTCTATCACAGTTGAGGACTCTACTGTAACCTCCTTCCAGACAGCCAAGAACCTTGGAGGGATCTTGGACAACCGCCCATCCTGTGCAGAGCACATCGCTCCTCCAGATTCCTACTCTACAACATCAGAAGGACACGTCCATTCCTCACCAGAGAAGCAGCTCAACTTGATCCAGTCACTTAAACACCTTAACTGCTCCTCCTGAGACATCTACCACCCCCTCTGCACTGTGTCTCCAGAGACACCTGCTCCCCCCCTATACTGTTTCTCCTGAGACATCTACTACCCCCCCCCCTTGTATAGTTTCTCCAGTGTCTATTAAAAAAGAAAAGAAAAAACATGACGAGTGACGACTGCCAATGGCTGCTGTCTTGAGCTAGATTACTCTTCCTGCTACGACTGGTGGATTGATGATTCACTTGCTTAGTCAAATGTATCGATTGTAAGTCGCTTTGGAATAAGGCGTCTGCTAAATGCCCAAAATGTAAATGTAAATGAACTGGGTAATAATAGTAGATGCTAATTATATGTGTCATGAATCACAATCTTGATAATAATTCATTATTCACTGCTACATGCATACATCACAAGTTTGACTTGTCAGAAAATGGTCCTCTGTGGCTCAGTTGGTAGAGCATGGTGCTACCAACACTTAGGGTGTGGGTTTGATTATTTTTGGGCCGCTACCCGCTGTGTTGCTCATTCCACGAAAGCATGATCCTTACAAGGTGTACCTCGTTGTAAAGGTGTAATAGGTGACTAATCAGGCTTTCCAACGATATAAAATACAATACCAATTGGTAATATTAAAGGGGAGGAATAATGGACCAAAATAACGTTTCCGAACTTTTTTTGAGGAGTTTATATATATATATATACTGAAAAATGTATGTACTCACTGCAATGTAAGTCGCTTTGGATAAGAGCGTCAGCTAAATGGCATAAATATATAAACACATAAGTGAGATGCTTTGGGTAGGATCCACATACAAGCACAGCCTCTCCTCCCAGATGAAGAAGCCTAACCTCTCAGAGTCACGTTCTCCATTCACACCTTCCTTTCAAATCCACCCATCCAAGAACAGCTTGAGCAGAAAAAAAAAGGCTGTTTCGTCGTTTCACCGAGCAGCGAGCAAGCCTGAGTGTTCATGAGAGCGGCAGTTGTAGATCCATGCGTAGCACGACCAATGACTGACATTTCTGGGATTGTGTGAAATAGCGCAGGACTCCCACAGAAGAGGGATTAAAGGGGGGTACGCGTCGCCAGGGCCGCTTGTCCTTGGATTTGCATCGTCTTTGTGAGCGCGTCACCTTGATCTCAGCGCTTGAGAAGCTCCTGTTCAATTCAAGTCTACTTTTTTCTTTCGGTCACGGGGGTTACAATTGCCTACCACAGGGAAAGCCTGTTAGTTAGACAAACATTTTGAGGTTTGTTTGAACTCAATATCGTAGTTACAACCATTGGGCGAAATGGGAAATATCGTTCGTGTTTACATTTCCAGAACACCAGAGATGTTTATCTCTGTGTCAGTGGCGTAGCGCAAAATCCCGGGGCCCCCCCGCAAGGTGGCGGCGGGGGTCCTTTCGCAACGGAGTAAAAAAAAAAAAAAAAAAAGTGCGTTTTTTAGAGGCCGATGCGTTATTGAC
>NC_137687.1:22312342-22344842 GCF_963989245.1 Nansenia antarctica
TATTGATAAGTTGCCACATAGTGTTTTTGTACTTGCTTTGTAGGCACATGGTGATGTGCAGAAAAGACACTGTTCATAATCAAGCAGACATAAGCATTATGTTGAAAGAAAACAAATTATTTCAACCCAGGTCGGTGGTGTCAGCAGGTTGGGTTTGTCAGCATATTGTGTTAATCCTTTGTGAGTCAATAATTATCATGAACCTATTATTTTTTTTCGAAAGTTGCTCTTTTAAGTCCTAGCAAAACAACAACAACTAAAATGGCTGAGTGAACTAACAAACTGCTTATTAAACCGTGTTAATGATTATTTTAGCTTGAAAAACAACACTTCAATTACTTTTCAGAAAAAAGTGATTATGATGATTTAATATGAGTGTTAATATGAAATAAACCTTCAATAAAAACCTTCAATAAAAAAAGAACTCTATCACAAACATTTCTTAATTAAACTATCAACAGCTTATGTTGATTCACGCTGTATGCTAACGTGTGATTTATTTTTATTAAAAAAAAAAAAATCTAAACTTTCCAGTTTCAATTTGAATTGACTTATAAGAACATGTTCAAAGAGATATAAAAAAAAACATTTCGAGGAGTACTTTTGAGCATCCTTTAAATCGTTTTGCCTTGGGTGTTCCTCAAAGCAATTTTTCTTTTTTCCAGAACAGAAAGAACTGGAGAAGCTCGCTTTAAAGTGATGAATAATAATAATGTAGTCTAAGGTGATTGACAGCTTCTTTGCTCAGCGTTCCTGTGAACCGGTTAACCATACGTAGGTATGTCCCTGGGAAGCCACACAGACTTGATAGCCTAATATCTTTCCTCCAGCTCTCAGTCTCCCATCTCCTCTCCTGCTGCGATTAAAGTGTCTCTCACGTTCCTCCTTTCTCTCTGTTCTTTTCTCCTGCGCTCCACTCAGCACACCCCACCTCATTAACTTGAATGAAAACGGATCGATTTGACATGTAAGAATCATTCATTTATGTATTTTTATACCAGAGGGATAATGAGGTGTAGTATCAATAACGGAGAACCTTTGATAATGATTAATTTCGAGACTTTATCACATACTGTGAGGTGAATCTTCCCAATGTAACTTGGGTCTTCGAACCCCATAAACCAGGAGCAACTGTAACCGAAGGTGGTTCGGTGAACCCGAAGATGTGTTTTACTAAGGCTTTAGCTCATTAGGCTAACACTTGTGCCACACAGACCTGGGTCGTGCCTTTTTTACCTACTAAATGAGCCGCCTCGGGCTCAATGCTGAGCTGGCCGCTTGGAAATGATGTGGGGTCACCAGATTTCAAATTGGGTCCCCTGAAAAAATCAAACTAACCTCTATGATTTCATTAAAAAAGACACAAACATTTGTTTCTGTGTATTGCACCTGTAGCAGTGTTTTGGGGTTCATGTCCAACCAATTAGAGCCCGGAATCTAACCGGGGACCCTGCGGTTACATGGTCAACGCTTAACCTGCTACGCCACCTAAGCGCCCCGGGACTGCCTATTTTTGACTACTAGACTGTTGCACCAACTGAATATACGACAGGCAGGTTATTGCTCAAAATCAGAACATGTCGAAAAAAATAAGAGACATTTTTTCTGCACCTTGTTTGGGTGAGGTGCTTGCTGGCAGGAAAGTAATTGAAATAACAAGTCTACACTCCTACTTCAATGCATTATTAATTTATTCACAGGTTTCATCCTGAAGAAGGCAGCTTGCTGGCAAATAAATGTTTTATTGCGTTGGAGTGAGTGTGCATGGACTTTTCTTTGAAGTCAGTCCATGAACAAGGACGTAGTGTAAAAGATAAAGATAGTGCTATGAGCTAGCTTGGCCGCCATTAGCATGATGCAGCAGCAGGTGAGCTGTCAAATGTTAAATGTATTTAACAAGGAAAAGCTCATTGAGACAGAAAAGCTCATTGAGACAGAACATGGGAGATCTGGCCAAGAAAGCAGCAGCAGTCATTATGGAGTACTGTATGCGTGTCTTTTGCCTTTTTCTAACCCTATCTTTAACAAATAGTATATCTAATAACTTCACTAACTAATGACTACCTCGTTATAGCTTTTTGTTTGTGCGGGGGGGGGTTCATGGAAGTTTGACTCTTTAGAACATTGTCTACTTCTTTAACTACCCCTTTGCTAATAGACAGATAGACCTCCAAAAAGTACGAACCAAGTATACTCAATGTCAGGGAAAGAACGATGCCTTCATCTATCTTTGATTGCCTAAATGCACTGATCGTTCTCCTTTTTAAGTTTCAAAGCTCGTACTTTCTATGTCATGTCTTATCTTCCGTCATATCTTTTAATGTTGAAAAGTGTTCCAGATCTTCAAAGAAAGCAAAAGTGGTAATTGAAGTTTGAGATGTTTATTAAGCTGTCAGTTTTAGTCTGAGGGGTGTTATGACAACTAACAAGGGGCAAGGGGAAGAGATCAAGCCGAACGTGTCGAGAAGCTAGAGCACATTGTGTTACGAAGCCTAGTTTGGAATGCCATGAATAGTACTGTGATGCAATATGTATACCATGTGATGCAATATGCTGGTAAAGTGGAACATTGCTGGAGACTCATCCCACACGTATGAACATTTAAAGCCGTATTCAGATGGGGTTAGTATTATCTGGGGACCTCTGGTCATTTGTATTAATTACGGAGGTCATCTGTGTTCTTAATCCCGTGCAAATCGGCCAAAGCAGGACACTTACTTCAGGTTAACATCGCCTAATTAAGCACTGTATATACTCCACCATGCTTAAGCAGTGTACATCCCACCCACCGCCCCCAGCCTCCACCCCCACCCACCACCCCCAGCCTCCACCCACGCCCCCAGCCTCCACCCACCACCCCCAGCCTCCACCACCCCCAGCCTCCACCCACGCCCCCAGCCTCCACCCACCGCCCCCAGCCTCCACCCCCACCCACCACCCCCAGCCTCCACCCCCACCCACCACCCCCAGCCTCCACCCCCACCCACCACCCCCAGCCTCCACCCACCACCCCCAGCCTCCACCCCCACCCACCACCCCCAGCCTCCACCCCCACCCACCGCCCCCAGCCTCCACCCACCCCCCCCAGCCTCCACCCACCGCCCCCAGCCTCCACCCACCACGTGCAAATCGGCCAAAGCAGGACACTTACTTCAGGTTAACATCGCCTAATTAAGCACTGTATATACTCCACCATGCTTAAGCAGTGTACGCCGCTGGCTATGAGAGTATCACTTGTTGGTCATCCCACCCACCGCCCCCAGCCTCCACCCACCCACCGCCCCCAGCCTCCACCCCCACCCACCACCCCCAGCCTCCACCCACGCCCCCAGCCTCCACCCCCACCCACCGCCCCCAGCCTCCACCCCCACCCACCACCCCCAGCCTCCACCCACCACCCCCAGCCTCCACCACCCCCAGCCTCCACCCACCGCCCCCAGCCTCCACCACCCCCAGCCTCCACCCCCACCCACCACCCCCAGCCTCCACCCACCACCCCCAGCCTCCACCCCCACCCACCACCCCCACCCACCACCCCCAGCCTCCACCCACCGCCCCCAGCCTCCACCCCCACCCACCACCCCCAGCCTCCACCCACCGCCCCCAGCCTCCACCCCCACCCACCACCCCCAGCCTCCACCCCCACCCACCACCCCCAGCCTCCACCCACCACCCCCAGCCTCCACCCACCGCCCCCAGCCTCCACCCACCACCCCCAGCCTCCACCACCCCCAGCCTCCACCCACCACCCCCAGCCTCCACCACCCCCAGCCTCCACCCACGCCCCCAGCCTCCACCCACGCCCCCAGCCTCCACCCACCGCCCCCAGCCTCCACCCACCGCCCCCAGCCTCCACCCACCACCCCCAGCCTCCACCCACCGCCCCCAGCCTCCACCCACCACCCCCAGCCTCCACCCACCACCCCCAGCCTCCACCCACCACCCCCAGCCTCCACCCACCGCCCCCAGCCTCCACCCACCACCCCCAGCCTCCACCCACGCCCCCAGCCTCCACCCACCGCCCCCAGCCTCCACCCACCACCCCCAAAGTGCAAAGATAGAATACTCACAGGGGTCACCATGACCCTTCATGGCTCTTCTAGTGTAAGTCATCGCATTTTATGTTGTTAAACTTCAAGCGGGGAGACATCCAATTTACGCCAAACCTCACGTGTTATCAGTTTTCATTAACACTAGAACAGCCACGGGTGGGGTCATTTGACCTTGTGAGTAAAACATGTTTTATATCTTTGCACTGGATCACATTTCAGGACCCTCCTTTCATTTTCCTAGATATGTGTGTTCTACCACCCAGTATCCTTATACTTTCAATCAGGATAAGCTAGTATGAAGCTATTTTGCAGTTTATCTGTGTAGGAGGCAGGCTAATTAGTGGAAGCCGGCCAACTAGTGGTCTTTGTGTGTAAGTAGCAGCTTCCCATTGTATAGACTATGGTCATTTGACCCCCGAGTCGGCTCTTATAGTAGGTAAAAAAGGCACGTCTGTTCTACTGATGAGGGGGTGGAGGTGGCCTGGCCTAGTGCCTAGTGAGTTGGACTGGTGATCAGAACGTCATGAGTTCAAATCCCATCTGGGAACAGCACCACTAGTGTGCCCTTGAGTAAGGCACAATACCTCTAAGTTACTCCAGGGAGAGGGAGACCTCTAGTTGTAAGTTGCTAAATAGTTCGAATGCATAACTTGGCTCTTTTAAACCTTGTACCTAAGACATGTCATGTGTTTTGCATACATGAGACATTGCTACCCCCCAGCACTGTGGCTCCTGAGACACCTGCTTTTCCTCTATACTATGCCTCCTAAGACCTCGACTGCCCCCTTGTACTGTCGCTCCAGTGCCCCCCTTGTACTGTCTCTCCAGTGTCTATTATTAAAAAATAATGTAAAACTTTTTTTTCGACGACTGCCAATGGCCCCTAGCCTGAGCTAGATTACTCTTCCTGCTAGAACTGGTGAATTGATGATTCACTTGCTTAGTCAAATGTATCGATTGTAAGTCGCTTTGGAATAAGGCGTCTGCTAAATGCCAACATTTTAAATGTACACATGAAAATCACCTGACTGGCCTGACGGACAGCTGCGCCGTTCCAATTTATTTTATTTATTTTATTATTTTTTTGGGACAAATTGTCCTGCATCCCCATCCTCCCAAAAACTGAGCAGGTTAAAATATTTATTCTCAAAAATCAGTTTTCAGCTATATTAGCGATGGGACACATTAACCACGTTGCTTGTTACCAGTACATGTCTCGAAAATCTAATACACATATTTTATTACGCAAAAACAATAGCTAAAATAGCTTTGTTTAAAAGTGAACTAGGTCACAACCAACTGCATTCATATGAAGACATACAGCCTTGTATTGTGAGGGTTCTGTTTCATGGCGTTTTTAATTTCTAAACCATCGTTGTGTAATGACCTATCTGACTATTATGTCTGTTCTAAACAAATGTGATTTCTGGAGTCGGGATTCTGCCCAATTAGGCCTATAGTTCAATATGTTTTGTAACACGTGTGATCTTAGATTATGCCTCCTATCTGCGTTGACTGACTCGGGGATCTTTTGATGTCCTTTTCGTTCCGGTGACTTCTAAACAGATTCTCAGAGATCGGATAGGCTTGTCTTTTCTTTGACACCCCTGCGAGCAGAGGACACCTCCAATCTCAAACCCTCCCCTTTCTCCCCCCGTTAACTTTATAATTAGTCCACGGGCGTCAAAAACATGAAATCATATCTTTTACCCATGCGCTTTCACATTTCTCGCGTTTGAAGACTTGTTTTTAATTGAAGCCCAGACTGTGTTGCTAACTGGGATGTATGGTGGGCATCCCAAATGCCGATATCTCCACATAAAAGCACCCCAGACGCTTTGATTCTCAGACTTGACAGAATCGGTAACAAGGGAATCCTCAAACCTCTGAAAACATTTGCTATTCCGTTTCAAAAACAACATTTGAGACGGAATTCTCTTCCTGCTCTCTCTCATGATTTCAGTCTGTGCCATTTCAGCCCAAATTACACTTGACAATTTTTAGAGAAAATAAGGAAATACTGTACAAGTGTCGGAGACCAATGCGAATAATGTCATGTTGTTTATTATTCAACTATTATGTCGTTTTTAGACCCTTAAATCCTGCTTCATGTATGGTCGTGGCATATTGCACCCAGAGGGGTCTTCAGAGGGCTCTCCAGGGGAGGCTGGTGGAGGTAGAAATCGGAGGACAGTCTCATTGTAATGCATGGACCTGAATGAGCAAACCCATGTGTTTAAATGACAAATGTTATCAGGAATGGTGTTGGACACCATTCCTCATTCCATGCCATGCATTACAACGAGCCTGGCCTCCCCTGGAAACGTCTTATTAACAAACCCAGTACTGTATAGCTTCACACGGCTATGCCTGTTACATTTCATTCTGAGCATGACGGTGAAATATAAAATATTGAAGGAAATCAATTCAAAATAGAGAAATAGCGCAGCCAGGCAGCAGGTGGGAGAGTATGTGACATGGAGAGAGATGGAGGTTTGTTTTTGATGATGCTTTCAGACGGAGAAGACAAGTGACACCTGCAGACAGCTCTGAGGAGTTTAGCGATGAGTGAGTGAGTGAGGCCGGAGACCTTGAAACAGGCCTGTGGACGAAGTTTAACGGACTGCACTTTTTTAAAGCACCTTCTTCCAAAGCGCTTTACAATTGCCTCTCATTCACACATTCACACACACACATTCACACACAAATTTGGGGGGGGATTTATGAACTCAAGGATTATGATCATTCATTTTTGAATGATGAACTCAAATCCCTTCCTGAATTCACAGAATGGAAATAACCCTATTTCATTATGATGCAATCATGTCCACAGAATTGTGTTTGGTGTGCGTGAGAGGCAGGTAAATGCCCATCCACTCATGAGAGAGTTTGTGATTATTAGTGAGTGAAAAAAACAACAAAGCAAGTAATGAGTTGCTGTGATAATAATCATGCAGAATTGTAACCATACTGCATTGCAAGTGTTAGGACCCATTGACTGATCTAAATGTGGTTTAAAAATATATCTTTTTGGGGATAGCTAAATGTGATGTTGTAATTTGGATACAGGGTAAAGGGCCAATCGGGGATTGGTACAGTACATCCATTTTTAAAATGTTAAATGAATAATATATAGCCATTTCTTGAGGAATATAACTTGCTTGCTTGCTAGCTAAAATTCTTCATGAGCTGGTTCTACTGTCTTACTCCATCATAGTCCAAAGTATTAGCTTGTTTTACATTGTTTGTAAACAATGGAATTGTGAACAAACACTGCATAGATGTCATAGATGGTCAGTCATTGCTTGGATACATTTCTCCATTCCCAACTTGTGTTGTTGTTGTTGTTGTTATTGTTTAAATCACAGATTGTCACTTTAAGGTTTAGGATGGAGGGTAAAGCTGTTCCCAGATCTGTACCTAAGGGAAACTTCACCCTTTAGAGGTTGAGACCTGGATTCTGTGAGACTCTGATTTAGACAGATCACTGCTTGCTGCCAACCACATTATTACATACTGTTCCTTAAGACTGACTGATAGTGATATAGGGAGAGAGAGAGAGAGAGAGAGAGAGAGAGAGAGAGAGAGAGTTGATTTGAGAAAGTTGATTTGAGAGAGCTCTGAGAGAATGATTCTGCGAGATGTCAGACTGATTACAGTAATGATAGGCGGCTCATGTGAGATAGTGATTCTATTGGTCGGTAAGTAGAGGACGGAGATATTGTGGTCTTACAGAGGAAATCTTTCAGCAGGACATATCTAGTTCATTCAGGACGTTCAGTCAGTTAAACCATTTAATTGAATGAAAATGGGGATGCATTTAGCTTCACATAATTGGATGGCTCAGCTCTGTTTAGCTCCCTGCCTGGTGGAAAAAGGCCACAGCATGCGTGTGTATAATATCCCAGGGGGCCCAAGGCTTATGTAGGAAGGCTACACATATACGATATCACAGAGAGCTCAAAGCTTATGTAGGAAAGCTACACATATACGATATCACAGGGGGCTCAAAGCTTATGTAGGAAGGCTCCACATATACGATATCACAGGGGGCTCAAAGCTTATGTAGGAATGCTCCACATATACGATATCACAGGGGGCTCAAAGCTTATCTAGGAAGGCTACACATATACAATATCACAGGGGGCTCAAAGCTTATGTAGGAAAGCTACACATATACAATATCACAGGGGGCTCAAAGCTTATGTAGGAAAGCTCCACATATACAATATCACAGAGAGCTCAAAGCTTATGTAGGAAAGCTACACGTATACAATATGGCAGGGAGTGCATGGCTTGTCAAACCCACCGTAGAGAAAGCTACCAAGCCGGTGGAGGCTGGGGGGGATGACCACACAAAACCTACCCTCTTAGCTGGTAGCACTATTCACACTTAACTGTCGACTCGCCACGGAGAGCATGATGGCGTATGGCCCCTGTCCCCTTTGAACACGTGACGATGCTTTTGCATACATACTGTATGAACCAGCTGTCTCACTAACAGCACGCCGCCACGGTGGCTAAGAGGGTCCTTCCTGATCCGACAGACCAACACATTCCACGCGCCAGTGAATCTAACACTATAGTCTCTTGCACATGTTTTGAGAGGGCGCGCGACGTATTGTCGTTTAGCCGTAACGTCAACATACCAAACTAAGGTGCTCGACGACGATTGTTTACTCGGTATATACATCGAGCTCGCTCCTCATACCGGGGCTGTTTACTATCGCTTCCATCGAGCTTGCTCCTCGGTCCTCACACTGGGCTGGGTGCAAAACAAGTGCAGTGTTGCATGTTGAGAAAGTTGAACCGAGAGAGGGGGAACACTTGACCGAGGGGCCCGGTAACGGTGAGATTGCTGGGCTGCAAGAACAGTAATCATCCACACTGAGTAAAAAACGCCCTTGACTGGGCTAGAACTATAGTGCAGCAGATGGGGGAGCGCTGCTGTGCCTCCCCGGGCCTCACCGCTGGCTCGTGTCATCCTGCCAGGCTCGGGTCATTATGCAGACTGCGGAGGCCTGTCTGAGTAATGACACCATGATGAATGGGAGGTCACCTCCATCCCAGCCCCCGGGCTCCAGCTCCAGTCGGGAGGCTGGGTGGAGGTAGGAATCAGAATTCGGAGGATGGGGTTGGTTGGTTGGTTCATTGTGATGCGGATGGAATTTCGACTACCCCCATCAGGCCTCCACTGTTCCACCGCTCCCCTCTCCTGGCCCCTTTCCGTTGCTTCCTGGTCCGTGACCAATCAGAGAAGGGTTCAGGTCAGGGCAGGGGCACAGAGAGAGTGTTTAGTCTCACAGTCACAAGAGGGGCTGGGGGTGTATCCTTGTTAGGTCAGGGGTCAATGTAATCTATCCATGTAACCGTTGTACCTTTGGTGCAGTAAAAACCGTTGTACCTTTGGTGCAGTAATATGGAGCGAACAGGACTGGGAAAGTAACTCACCCCATGCGGGTCTCGAACCGCCGCTTACCAACCGGCCGAGCTAACCACAACCCAAAGAGAGCCTAATGGGCCTTATACAGGTCTGTTACAGGTACGTAGGTAGGTAGGTAGGTAGGTAGATAGATGGGTGGGTGGGTGGGTAGGTAGGTAGGTAGGTAGGTAGATAGATAGATAGATAGATACATAGATAGATACATAGATAGATAGATAGATAGATAGATAGATAGATAGATAGATAGGTAGATAGATAGATAGATAGATTAGATAGATAGATAGATAGATAGATAGATAGATAGATAGATAGATAGATAGATAGATACATAGATAGATAGATAGATAGATAGATAGATAGGTAGGTAGGTAGGTAGGTAGGTGGACGGATGGACAGATAGATAGGATGAAGCACAGGGACTTCAGTGGAGTGGGTTGAGAGTTGTTCGCTTGAGTGATTGAGAGTGGTAGTAGGGTTGGTTTGATGACAGTTTTTGGAGTTACAAAAAAGTAGTTTTAAAAGTTGAATGGCTTTGAGAAAGATTTCATCAGGGTTGATGATGATTTTCTGGGTAAAGTGAAAGAAAGTGAGGATTGGTTGGTCGATTCGATGCATGGATGAATGAATAGATGAAAAAGAGGATCGATAGATGAGAGAGGGGGAGTATAGAAAGATACAAAATAATTAAGAGGTAATTATTTGATTGGGTGAAGCAGTGGTGACTGGTGAAAGGAAGAACGGTTGATGCTAACTAGTTTAAAGGTTAGATAGATAAAAGGTTGGTGATGAGATGTGTTTTTCTTTAGTCAGTAGTTTAGTGACCCAACAGTTTGCTCAACAAGTATCTGAAATAACATATGTAAATGTCATATGATTTCCTGACCTGCAGCCAGTCACTTAACACTAGAACAGCCATGGGAGGGGTCATTTGATCATGTGAGTAAAACAAATTGTTTATATCTTTGCACTCGATCAAATATCAGGACCCTCCTTTCATGACTTTTCCTAGATATGTGCGTTCTACCACCCAGTATCCTTACATTTTCAAAATCACATCAGGATATTAGCTAGTATAAAGCTATTTTGCAGTTTTCTGTGTAGGAGGCAGGCTACTTTACAAGACGCGCCAACTAGTGGTCTTTGTGTGTAAGTAGCAGATTCCCATTGTGAAGACTATGGTCAAGGTCGAGTTTACGACCGACAAATACAACCGACTTTCCTGTGTTCACAAACTATGTAAGAAGAGACTGCCTTTGAAAACGTTGCTGATTTGTTTGAACATTGCCTGCCTGCAAGCTGTGAGGCCAGATCTGCCAAGTCAATCTCTCTTCAACTGTCCGTCGAGCTCCGCCTTTAATTGAATCCACGTGACGTCATTCATCAATGTCACAAACCATCTTATCAGTTGGGAAGATATAGTAGAAGGTTAGACAGATAGTGTGTTGAGAGATCAGACAGATAGTGTGATACAGGGGTTTCAGTGGGGTAGGACTGGTAGCCAAGCGAGTGCATTGTTGTGTCATCATTTTAAGAATGTGTTCTACAGGTCTCCTGACGTTTTTATTCAAGAATTGTAAGAGTTCCACAGCAGTCGCAGTAACAATGGAGCTCTCAGAATGTTGGCGAGATTCCACCATGTTAGTTTTTGAGTTACAAAAAGCTGAATAGTGTAAAAAAGTATAATGAGTTCGAAATATATAAATGTAAGCAACTCAAGTTAGACCTCTCTGCACTTTTTTCAAGTTGGAATGGTGTGAATAGTTTAAAAGCTGTAGGAGGATTAGCATACCAAAACATCAGACGAATTATAAAAAGAAGAAGTATGACAGTGCTCTGGAAGAAAGATATACCTCCCACCTGTTGTTCACCCGCTGACCCCCGCCACCTCATTACCCCATCATCTGTGATTACCATAGTAACCACAGCGACCCGTTCACAGAGCTTTGGGTCCTCAGGAAGAATGTGCCTTTTGAGGTCCTTCTTCTCAGCTCACAGCTTGCTCACGGGGGGAAACCAGTCTAACAGCACACTAATATCCACCAGGGAGGCGAAGGAGAACAGGAGGGAGACGGAGAGAAATAAAGACTTTTATGTTGCAGTCATAAGTACTATGATAGATTGATTGATTGATTGATTGATTGTACTTTATTGTCCCCGAGGGGAAATTTGTCTTGGGCATGGTACTTTCATGCTTCAAGTGCAACAGTGACGATACATACAACATACAGTAGACAAAGTAAACAACAGGACAGCAACAAACATTGAGTGACATTGGCAGCAGTTTCCACCTGGACATGGCATCATTTGGTATAAATATATATTGCACATAACCCTTCAAGTGGTGTCTAAGATAAAGTGCAGGTGCTGGTGATCATGTCCTAATCATCGTTTCTGCTTGAGAGAATTGATTAGTTTAATGGAGAATGGGACAAATGATAGTTTTAAGAGCTTATAGTTACATCTTGGCATGCGAAGCCTTCTACCTATAGATGTAGATGTAGTATTATATGACATGGCTTTCGGGCTAATAAGAGGATTGTCTTAAAGACGGACATATCCTCACGACAGTCCTCGTTGACCATAACCCCCCCCCTCCCACACACCCCCCTCACAAAAAATATAATAAAGTAATATAGAATACCAGTCCCTCCCTCTTAATTGCTAATCTTCTCTTCCCTGGCTTTGGTTTGAACTTAAAAAAGATGAGTTAGGGCGAAAAGTTAAATGTTTTAAGATATGTGTGGTGGCTCTGGCAATTAGCGCTCCAAACTTTATGCAGCAGCTTAATTAAGAAACATGGAAAGAATGCAGATGATGGCGGAGGGCCCGCAGACAGGCCTCAGGAGCGCGCGTCTCCGGGGACCCGGGTAAGTGTTTTTTATCAGGGGGATCCATCTATTCATCTAGTCATCTAGTCAGATGTGTTGGGAAAAGCACTGCATAATTCATCAATGGCTGGAGGGGATGAGACCATTTTTCCATTGGCCAGCCATGTTGGTCTGGGGACTGCATGGATGTAAACGACCGGAGAGAGAGAGAGAGAGAGAGAGAGAGAGAGAGAGAGAGAGAGAGAGAGAGAGAGAGAGAGAGAGAGAGAGAGAGAGAGAGAGAGAGAGTGTGTGTGTGTGTGTGTGTCTGTGTATGTGTGTGTGTGTGTGTGTGTGTGTGTGTGTGTGTGCGTGTATGTGTATGTGTATGTGTCTGTGTCTGTGTCTGTGTGTGTATGTGAGCACGAGTGCATACTCTACAGTATGTGTGTGATTGTTTACTGTGAGAAGTGCTGTCGTTATGTTCCCCACTAAAATATCTTCAAGCGTGTGGCCGCGGGCTATAAAGCAAAACGACAGAATGTATGGCTTAGTCAACCTCTACTCTCCACTCATCTGTTAAACCCCTCTTGGCTCCGACTATCAACCTCTCCAACCACAAATGCTATTTACAGTACTTGAGTCTGAGTGCTAAATTCAACCAGTGTGTTCTTTTGTTCCCTGCACTCCCGTGCTGTTATTTTGTTGAAAAATGGATTAGGTGGAATAGATTAGGTAGGTACGACATACAGTAAGGCAAGGCCAGGGAAATGTATTTAAGGCCTATATAGCACATATTTGTACAATTGAATGCAAACTCATAGTGCTTTATATCAAAAACATGCAATAAAATAACTTTTTAAAAGTGTAAATAGAAATTCGTCACCCATTTAAAATACAATGAATTAAAAGCCGAACAAAATAAGTGCGTTACAATAACAGTTTAAACGGTTCAAAGGTTCAGGTTTAAAATAAATAAATTAAAACAAAGCAGTTCAAAACCTAGCGTAAACTGGCAGTATTTAAAATACAGTCAATTAAAAGCCAAACAGAACATAACAGTTTCAAAGGGCTTTGAGTTGCATTTCATGTACGAAAGGCGCTATATAAATAAACATTTCCATTTTACATTTTTGGCATTTAGCAGACGCCTTATTCCAAAGCGACTTACAATCAATACATTTGAATACTAAGCAAGTGAATCATCAATCCATCAGTCGTAGCAGGAAGAATAATCTAGCTCAGGCCCGGGGCCATTGATAGAAGGAAAAACCTTCTCCTATCACCTTCTTCTAAACCTTTTTTTATATTTTTTTACACTGGAGAAACAGAGAAACAGTACAAGGGGGGCAATATACGTTTTTAGGGACTCAGTAGAGGGGAAAGCGGGTGTCTTTAGGAGACGCAGTGCTGAGGGGCAGAAGATGTCTCAGGAGGAGCAGTTAAAAAGCTATAAAGTTATAAAGCTTTACTTACTTACTTACTTACTTACTTACTTACAGTTTTTACCGAAGTAGCTGAGTAAAGGTGCAGTCTTGCATGTGTCTCGCATTCAAAGTGTGAAAGAAATCCAAAATCTTAAAGATCCAACATTCTTTTTTCAAAGTTTTGCATGTTTCTTCCCCAGCTGGCTTCACAGACATTTGAACAAAAACCTGCTTTATGCGAAATGTTCTGATAGCGGCGAACATCTTACCCGACACTGGATTTTAGAAATACTTAGTTTTAACGAACACAGCACTCTTCACTTAACGTTCTTCATAATGGGATCTCATTCGTTGATGGCTAGCGATTTTATCATGGTCATTGAGCACTATTTTAAAGATAAAATCAACATACTGACCCTTTAATTGAAGGATAAACAAGTTTATGTTTTTAATCATAACCAGGATTTTAGATGCAGTGGTGGCCAGCCCCCAGACATGTAGATAACCATGGATATATATAGATATACAGTATATGGATATACAGTATATAGCATGGGGGGCTGGTAGAGGTTGAAATTGGAGGGGGCGCTTAGGTACCGTAGTGGGTTAGGCATCGACCATGGGGTTAGGCATCGACCATGTTTCCGGTTCGATTCCGGCCGCGGACATATCATACTTGTCATCCCTTCTCTCTCTCTCACCCATCCTTCCTGTCATAATCTATACTGTCTCTATCAATAAAAAGAAAAATACGAGTGGGACTGCCTCAGTCGGGGGAAAAAAAAGAGGTAGAACTTGGAGGACGGGGCTCATTGTAATGCATGGAACAGAATGAGGAAGGTACGTGTGTTAGATACCATTCCTTTGATACCATAGTGTATGAGTCTGGTATTGACCCCGTGCCGACCTCAAGCAGTTTGTTAACTGCAGTATTGACCAGAGGGTGCACACTTCAGACCAGCCCAGGGCTATTTAAGGATAGCTACATGGAACACAGCCCAGCAACTCCCAACCAGAAGGTTGTATTTGAGAGGAAACATGCTGCTAGGATTACTGTAGTTCAATTGCACATCCCAAGCCAATGGTCAAACATGAATGTTATTTAATTGTGTGTGTGTGTGTGTGTGTGTGTGTGTGTGTGTGTGTGTGTGTGAGTGTGTGCATATTTTGGTGTGTCTGTGTGTCTGTCTGTGTGTCTGTGTGTCTGTCTGTGTGTGTGTGTGTGTGTGTGTGTGTGTGTGTGTGTGTGTGTGTGTGTGTGTGTGTGTGTGTGTGAGTGTGTGCATATTTTGGTGTGTCTGTGTGTCTGTCTGTGTGTCTGTCTGTGTGTCTGTCTGTGTGTGTGTGTGTGTGTGTGTGTGTGTGTGTGTGTGTCTGTGTGTCTGTCTGTCTGTCTGTGTGTCTGTCTGTGTGTGTGTGTGTGTGATAAAACCTTAAATGTGTTTGTTTCGCCTGATGGATTTACCATTATGTCAAAGCCTATCTCTCTAATGGAGGAGCATCCATGCAGAAGCTCCAACTCAAATGCCAAACTCACATGATGTGTACGCGCAGTAGATGACAATTCAAATGTGCAACTCTCAAAACATTAACATGCAGTGCCTTCAGAAAGTATTCAGAAGTATTCCTTCACTTTTTACACATTTTTGTTGTGTTGACTCGATTTAACATAAATAAAATAATGATTTAAATAAAATAATGATTTAAATAATTACTACATACATTAATAATTAGCCATCAATCCACACACACACTACCATTTTTGGTGTATTTTGTGTGGATTGATGGCAAACTAATTTAATCTATTATAAATTGAGTCTACAACACGACTAAATATGAATATTAATACTCTCCAAAGGCGCTCCACATGCAGAGTTCACAATGAAAATAATAGTTGTTCCCCGGCATTAATCTGCTCCTTCCATGTATGTGCTTCAGCCTTCTACACACGCTGTATCAGCCCTGCAGCAACCACATCCAATTGTGACACAAGTCACACATGTATTTCAGTCCCCCACACACCAAACACCAACATAACACACACTATATACTGTATATATATATATATATATATATATATATATATACAGTATATATACAACATAGGATGTGACAAAAAGCAACATCGTACAACGCACACTGAAAATATGACACCTTATTTAGAAACGTTCCCACAATCCTTAACCCTAGAGCTCAGCTCTACTAATGACTGTTTCGAGAAGACACCACGCTCCGTTTCCTGTATGGTGCGCACCTGTTGTTGCCTATGGTTACGCCCAAGGTTGTAGTTCACTTCCAACTGAACATTGTCGTCGTTCCCCAATGGATTGGAATCTTCCTTAACATGGCTGATTACCCTGTGCAGTGCTCCTTGCGGTCGGGTGGTGCCGTGTTGCGTGTGGACTACTTGCGTGTGAAATTAATAACAAACGGATGACCTGGGGGTCAAACTGAGAGTAATTCCTCGGAGAAGATAAATGGAGATCGTGTCGTATCGCTTCCGAGATGGATACACACTTGTATGCATGCACGCACACAAGCACACATGCACCACACGCACGCACACACGCACCCACACACACACACACACACACACACACACACACACACACACACACGCACACATGCACCCACACATACACACACACACACACACACACACACACACACACACACACACACACTGAGTAAGGTCAAACTGTGACCGTCACACCCTCAGAGTGATTTACTGCCTGATTAGCTTTCAAACCGTGGGCCAGGGTGTCAGGGGCAGCATTTGCAAAGGCGATTGACCCAAACCACACACATTTGCTTTTGCCTTTGATCACAGAATATATTGTTGGGAAAGTGATGGTCGACACTCGCCATTTCCTCCATTGGACTTGTCGTTGTCGTCTTCCCGAAAGGACTTACAACATGAATTCTGTTGTTTGTTATGCAGAAACTGCATTGCTTGAGATGCTGGAGGGTATATATATTATTTTACATATTCATAACTCCTGCACTGACTAATGTGCTTCCTCTATATACAGTACAAATTACATATTATTATTCTAACACTCATGCTTCTGTCTCACCAGATAGAGTGCATATTCTCCTGTGAACTGGCAGACTGAAGCCTGCCGTGTTTAGAAAACATGGCCTTGGCCTATACTCTCTGCACGATGGGTAATTGTCCAATTTGGAAAGCAACCTTGTCTAATCTCTTGCCTCAGTAATTTCCTCACATGGCTTCCCCCTACCACTGCTACACAGATGACACTCAACTCCTTCTCTCTTCCACCCGCCGCTCTGACTCACAGGTGGCATAATGTGTCTGTACAATTCTGCTTGGATGTCGGCCCACCACCTCAAGCAGCTCTACCTGTTCTTCCTCCTCCCTGAGAAAGCCCGCCCTCTCCAAGACTTCACCGTCACAGTAGCGATGTACTGTACTGTGATCCCCCTCCCAGACAGCCAAGAATCTCGGGGTGATCCTTGACAACCACTTATCCTGTGCAGTTGAACATCACAGCAACAGAACGCCTCTACAACATCAGAAGGATACGTCCATTCCTCACCAGAGAAGCAGCACGAATCTGTCCAGGCACTTGTGATGTCTCCCTTCGGGTGCTGCAACGCACTCTTGGCCGGGCTCCCCGCCTCCTCCATCAGACCTCTGCAGCTCATCCAGAATGCTGTTGTCTGTCTAGTGTTCAATCTCCACAAATTCTCCCATATCACCCCCCCTCCTTCACATCCTTCACTGGCTCCTGGTAGCAGCTGGCATTAGATTCAAGACCCAAGTGCTCTCCTGTCGGGCAGCAAAGGGACCAGCGCCACGCAATGGTCAGCCCCCAAACACCTGCCCGATCACTATGCTCTTCTACATCGGCCGACTGGATGCAGCAGTCGCGCTACGGTCGTGGTCTCGGTCACAGCTTTTCACTGTCTTGGCGGCCCGCCGGTGGAACGAGCTTCCCACTACTGTCAGGACTGCAGAGTTGCTCCCTATCTCTACCATAGACCCATCTCTTCAGGCTACATCTTGACTGTCCCTCCTAAAGACCTGTTCATCCCCACTACCCCACTGTACAGTATTAGCATTGTGCTATTATAGCGTTGTGACTGCCAATGGCCTCTGGTTCTAGCATAGATTTGTTTTTCCTATGATGACTGATGTTATATAGACGATTCACTTACTCAGACAAATGTATGTGTTGTAAGTCGCGTTAGATAAAGGTGTCTGCTAAATGTCAAAGATGTAAATGCAAATAATTTAGTTTAATTTAATTACCACTATCTTTTGTGGCACAAGGGTTCTCACAAAGTTGACTCACAAAAGATGAGTTTAAGATTAAAACTGAAATGAAAACTCAATCATGCGCTGTAGCATATTGTACACTTGAAATATGTGACAGCTGCTGGTGAAAGCGGGAAGAAGTCGGCAACCGATCAAAATGTTCGGTGGGTAATCCCCACTACTACCTAGTTAGTGGGTAGAGTAATGCAGTAATGTAGTAGAGTAATGAGTAAGGCAGTAATGTGCTATTATTAGAACATCAACATTGTTGTACAACGCAGTAATGTTATTATTATGGTATGCTTATTCAGTGTGAGCAAAGTAGATGGTTATACAAGAGGACTTCCCCCCCCACCCCATCCCGCCGCCTTCGCCGCCGCCCCCCCTCCCCACAGTGTAAGCTTGCAAAGTAGATGTTATACAAGTTATACAAGTTATTATTAGTAGTTATACAAGTCATTATTAGTTATTGGCATGTATGCTTGTTTAGTTATTATTAGTGTGTACGCTTGCAAAGTAAGCCCTCCCTCCCCTCCCTTCCTGTTGTCTCGTGTGTCCCCCCCCCATCTCTGTAATCTTGTTTTCAATCATTGTTCTATTCCGTAATCTTGTTTTTCAATCATTGTAAAGCGCTTTGAGTTACATCCGTGTACGAAAGGCGCTATATAAATAAAGTTTCACTTCACTTCACTTCACTTCACTAGAGTGGTGGGGAATCCATTGCATTGCATCATTTTGGCTTCACTAGCGAGTGTGTCATTGATTTTCAACTGCGTTGACATTTATTTACATTTTTCAGAATAAAGGTTTTGGTAAAAACGTTTGGTCGGTTGCCGACTTGTTCCCGCTTCCACCAGCTGCTGTCACATGTTCTTCTTCTCTAAGACGGTTCTGAGTTGTGTTTGTGGCCTCGTTAGGATCTCTACTGAGAGATGAATATCTGTGGCTTCCCTCATCCTGACCAGCGTTTTGCGGTGTGTCCTATGCATGTTACGTGTCCATGCAGATATCTGTGGTGGAACCATAATCACGTTTCGCCAAGCCAAATATTGAAGCAGACTAGAGTCTGGGACTCAGATGGAACCCTAACAGAGAACACGTTGCCATACACACACAGAGACACAAACAAACAAACAAACCCGCGCGAACACAAACACACAAACACACACACACACACGCACACGCACACACACACACGCACACACACACGCACACACACAGACCGACAGAAAGACATTGTGAGTGATGTGAGTTTCTGGATGATCTGAACACGGCACACACGAATGCTGATTTTGTTTATCTGACGTGGCACATAATCAATCTACACAGGCAGGAATTAAAACAGACCTGTTCACCGCGCGTTTATGATCAGGTTGGGGCGGCAGTAGGCACTGGAGTCAGCACATAGAGGATTGCTAAGGACGGCACACATTTTGATGAAGAGGGAGATCTCACCTAATAGTCTGATGGAGTTGGGGTTTTAAAAGGCTTTGGTTGCACAAATACACCGAGAGAGAATCCCATGTACAGCTTCAGCTGCTGTAGAGAGATGGGGCGGCTGTGGCTCAGAAGGTAGAGCCGGCGTCTAATGATTGCAAGGTCAGCAGATCGCCGGTGCAAACCCCGGGTGGTCACATGTCGAGGTGTCCTCGGGCAAGACACTGAACCCCAAACTGCTCCCAATGAGCGGGCAGCACCCCTTGCATGTTAGCTTACCGCCATGTGTGTGTGAATGGGTGAATGATAGGCCATTTAAAGTGCTTTGGAATAAGGCGCTATATAAATCAGTCCATAGACTGACCTTCCCTATCAGCAGAGTAATGACGGTCCAGATCTGTCCCATGTCTGTGTTCTACTGGCGTGTGAATGTGACCCAGGTAAAGCTTGGTTCCACATGTGGATGTGGTCCAGGTAAAGCTTGGTTCCACATGTGGATGTGGTCCAGGTAAAGCTTGGTTCCACATGTGGATGTGGCCCAGGTAAAGCTTGGTTCCACTTGTGGATGTAGCCCAGGTAAAGCTTGGTTCCACATGTGGATGTGGTCCAGGTAAAGCTTGGTTCCACATGTGGATGTGGCCCAAGTAAAGATTGGTTCCCTGGGCCAGAGGTGGGCCGGCTCTGGCTGCCATTCCTGAGCCTTATCTCTGCCGTTAAAAGGCCAGACGTTGGCCAGCATGTGGATGTGGCCCAGGTCCCAACCACACTCAGACCAGAGATGGCCCTGTAGCTACAGGACCGTACCAGGACCACATTCCTCAGACCAGAGCTGGTCCACAGCAAATTGCTAACCCTCCCACATTTGGACCAAATCTGGCCCATGTAATACTTAGCCTAATAATACTCCTGGTAAAACTCAGCCTATGTGTCCCCACAAGTCCAGATCTGACCCACAATTGTCCTAGTAGAGGTCACACTCTGGACCTTATCATCACCAAAGGCCTAGATATTTCAAATGTTGTTGTAACTGACATTGCCCTGTCTGACCACTGTTGCATATTCTTTGACGTATCTATCTTTCCTGTTATTCAAACTATGTCTAAAACTATTTCCAAACGATATATCAATGAAAAGACCAGTGCACTGTTCACACAGGCCTTTTCCCTAGCCCCCCCACCCCAAACTTCTATTCCAACCTCAGTAAATGACCTTCTACACGATTTCAACTTAAAAATCACAAAAACCATTGATGATATTGCACCCATTAGATCCAAATGCATCTCTGGTAAGCAAAAAGCTCCCTGGAGAACTGCCCCATCCGTAAAGACTCAAAAAAGAGAATGTCGTAAAGCAGAGCGCAGATGGAGAAAAACAAACCTTCAAGTCCACTATGATATCTATAAAGAGAATCTTCAGAACTATAACTTAGAAATAAGAAGTGCCAGGCAATCATTTTTCTCTAAGATCATAAACAATAACATAAATAATGCCCGCATCCTTTTCAGAACTGTTGACAGACTAACAAATCCCCCAACACCCATTGCTCAGGAATTTCACTCAACTAGTAAATGCAATGAGCTTGCATCCTTTTTTAACAATAAAATAGAAACCATTAGACAAGGCATTAGGTCTTCTGTGTCAGGCATGAAAAACATGTCCCCATTAACAACCCCAAATAGGGCGGACATAACAACCATGTCACAATTTAACACCATTGATTACAAGACCCTAGATAAAATCATGTCACGTCTTAAACCATCCACCTGTGCCCTTGATGTCCTGCCAACAAGCTTTTTTAAAAACATATTTAGCTGCATGGCAGGCGAACTAATACAAATAATTAACACCTCCCTTTCATCAGGAATCTTCCCTGAAGCCCTGAAAACTGCAGTTATTAAGCCTCTACTAAAAAAGAACGGCCTAGACCCATTTGTACTAAACAACTACAGACCCATATCAAACCTTCCCTGTACAGGAAAAATTATTGAAATGGTTGCCCACGAACAACTTAGCAATTATTTGACCCTAAATGATCTCTTTGATGACTTTCAATCAGGCTTTCGCCCCCTACATAGCACTGAAACGGCCCTTATTAAGGTCCTTAATGACATTCGCGTAAACACAGACTCCGGAAAAATCTCAGTTTTGGTACTACTAGATCTTAGTGCTGCCTTTGACACTGTAGACCATGACATTCTAATAGATAGACTAAAAACCTGGGTAGGACTCTCGGGCACTGCCCTAAACTGGTTTAGATCCTACCTACAGGACAGAAGCTACTATGTCTCCATTGGCAACTTTGTATCTGACCAAATTAAAATGACATGTGGGGTTCCCCAAGGGTCAATCCTTGGCCCCCTTCTATTCAATCTCTACATGCTTCCATTGGGACACATCATAAAAAAGAACAAAATTGCCTACCACAACTATGCGGATGACACTCAAATCTACATAGCCCTCTCACCGAACGACTATAGTCCCATTGACAATCTCTGTAATTGCATTGAGCAAATAAACGCCTGGATGACACAAAACTTCCTCCAACTAAACAAGGACAAAACAGAGATAATTGTATTCGGTGCACCTGACAAAAGATCGAAAGTCAGTGCAAAACTTGATTCTCTCTCTCTTCACAGTAAAAAACAGGTCAGAAATCTTGGTGTAATTCTAGACTCCGATCTAAACTTCAACAGCCACATAAACTCAATAACTAAATCAGCCTACTATCACCTGAAAAACATAACAAGAATGAGAGGTTTCATGTCCAAGCAAGACCTTGAAAAACTCATCCATGCATTTGTTTCGAGTAGACTTGATTATTGTAATGGTCTACTAACAGGCCTATCTAAAGGAGCTGTTCGTAAATTGCAGCTCATCCAAAACGCCGCTGCTAGGGTCCTAACAAAAACAAAGAAATTTGAACACATTACACCAATCCTGAGATCCCTGCACTGGCTACCAGTCTCTCAGAGAATTGAATTCAAAATCCTCCTAATTACATACAAATCACAAAATGGTCTTGGACCAAAATACATATCAGATCTCCTCCCACCCTATATTCCCGCAAGGTCCCTAAGGTCAGCTGAGACAAATCAGCTAATAATTCCAAGAGTAAAAACAAAACACGGTGCAGCAGCTTTCAGTCACGCTGCTGCATGCTCCTGGAACAAACTCCCTGAAGAAATCAAACAGGCCCAAACCCTTAAAATATTTAAATCTAAGCTAAAAACCTTCATGTTTTGCACCAGTTATGATTAAACACAAACACTTCTATCAATGTCTTTTTTCCATTAACTATTGTCTTTTTAAATGTTTTATCTATTTACTTCTTATATTTGCTTTTATTCATTGTAATTTTTATTTTCTTATGCTCCTCTTGTGGAGGGATGTGGAGGGATATGGAGTGGTGTAGAGGGATGTAGAGGGATGTAGAGGGATGTAGAGGGATGTAGAGGGATGTGGAGGGATGTAGAGGGATGTGGAGGGATGTAGAGGGATGTGAAGGGATGTGGAGGGATGTAGAGGGATGTAGAGGGATGTAGAGTGATGTGGAGGGATGTAGAGGGATGTAGAGGATTGTAGAGGAATGTGGAGGGATGTAGAGGGATGTAGAGGAATGTGGAGGGATGTGGAGGGATGTAGAGGGTTGTAGAGGGATGTGGAGGGATGTGGAGGGATGTAGAGGGTTGTAGAGGGATGTAGAGGGATGTAGAGGGATGTGGAGGGATGTAGAGGGATGTGGAGGGATGTAGAGGGATGTAGAGGGATGTAGAAGGATGTGGAGGGATATGATTAAACACAAACACTTCTATCAATGTCTTTTTCCCATTAACTATTGTCTTTTTAAATGTTTGATCTATTTACTTCTTATATTTGCTTTTATTCATTGTAATTGTTATTTTCTTATGCTCCTCTTGCTGTATTTTTAAATAATGCATGTAAAGCACTTTGAATTGCCCCTGTTGTATGAAATGTGCTATACAAATAAACTTGCCTTGCCTTGCCTTGCCTAGTACAACTTCACATACAATAAATAGGGACTTTTAGGGACTTTTTGAGGGTTTGTGTGTGTTGTGTGTGTGTGTGTGTGCGCGCGCGTGTGTGTGTGTGTGTGTGTGTGTGTGTGTGTGTGTGTGCGCATGTGTGTGCGTGTATGCCTAAAGTATTAAAATATTAAAAATCTGTATTTGCTGCTCCCCAAAATGTCAATATTTTAATGAAGCTCAGCCACCTGTCAGCACTATATTGTCCCTGCTGTGAGCCCGTCGCCTTGTGCTGTATTTATTTTTGCTGTCAGCACATCAGACCTGCCAAAATACAACCCTGACAAACACTCGAGATGTTTTGCATTTACAGTAGCTTGGAGGTTGCACTTTTTTGAAGCCATTTCATTGGTTACACCGTGCCAGACAAAACTAAATCACAGCACACGTCATGTATTTCTTTCGTAAGCACTATGAGTATACATCAAGTTGACTGACTATGTGCTATAGAAATAAATGTGCCTTGCCTTGCCTCGCCTTGCCTTGCCTATGTCAGTATTTCTGGCTATGTATTTCGACTAAGCCCCACTGTGAGCCTGCAGTAGTACTCTCCACAAGTCTACTGAACACCCCTAAACCTCGCATCATCCCTATTGTCTTGTGGCCATTGTCTTTGCTGCCAGCGTGAGTTCTGCTGACACGCGCCTCGGCAAGCCAAGTTGAGCTTTGTTGTGTTCCGGTGATATATTGCTGAGCATGGATGCCGCTAAAGCCGTTTTCCAGCATATCATGCATTCTGCTGCCTGTGCTCAGGTCTGAAGGAAACGTCAAGGTACATTATGCATCCCTTCCCGTTTTCCTTTACAAATTATCAAAGGTACGATCGGTAATTCAAAACAAAGACAAAGCACTTTTTCGGTAAACAGCTAGGGGGATATGGGCTGGAGAAATGTAACCACTCTCAATTTCAGAGAGATAGCTCAGCTGTGAATGCAAGGACTAACCATCCATGAGATACAAAATATAGTTTTAACCATGTTTTGAAGCTATACAGTATTTGTTTACAAACAAAGAAGTAAACAATCTTATAAACAAGCTAAACAAGCTGATGAAGACAGTTGAATGAAGCATTTCTAATATATAATATACTGTATATATATATATATATAGCTTTTGATGATATATGATATATAGCCATTATCAATGGGTGAGGGCTGGAGCTAGGGTTAGGGTTGGAGCTAGGCTTAGGGCTGGAGCTAGGGTTCGGACTGGATGTAGGGTTAATGCTGGAGCTAGGGTTAAGGCCGGAGCTAGGGTTAGGGCCGGAGCTAGGGTTAGGGCTGGAGTTAGTGTTAGGGCTGGAGCTAGGGTTAGGGTTAGATTTGGAGCTAGGGTTAGAGCTGGAGCTAGGGTTAGGCCTGAAGCTAGGGTTAGGGCTGGAGTTAGTGTTAGGGCCGGAGCTAGGGTTAGAGCTGGAGCTAGGGTTAGGGCTGGAGCTAGACTTAGGGCTGGAGCTAGGGTTCGGACTGGATGTAGGGTTAAGGCTGGAGCTAGGGTTAGGGCTGGAGCTAGGGTTAGGGCTGGAGCTAGGGTTAGGACTGAAGCTAGGGTTAGGCATGGAGCTAGGGTTAAGGCTAGAGCTAGGGTTAGGCCTGGAGCTAGGGTTAGGGCTGGAGCTACGGTTAGGCCTGGAGCTAGGGTTAGGGCTGGAGCTAGGGTGAGGGCTGGAGCTAGGGTTAGGGCCGGAGCTAGGGTGAGGGCTGGAGCTAGGGTTAGGGTTGGAGCTAGGCTTAGGGCTGGAGCTAGGGTTCGGACTGGATGTAGGGTTAAGGCTGGAGCTAGTGTTAGGGCTGGAGCCAGTAGTCAAGGCCAGAGATCACAAGTGTCTGACCAAGAGTTGTGCAGCTTCTCTCATGAGGAATGGAGGTATCCTTCTGATCTTGTAGAGGAAGAATACTGCAGGAACGTGTAGTCGCTGTGATGTTCGCTGAACAGGATCTATGTAGTTGTCAAGGATCACCCCAAGATTCTTGGCTGCCTGGGAGGAGGTCACAGTACAGTTCTCTACTGTGATGGAGAAGGTTTGAAGATGGCATGCTTCCCCAAGGGAGGAAGAACAGGTCAGTCTTGTTAAGGTTGAGCTTGAGGTGGGCTGACATCCAAGCAGAAATGTCTGCAAGAGGGGGGGGGGGGGGGGGGGGGGGGGGATGAGAAAGAGTTGAGTGTCAATTGCATAGATAGATAGATAGATAGACTTTATTTGTCATTGTTACAGTACAGGTACCAAACAACGAAATTTAGGAGGGGAGGCTCCCCTGGTGTTTAAGAAGGGAAAAAGAAACACATTTTGGAAAAAGCATAGATGCATAAAATCACAAGAAGATAAAGAGCTGGTTTACATCAATAGAGGCTATGTACACAATCCACTGTACTATACTGCACAGATAGTCAACTAGGGTTGTCATATTGCACAAGAAAGTATTTATTTTTTTTTCACATTTTTTTAAAGTGTCACAGTTTGCAGGCTTGAAAATGTACATGTTATAGCAGTGGTAGGAGAAACCATGTTATAGCAGTGGTAGGAGAAACCATGCGAGAAAATGACAGAGCTTAGAGATTTCATATAGAGGGAGAACAGTATGGGTCCTAAGACAGAGCCCTGGGGGACCCCGGAGCTGAGGTCACCTGGTAAGAGCGATCAACCAGGTAGGATGCAAACCAGAAGTGTGCAGAGCCAGAGATGCCTAATTCTGAGAGGGTGGAGAATAGCATTGGGTGGTTTACTGTGTGGAAGGCAGCAGACAGGTCCAGGAGAATGAGAACCAAGGAGAGGGAGGAAGCTCGAGCAGAGTGGAGGGCCTCCATGACAGCAAGGAGAGCAGTCTCAGTAGAGTGCCCAGCCTTGAAGCCAGATTGGTGAGGGTCAACAAGGTTGTTCTTAAAGAGATAGTGTGAGACAGTTGGTTAGAGACAGCATGTTCAAGTGTTTTAGACAAGGAGGAGAGAAGTAGTTATGGACATCAGACAGGTCAAGAGGCTTGACTCTGCCTTCCTTTTTTTGTTGTATCACAAACCTAACACAATACAAACAATAACACCAAATACAACACAAAACAGAAGAAAAATACAAAACAAAAGTGACGACACCCCCCCCCCCCCCACACAACCCATCCTGTACCCCCTTACCCCGTTCCAACCTGGGATCCAGGCCATCCACCCTGCCAGGCGGTTATTCTAAAACTTTTTAGGTTTACCAAGATTGAGTTCCCTATCACTATTGTTGACTAATTTGCCCCATGCACTCGGACTGTCGATAGTTATAGGTACTGTCGTGGATATAATTGATTCTTAATAGATTTAGTAGAACTTACAAAGCACAAAGAGCTTAGATCAATTGTCTCCAAAGAGGCCTTTTATTAAGCCAAGTTACATGAGCACAGAGAGAAATGAGCAGACCAATAAGCAAGAAGCAATAGCCCAAAGCAAAAAGCCCCCCAACGTTGGGTGCGACTCATATTTATAGAACTGTCCTTGGTCATGAGGTCACTATTCTCGGGTACCAATAATATTATACAAATCTGTGATTACACAAGTTATGGGCCCTGTCCATAATCAGAATTATTCACTGCGCCACAGATCTTGGCCCATCCCTTACAGGAAGGAAATGGGCCTTCCTTGAGTGCTAGATTTCGCCCCTACTGTAGAGAGACTTTCATTTCTCAGTATAACATGATATAAAACCTCTACAGTACACTGTACACTATATGTAGGTACCCGATATCTAGGTACGTTAGAAGCCGGACTTAACGAGAGAGGGAATGGGAAGGCTTCCAGCGTGTAGCAATTAGTTTCTTCACTGCTGTAAGCCTGGCTAATAACCCTCCCATTCTGATTAGAGGCAAGCCCAGATTGGATAGGTTGTTTATGATTAGGGCAACTCTGGCTGTCTTAAAGGCAGCTGGGACAGATCCCGTGGATAGAGAGGAATTGATTATGGTGATAAGGAACGGAAGGAGGTCTTTGGAAATGGACTGGAGAAAGTGTGAGGGGATAGGATCGAGAGGTTAGGTGGTTGCTCGCTTGGATGTGACCGGTTTTAGAATGATCATCTAATGGAGAGTGGGAAAAGAGCTGATAAATCAAGAGACCGAGTGTAGCGCAGTGGGTTTGGGAGGAGGGGGTAGCAGTGGGTTTGGGAGGAGGGGTTAGCAGTGTTGGCGAGAGGTAGAGAGAAAGAGCTGCTAATGTCATCAACCTTCTTTTCAAAGTAGGTGACAGCCGTAGCCGTAGCCCGATTAGTGATGTCCAGAGTAGGAATGCAATTTGTTTTGGTGCTCTCGCAAGGTGTACCCTGCCAGGAGGTTTCTAGGTGTCTGCCGAAGCGCTTGAGGCCTAAGTACATACAGTACTTCTGTGCACAGTAATGAGCAGGAGAAATGTCTGTCTAGTTACACACGGTGAACTCCGTCTATGATGACTAGCCTATTTATTAACCCTAACCCTAGCTACTGATTCTCTGTTCTCCTCTCTGTTCTTCTGTCAGTTCTCCTCCTCTCTCTGCTCCTCCTTCTTCAACAAGTACATCTAGAGTATTCTGCCGTAATCTCTTTGCCATTCTTCTTCTCTTACTGATCTGTCTGACTTGTTTTCCGTGGGACCAGGGAGGTTGATTAGACCGTATTGATTACATCACCTTATCTTGCTTGAAGATCATTTCGAATGAAGGGTTGGAATAACCAACTGCCATAACCGGGAGATAACCGCAGCCAGGCAGACACTTGTTTTCAACTCCTGATTATACAGTCATATAGCGCCATGGTGACAGTTACAGCTGGCTATGGCCATCGTGACAGTCATCCGCAGATAGGGAGAAGGGATCTGGGGAATGAGGTGGGTTGAGGACTGAGGAAAATGTGGAGAACCATTTCCTTGGTTCAATGGCAGAGGATTGAATTTTGGAGTGGTGGTAAGAAGCTTTACCGGGCTGATGCAGAGGAGGTGTAGTTGAGGAGGAGAGAGATAAGGTTTTAGGGTGACCAGGGAGGACAGTTTTTCTCCATTTCCTCTCAGCTGTCCGGAGCCCTATTCTACAAGCTTGCAGGGTTTCAGAGAGCCAGGGGGGGACAGGAGGGTGGAGGAGGCTGCCTCAGTGGATAGCAGGGAGAAGGATTCAGGGGGGGGATAAGGCAGAGGAAGAGAGAGTGGTGAGGGAGAGGGTAGGCAGGTTGTGACGAGAGGATACAGTGTGGTTACAGACGGACTGGGAGGGGGTGGATTTGAGGGGAAGGGAGAAGGATCCAAAATGAGGATCAGAAACCGGAAGAGGGGTAATAGTAAGGTTGGAGGTATCTCCAATTAACTTAAATTGCTGATCAAATGAGAGTGAGTGAGAGCTACACGATCACTGTTGAGCTAGATAATGTGGCTGAACTTTATACTGTAGATATGATATTGTACATAATATTATACTGTACATAATATTGTACATTACATTTACATTTTTGGCATTTAGCAGACGCCTTATTCCAAAGCGACTTACAATCAATACATTTGAATACTAAGCATGTGAATCAGCAATCCACCATTCGTTGCAGGAAGAGTAATCTAGCTCGGGCCCGGGGCCACTGATACAAGAAAAACATATACTGTAGATTTGATATTGTACATATTATATTGTACATACCGGTAATACTGCAGATATTATATTCTACATGTTATACTGTAAATATGATACTGTATATATGATACATCAGTGGTGGCAGAGCCTTTTGAGCATGGTCTTATTTCTATTAAAGATTGGATGACTTGCATAGTGCATTCCTACTCTATTCACCGAGCTCAATGTACTGGAACAAAGGTTTGGGCAATTTACTACATACCCAGCGTGGCCGTAATACTAGAATTTCCCCAAGGCTATATCAATCCTGAGGTAGCCACAACCTAGCGTATATTACACATGGACGTTTAGAACATGTAGCTACACAGGAGGAGAAGTGACAGTTGGGAAAGTGACAGTTGGAGAAAGTAAAAGTTTCACATTAAATTCCGCCTTGCCCACTTGCGCCCCCACGTCTGGGTGATGTGATCTACCGCGCACACAGATCTCTTTCAGGGCAGCCCACCTACACCCTCGTCACTTTTATTGTGGTTTAAATTCCTTCTCCCATCCACTCACTCTCCTTCTTTGACATTTTCTCTTTTCCTGGGAACAGTGAACAACAACTTTTTTTCTTCTTTTCTTTGCTTTCATTGCTGACATTTCGCCAGACACCTTTTTTTCGAAAAGCGACTTTGTGTCTATTTGTGCGACTTTGTGACTATGTGTCTAAAGTAAGTGAATCATCTGTACATCAGTCATGATAAGAAAACAAATCTATGCTCGGACCAGGGGTCGTTGGCAGTCACAATGCTAGAAGAAGGAAGGACTTTTTATTATTATTATTTAGAGTAGAGAAACTGTACAGGGGGCTAGTGGGGATGAATAAGTCATTTGGAGTCAAGGTGTAGCCTGAAAAGATGGGTCTTCAGTCTACAGTGGAAGATAGGTAGTGACTCTCTACAGCTGTCGCTGCGACCAGGCACAAAAACCTCTCCAAGCCAGCCCTACAATAACTTCGACACAATATTGTCTACACAGTATCATTGTCACCATAACAACAGTTAACTAGAACTAAAGAGCTTAACCTATACAATTCCAATCAGTGTTTACAGGAATTCTCTCTTTGAATCAACTGCTCACCACACTTTGTGCACTGCAGTGCTATAGCTATAGCTTATGTTTTCAGTAGCCTACTTCGTTCTCTGATCCTTTAATTGGATGGAGAGGATGTCAGTTCATACAGCGAGAGCCCTGCACATGTTAGAGGACATCGTCCAGAAGTGGGTGTAATTACTGTATGTCTATGGAAGTCGGTGAGAACCACAAGCCTCCTAGGTTTTGAATTGAAGTAAATGTAGCCAGATGAGGACAGAAGTAGCTGTCCTCCAGCTACATTATGGTTCTACCTTATTAGAGGGCAATGTTGAGACTACTGTAGACCTTCATTGTAAAACAGTGGGTTTGAATTAGACATTTGGTGAATGTATTTTTTATAGTTTTGTCTAAAAAATGATCAACTGTTCAATTCAATTGGTTTATTCATGTCCTCTCCTATGTAACTGTTCTCCAGGCCATTGCTTCAAATGAGAATAAGTTTTGCCTGGTAAACTTGCCTGGTAAAAATTTGAACAGACAAGTTGACTGAAAACGGATTCTGATTTGAAGCAATGGCCTGGAGAATAGTTGGATGTTTAAGGACGAGTTTATTTTTCTGAAACTCACTGAGTAAGATGGTCCTCCCCTTCCTCCACTGCTAAATGTATGTATACATATTACAACACTGTATATATAGAACATTCTTCTATTACAGTACAGTATATTTGTCGTCCCCATGTAACAGAGTTTCAATAGCCCCCAGCTCCACCCCGGCACTCTCTGTGGCAGGTTAATGGATCACAGTGCTGTTTCTTTCAGTGTGTGTAAGAAGGGCAGAGTGCTGTGTGTGCATGTGCGCGTGTGTGTGACTGAGTGCACATTTGTGTGTGTGTTTGTGTGTCTGTCTCTGTGTGTGTGTGTGTGTGTGTGTGTGTGTGTGTGTGTGTGTGTGAGTGTCTTAGTGCACATTTGTGTGTGTGTGTCTGTGTGTGAGTGTCTTAGTGCACATTTGTGTGTGTGTTTGTGTGTCTGTGTGCATGTGCATGCGTGTTTGTGTATGACTGTGTGTCTGTGTGTGTGTGCGTGCGTGTGCGTGTATGTGTGTGCGTGCGTGCGTGCGTGTGCGTGTGCGTGTGCGTGTGTGTGTGCGTGTGTGTGCGTGCTTCTCCACAGAAGGGTAGAGGGCAGGGGGCAGTGGCCATTTGTTCAGGCTTGGATAAAGCTGCAACAGAGGGCCATATCATCCTGACCTGTAGAACCCCCTCTCTCTATACACTTCAAATATCATCGGTGTTGCTACACCCCTCCATCCACCTACAGCATCTAATAAACAATACATTCATTTTTAGCACACACTTTTATCCAAAGAGACTTACCGAGATTAGAGGGACAGTCTCCCTGCAGTAATTTAGGGCTAAACTGCCTTATTCAAGGGCACACTAGTGGTGGTGGTGGTGGTGTTCCCTGGTGGGATTTGACCTCATGACCTTCTGATCGCCAGTCCAACTCACTATCCACTAGGCCAGCACTACCCCTATTGTTAAATTGTTATTGTTCAGTGTTTACACTAATGAGAAGCTGCCATCTGTTACTGTTGCAAGAGCATTAATATCCTACGTTGATGTCTGATTCATTATATCAGTTCTTCAGGCAGCACATTTCTCCGTCTTGGAAATAATCAGTGCAAAAATTGCTGCAGTGCAAATGCTTGGCAGAGATAATATGCAAGTGGAATTTGTCTACGTTGCCTTCCAACAACTTAATGGTCCTTTTTTAAGTATGCTCACTGCTTAGTGCTCACCCATGTCCGTCAAATGGCTCGAACGTTCCAGCTGATGTTTTACTAATGGAAGATTCAGTTTCATAATTTTGTACTCCTAGAAACATGTAGCGCGTCCATAGACCACAGCTGAAAGAATGTTGTCCTGCACCAGTGCTTTTATGCACTAATATTAACACATCCATAAACTCTACAATTTTAATTTTAATTATCTAACATCATTCCCTCCAATCTCTCCCACAGATGCACTTTCATTTGAGTATAGCTAATCTAGTTCTAAACCTGTGTATCGTGCTATGCTGCTCGCCGTAACACTGTGAAACCCAAGTGTGATTCAGTGATATAAAGCTGCTGATCTTCGCCGTTTGGTTTTGAAAACAGATGGCAGGCTAGCAGGCTTCTTGTTGACAAAACTGCCGGTGAACAAAGGATTTCACTTTTATCATCAGTCCTTGTCACAGTCATGTTCGTCGGGGATGTAAATCAGCCACACTTTATTGTGACTGTCCCCGTCGAATGGCTTTCAGATCCACACAAGTAGGTAGGAGGTCGTTGAATTGGCATTCCAATAAAGAATTACCAGTGAATCAACCAA
>NC_137687.1:22349842-22367342 GCF_963989245.1 Nansenia antarctica
ATCAGCACGGCTGTGATTCGGTCGTAGGTACGAGGCCGCAGGCCGAGTAGAAGACGATCACAGCCGTGCTGATATTCAGAATAACAGCACGACCTCGAGTGTGATATTGCTTTTATACAACAGTTCTACAGCGCCATTTATTAGTTAACAGTATAAGCGACAACAGATTATGATTTGTATGTTTATTTAATCATTTATTTTGGCTCTGCCAACCAAAAATAGTTATGCAACTGATCTTCAACTGGACGGTTGCCTAGTAACCTGAACACAAACAATAGAAAACTTGAGCGGCAGAGTGATACTTAAGCAATATCACACGAGAGGGAGTGTGTTATACTGAATATCAGCACGGCTGTGATTCGGTCGTAGGTACGAGGCCGCAGGCCTAACAGCACGACCTCGAGTGTGATATTGCTTTTATACAACAGTTCTACAGCGCGATTTATTAGTTAACAGTAATAAGCGACAACAGATTATGATTTGTTTGTTTATTTAATCATAAAAATAAACAAAAAATAGTTCCGCAACTGAACTTCAAATGGACTGTTGCCTAGTACCGGTAACCTGAACACAAACATGTAGTCTAATTAACGGTCATTTAGTAGAACATCTGTGCGGCAGAGTGATACATAGTTAAAAGTCCCACTGTATATCAGCACTCATGGAATGCCTCTTGTCCAATCAAATTACTTGGTCGGAACTAACTGTTGTATACTACTGTATATCACTCTGGAGGCATACTGTAGGAAACAGGCTCTCTCCAGTAGAAAACAGGCTCTCTCCAGTAGGAGAGACAAATGAAACTATTAGAATGTTAAGAACTATTAGAATGCTATGTTTAGTAATGATAGAGTAACTTATCTTTGATCGCCAACAACATTGTTGTTAAAAAAAAAATAAACAAAAGTGAAAAAACAAAAGCGTTATGATGTTTTTAGATGCACATCTTTTTTGTGAGATTTTTTGTTGTTGTTGCACAGTTTGAAATCAATAGACAAGAACCAGGCTTTCATAATTGCAATCCAGCGCCACATACTGTTCAGAGATCCTGACGAGAACCCTGGAAAACCATGAAAAAAAGTAGTCAAGCCCATGAGGTTTGATGTACATTTTGAAGTACGTTCAAGATACATTCGGAACTTTAAGTCGGCGGCTCTACATGAGCAATTTGTTTCGACATCACAGGCCACTCCAGTGTCTACAGGGCCCCGCTAGCTGAGTTGGAGAAAAAAAAACAGCATGCATTTTTCACTCACAGCTTCCACTTGACAAATGTGATAGAAAAACTTAAGGGCCGTGGTGTGAGTGCTTTCAGTGGGGGGAGCCCTTAGGCTAGTAGTTTGTTTGAGCCAGAAAAGTGTGTGTGGGAATCCGTAAGCTGCAGGTTTGGTGTTTCTGTTGGGGCAGTGGTATCCTGAAGGTATAATATTGTCTGGGTTATTTTACAGCCACCTGAGGGTGACATCAGAGAAAGAACTACTGAAATAGAGATACAATGTGCGATTCGGCTGGGATGTACACTAACAGTAAATGGACCGCCCTTATATAGCACCTTTTTCCAAAGCGCTTTACAATGACCTCTCATTCACCCATTCACACACATATTGACACACCGATGGTAGCAATCTACCATGCAAGGCGCCGGCCCGCTCATTTGGGGTTCAGTGTCTACAATACAAGACGCAAACCAGCAGTATCCCTTCAATTAGGAAGGGGAAGGCACCTTATTCTAAAAAAAAACTGTCATTCTTTTGCCTTACTAAGAGTTATACTCCTAAAACAACATGCATGTTATGGATGTTAGGTGTCAGATACTCCTGTCGTTGCTCTTGACCAAGGCACCTCAGAATTGGAGTCGGTCCCCGGGCTACCATGGCACCTGCTCGTACATAGTTAGGGTCAAATGCAGAGGACAATTAGTGCAAAATTATTTTTTAATTCCACGTTCATTGATAAAATGACATAAGGGATGGAAAGGGAGGATAGCAGTTTTTGAAGGGGGATGATTTTGACCGTTTTTATTTCAGGGGGGATGCCATCCCCCCTCATCCCCCCTCAACTCTAGTGCTGGTTATCGTTTACCTTCACAGACTTATCGTTTACTTCAATACTTCAATACCTGAATAACTCCAATTCCATGAAACAACATGTTTGTACAATGTTGTTACAAAAGTAATTACAGTTTTATTACGCAGGACTTGTTGTTAAGTGTTCTAAGTACGTCATAGAAATATAGAATGGCACTGTAACGTAATTGTTTGTACATACTGTGTGCAGTAGTTTGCTAAAGTAAAGCTTTACCCCAATTTTGACCTTTGACCTCTTTTGCTTGTCTTGTCAGCTCAGGGAGTTAATCTGTTAAGGCTCAAGATTGTATTAGTAAGTCATCACATTGCAGAAGCTTTAACAAATCCACACACACGATACACGCTGGTTGAATGAATGAAACAATCCACGCAGGATTTGACATTTCATTACATTAACCAGACATTTTGAAGTAATTTTTTCTGAGTATGGTAGTCCCACTCATAATTTTCATTTTTATTGACAGATACAGTAGAGTTTTTTAGACAGGAAGGATGGGTGAGAGAAAGGAGGGATGACATGCAGGATATGTCCCGGACGGAATCGAACCGCAGACCCTGCGGTTACATGGTCAACGCATAACCCGCTACGCCACCTAAGCGCCCTTGAACAGATGCTTTTATCTGAAGTGACGGACCATGAGTACATTTGTCTAAAGTAAGGGAATCTTACTTCTTCCGTGGCTTATAAAGCACACCTTTAGATGCAGCTATACCCCTCGCCTACCCCTTCCCCCTAGACATAGAGCGCTGCTTTTATGATGGTTATACTATTTTAGTGTTCTACTATTGTATGTATTTATTTATTTATTTTTATTCTATTGTATCTTCTATTTTATGCGCTTTGAGAATATTTGTGTATAACGAAAAGCTCTTTATAAACATAACACATTATTATTATCATTATCGTTATCGGCATTGTTATTATTATTATTATTATTATTATTATTATTATTATTATTATTATTATCATTATTATTATATGTATCCATGCTACCACTTGTAGTCATGCATATTACGTAGACCTGGGTGAGCTAGAGAAACGTTGTCTTCGCCGGGGTAGGGGGCAGTGGAGTGGCCCGGGTGCAGGGGGGTGGCCCAGAGGCCACTGACCTGCCCCCTACTGGCTGTGAGGGGCAAGCCCACTTCACAATTTCCACAGGAATTCTGTCTAGTTGTTATTATTATTATTATTATTATTATTCTATGTCTAACCCCACCGCTCCATGCTACCACTCGTAGTCATGCACATGATGTAGAGCTCCGCTGAGTCCTGGGATCTGAACCATTTGAGATAGCTTCGGGTGAAAACATCTTTTTTGTTTTCCCTTCCCAATTTAACATCTTTCTTTTCACTGTGTGCTACATTCTTAAGTTCACATCCCAGTTGTGTTCTCACATCGAGGTCGCTGTAAAACGGGCCGACGTCGGAGAGACGGCGTGCTGAGATTGACATTGCCTCATCAACAACAACCCCCCCATTTAGAGTCTCTCCCCTGTTTCGCAATGAATAATGCCCCGGTGTCAAAGCTATTTTGTCGCATTTTCCAGAGTTATTCGGTCTCAATGCTTTATTTTTTAATTGCTTTTCACACTCTGACAGTGCGCTACCCTGCAGGGCTCTGTTTTGATGTGGGGGTTGGGGAGGAGGGCGGGGGGGCAGGGGGGGGCTGGGGGAGACGCCGACAATTGACAATTGCTTATTACAGCTTTAACGACACAGACTCTGTGATTGCTGTCCTCTGGGTCAATTACCAGCCTTTTGACAATATATCCTCTCCAGTCCCCCCGTATTATTTTGGGGGGAACCACTATGTGCTTATTTGTCTCCCTCGGGGTCCGCACAATGTCACACAGCGGTCCCCAAATCACTCTTTTGTAACTCAAGTATGCAAGCCAGGCAGTACCCTCTATAAGATTTGAAATCTACTTGGTTTTTTGCTCCTGTTTTTTTGTCAGGACTGTGTTTGTTATTGCTGGGCACTTGTAGGTATTTCAGTTCCAGTACCTGGTTGTTGTCGACCAGGGGAGGCTGGTGGAGAACAGGCTCATTGGAACTGTGTTCCCTGCATCCACGCATCGTAATGAGCCTGTCCTCCCATTTCTACCTCCGCCAGCTTCCACTGATGTAGCCTAAGTGCATATATTCCATATTCCACAGACATCTTTGGGAAAAAACTCACACAGATTTCTGCTAAATGAACGGCCATCTCTTCAAGTATATTAAATTATTGTTTTCAATTTCGCCCCATTTTTTTCGATGTACTTAAGAAGTCACATCCAATGCTCTGCTGCTCCCCGGCAGCTCCAAATGGAGGCGTTACAAAGAGTATTGTCTACTCTCATTATAGCACTTTTCTCAATATATATACAGTACTTTCTTTTTTTCTTCACATGAATATTGTCTTTCAGAGGGTTTATAAGCCAGGAATTAAATCTTAACTGTTGTTTGGGGTAGGAGCAGCTATTGATTTGAAATGAAGATGAATGACTCAACTAAAAGTTGTATATATATTTATTCATACACCATCCATTTTTCTGTATATACAGTATATGCCATATAGGTTAGTATTAGCATTATGCGCCATGCTCTACCAACTGAGCCACAGAGGACACCACAATGCAGACCGCGTGCAATGCATAGTCCACATCCACATGTGGAACCAAGCTTTACCTGGGCCACATTCACATGCCGGCGTAGTGGATAAATGAATGATAAATGGATGACTCAACTCACTGTTTGTTCTGTCGTCCTCCCACACAAGAGCTCATTCTAATACAATAACCGTGCAATATTGTATATGCATAATTTATTTTAATTTATTATTATTTTTGTACTTGTAATAAGTTATATTGTAAGTACCTTGATATTTTGAATTACATCCTGACAAGGATGATAATGAGCATGAAGAAGATGATGCTGATCTAAAGGAATAGCTCGCCTAATTAGAAAACCACATATTTGGTTCCTTACCCTGAGTTTATGGACAAGGATAGACCTCCATTCACACTACTTTGGTTCTGTTCATCTGGGCACTGTAACTAACAGCTAATTGTTTCAAATGTTTAACCAAAACCCAATGGACCCTAAGTTAACATTATACTCAAATCATGTCAGTAAGTTGTTTAAACTAGGTCATGTAATTCAGTCTCACCAGAGAATCTGAGATGATCTTGGCACCTTGGTTAACAAACTTTGACAAACAATGAACTTTTACTTACAGTGCCGTGATAAACAGTATCAAAGTGTTGACTGAAGCAGTCCGTCCTTGTCTACAGTACAGTCATTTTAATTAGCAATTTGGGTGAATGAGTAATTTAGGCGAACCTTCCCTTTAATTGAATTTGTTTTGTTTTCGTGCACACAGATACAGTACCTTATCCAATTACATAATTACTTTGTACCAGACAGCTCGTGGCAAATTGAATATCCTCTGTTATCAGTCCAGTCACATTTTGGAGGTAAGTCATTTGGACTCCGAAAGGAACCCCTTATGTATTAGATTATATTGTTGTACTATTATGATTTAATAAATCATTCCTTATTACCACTAACGGTGGCCAAAGTAATTTACTTCAAACATGGATTTTCAATTAGAGCCGTTATTGACGTCGTTTTCTGTTGCAGTGCTCAGGAGGAGAGCACTTACGCTGAGGTTTGAGCATTCGTATTCACTACATCTTTGTCCATACGGTGCTTAATGACGACCAGAATCCGTGGGAAGACGACCGACCAAGGTCACACACAGGTCAAGGCGGCCAAGAAGCCCTCCTGGCCCCTAGAAATGGCCTGAAAGATGCTTTTCTATTTCCAATCATCAATTATTTGTCGTCACGTTTTCACTGTTTCAGTAAAGCCTGGATATTAATGTAGGATTTCGGGCAGAATTCCAAAGTCATATACAGTATAATACGTATACGGTTACTATAACCTAATTACCAGGCTTATAAACACCCCCCCCCCGACAGGCATTGTTGCATGCAAATGAAGGAGGAAAAAAAGCTTAATTTGCTGTATTTCCGTGAGGAGAGGAACTCTGCCACACCATTTGGGCTGTGCTCTCCCTGGGGGGTCCCTATCCTACAGCCAGTCATCTGTCTGAGAGCAGGTTTGTTACAGTTTGCTGCCCCCACAGGCCTTGTCGCATGCCGCCCCCCCCCCCCCCCCTCCCTCCATCCCTCCCTCCCTAGCTCCCTAGATCCCTCCCTCCTCCCCTTACTCCCCCCCTCCCTCCTGCCCTGCCCCCTCCCTTTCTCTCCATCACTCCCTCCCTGCCTCGTTCCCTCCCTCCCTTCTGCCCTGCCTCGCCCCCACTCTCTCCCTCCCTCCCTCTCTCCCTCCCTCCCTTCCTCCCCTCCATCCCTCCCTGCTTCCCTCCTCCCCTTCCTCCCTCCCCCCCATCCCTCGCTCCCACCCTGCCTCGCCCCCCCCCTATCCCCCCCTCCTCCCCCCATCCCTCCCTCCCTACCTCCCACCCTGCCTCCCGCCCCCCCCCTCCATCCCTCCCTCCCACCATCCCGCCCGGCCTCCCTCCTTCCCCCCCTCTATCCCTCCCTCCCACCATCCTGCCCTGCCTCCCTTCTCCCCCCCTCCATCCCTCACCCCCTCCATCCCTCCCTCCCTCCCCCCCATCCTCCCTCCCTCCCCCCCCCATCCTCCCTCCCCCCCCCCATCCTCCCTCCCTCCCCCCCCCCATCCTCAATCCCTCCCCCCCCCCATCCTCCCTCCCTCCCTCCCACCATCCCGCCCTGCCTCCCTATGCCTGTGCCGTGCTGTGCTGTGCTGTCCAGCACGTTGCGATGCGTTGGTGACCTGATTCAAAGCCTAGGAACAGAGAGAGAGAGAGAGAGAGTGAGAGAGAGAAAGAGAGAGGGGGGGACAGGGACATGCAGTATTAGTACAATCACCACATAATCCCCTATGCTTCTGGACTGGCAGAGCCAGGATTTTCAAATCAATTTCATTTTCACTCATGATGCCACAGTTGGGAAGACTGCGTGTGCCTGCCAGCCTCCTCATTATCTCCCTGTCCCATTTTGTTTTGGAGAGACAGTGTGTGTGTGTGTGTGTGTGTGTGTGTGTGTGTGTGTGTTTGTGTGTGGGAGGGGGGGTGGGGCGTTGAATATCTGACATCTCCCAATGTTTCCCAAAGTTTCATCGAGACTTTTTGGTACATGACTGAATCGCGGCAATTTTCCCAGAGCCGGATTTGTGTATTGTGTGTGTGTGATTTGTGTATTGTGTGTGTGTGTGATTTGTGTATTGTGTGTGTGTGCTGATCTGGCTTAAGCAGTCATTCAGGAGGGTGTGTGCTGCGGTGGGAATGGAAGATTGTTGTGTTGTTTTTTTCATGAGGCTGACAGATTTTTAGTACCGACAAGGTCTGGGGAATATGCTGGTGAAGTGATTGCCTCACAATCAAAGAATAACATGACAAGGAAAATATCTGGACACAAAGATAGCAAGTTTGTATAGAAAGCTCTATAAGAGACTGTAAATATACACTCACCGAACACCTGTACACCTTCTCATTCATTCAGGTGGTGTAATAGCGTGGGGGATGTTTTCTTTGCACACTTTTGTTAATAGGCTACCCATCAATCATCACTTGAATGCCACAGCCTATTTGAGTATTGTTGCTGACCATGTGCATCCCTTCATGGCCACACTGTAACCATCTTTTAATGGCTACTTCCAACATGATAATGTCACAAAGCACAAGTCGTCTCAAACTTGTTTCATGAACATGACAATGAGTTCAGTGTTCTTCAGTGGCCTTCCCAGTCACCGGATCTGAATCTCAATAGAACACCTTGGGGATGTGGTAGAACGGGAGATTGACAGCTTGAAAGTGCACCTGACTTAATGGCCATCATGGACCTGAATCTCAAAGGAATGTTTCCAACATCTTGTGGAATCAATGCCACGAAGAATAGCAAAGGGAAGCCAATACCAAGTATTAATATCGTGTTCTTAATAAAGTATTTATGCTGTATGTCCTCGGCTTCTTTTCTACAGAGAAGTCTGGTCAGGCGAGAGCGTGGCCAGATCAGCATTAGTCCTGTAGGATCCCTCATGCTGTCTTGTTTGGCGTGTTGAGCCGTCTCGCCGTGCCAAGCAGGCCTGGGACTGTAGGAGCCAAGCTTGGCATCCCAATGTTCCTATCAGCTTTTCTTCCAAAGGAAAATAATATAGCTGTTTTAGCTAGATTGTTGAATGTGATAACAAATATTTCAGTTTGATATATAGCTTTTCAGCTATATTAGCTTGTCGGTTTTACACTCTTGGCTGTCTCCAGCAACGTTCCACTCTACATATTGGCAAGGACCTCACAATACGATACATTATGATACACCATACACTGTATCTGGATAATGGATCACAATACTATTGCGATACATTGTGATACATTACATATACTGTATTTTCTGAAAATGTAACAGAACATTTAAATTTTTTACATTTTACATTTTTGGTATTTAGCAGACACCTTATCCCAAAGCGACTTACAATCGATACATTTGACTAAGCAAGTGAATCATCAACTCACCAGTTGTAGCAGGAAGAGTAATCTAGCTCAGGCCAGGGGCCATTGGCAGTCGTCGTGATAGAAGACTGTTTTTTTATTTTTTTTATAGAGACTGGAGAAACAATACAAGGGGGGCAGTAGACGTCTTAGCAGACACAGTATAGGGGAAAAGCAGGTGTCTCAGGAGACGCAGTGCTGGGGGGTAGTAGACGTCTTTTAACCTACTGCGTTGTGTTTACCACCATGGTAGTCTGTACTGTATATATGCCATACATTATTCATATAACTTATAATAGAGTATAGTGAAAATAATATTGAGGATAATCAGATTGAGAGATTTGACTACCCTTGTGCTGACAGTCTGGCCTGGGTCGCTGTCTGAATGCATCCTGAAACAAGTCAGGAGTTCAAAGGTTACTGGGGAAGGATACTTTACTTTGTTTTATCTCTCTTTGAAGTTAAGCCAAATCTGATCTAACGCAAATGTATTGGCTGTGGATATTTTGATCCGACCATAATGACTAGTGTTCATTATCGCTTACTCCATCATCACAGAAATGGATAGACAGTGTGAAAAACTGCAGGTCCAAATATTTATTATCAAATATCGCTTTTCAGCTATATTAGCGACTGGTCAAGTTAGCCACCTTACTTGTACCTGTACAAAAAGTATTTGATCATACTCATAATAATCATCTGAAATAACTTTATTTACTAGTCTCATGTCCAGCTTCAAATAGTCTGATTTGATTACGATGCATCCACTTGACCAGCATATTAGCCTGTTGTGTGTCTATTTAGGTTCTCAAGTCGGTGTAAGAAAGTAGAGACAGTCGGCAGCTGTGACTTCCTTCCCAGCATGCAGTGGGCTTTGGCTGACGCTGAGTCACTCAATTATAAAGGGAAATTTAAGAAGGATTTAGGTCAAGAAGTGGGCTGTCCCAATTACACAGTCAGCCATCCAGAGTTTCTGTTTCCCAGATGGTGGCTTGTTTAGTCTGACGACGAATCCAATCAGCTTTTCAGCTTTTTGTTGTTGTTGTTGTTTTTTTTAATCTAGAGAGACACGTTGGATAGACGATTCACTTAATCTATTTGTTTGTAAGTCGCTTTGGATAAAGGCGTCTGCTGAAATGTCCAAAAATGTAAATGTAAATGTTTCTTTTTACAGATCACAGAGGGTTCTGTGACTAACAGCAGTCGGGAGAGATTCAACTTTTTTTGTCGGCGGTTGGTTGATGTATTCATCGCATGTTTAGCGTCCTACACAGTGGATGGAGGCTGAGGTCTGAGGGCGGGCTCATTGTGATGCAGGGAATGGAACAGGGAATACATCAACCACAACAAAAGTCGAAATCTCCCCAACACACACACACACACACACACACACACACACACACACACACACACACACACACACACACACATCTTCTTGACAAGCCTGCAGTCAGCCACAGAAACACTTCAGATCTGAATCTACCCACCGACTAGCTGTCGTCTAATCCCGGGAAAAAGCAGTTGGGGGACTAACTGATGGAACTTAAGTGGGGGGACAGAAGCATTAAAAAAATGTAAAACATTTATAAAGCATTAATCCATATTTAGAAGACTCTTCCGGAAGGACTTGCTTGCAGGAATGTCATGTCGAGGGTTTCATTTTAACTTCCTTTCGTATTCTCTGGGCGATACCGCAGCGGGCGGTCTCTGGCGACCATAGAAAGGATGCTGATGTTTAGAGGAAGCGCGAGGCGACGACAACAGCCTTGTTGTTTTGTCGTCTTGTTGTTTTTGTTTCGGGCTTTCACATAGCAGGATACTGTACCTAGGAGGCGGTCTTACCCACCATCCTGCCTGCTGCCACTTTCATTTACAGATAGTGCTTTTTGACATTCAATCCGTTGATGCTTTTCAGAACCTAATTAGCGTATCTTCAAATAAAGTCCTCGACTAAAATCCTCACAACAAGCAGTGATGTCTTCATTGAAATAGGCCTTCCCTCGGTGATTTCCCCTTGTCATAATCTGTTCCTTTTAAAGCCCTCCGCAGGTGGTCTCAGCGGCCCCCTGAGTGGTCGCTACAGGTTGTTGACTGGCGCAGGAGGCCGCCGGAGGCGTGACTAATTTAATTTGATTTCGTTTGAATGTGTTATTACCCCCCCGTTCACCACTCGTTCACCACCACCCCCACTCAGGGGAGGCTGGGGGAGGTAGAAAACCCGAGGCCCCTCAGGCTCAGTGTAAGGCACGGCGTGGAATGAGGAATGGTACTTTCCACCGCCCTGCGGCTAGAGTAGATAGGCTTTCATCCCCCAAAGGATGCTGGGAAGTACAGTATGTGTCTGTCAACACGCTGGTTAATTGATTGCATCACAAACAAAGAATACCAGGACAACGGAAATATCTGGAGACAAAAGATGACAAGATTGTACACAGAGCTCCATAGGAGACGGTAAATAAAGCTATTTAAGCTTGATTGTTTAGCATGATGGACTATTTTCTGTCGGGTAGTATGTCTCTGTCAATTCATCTGTATTAAAAAAACGATGCTACAGATACTACAGATACATTTGAACCATTTAGCAGACGCTTTTATCCAAAGCGACTTATAATTAGTGGTTACTGAAGAAGACTCCTCAATGTCGGTTTATAATATTTATTCAGACAAAGATGTCAACACCCTGTGGGTGGGAATACAGCGTATGAGTAAATACAATTACCAAAACAAGACATACATAACAAGATATAAACAAACATGAACGATTACTGTTAACCACAATCTGATAATAAGATACATATAACTAATAACAGACTTACGTATAACAGGCAAACACGTCCTAAAGAGAGAGGAGAAACAGCGTGTATCCTCGGACCACCTGGCATCCACAATGGCCACCACAACTGCTCCTAACTCTAACCTCTTAACAGAGAGTACTAAACACATAAACCAATACTATCGCCCCCTAGCGGTCGGGAGTACACTCCACCCTGCATCCCCCCCAGACCGGGGAGCCACGAATCCACGTGGGTCCACGGGCTCAAATCCATTGGCCAGACTCAGCTTCATATCGCTTAGGTGGCCTCCTAGCACGGGCCGGCCGGGCGGGCCGCAGTGGCGACGGCGCAGGAAGAGGTGTAGCGGGAGCCACACCAGCGGGAACTAGGGGCGCGGGGAGAGACGACGCCCCGCCTGAAGGCCCTAGCAGAGAGGGGCCCAGAACAGCAACACGGGGCCCATCCGTCCCCAGCCGGGCGTCACCCTGGGGCACCACTGGACCAGAGGGGGTAGCTAGGGGCAGAGAGTCCAGGGAGGGAGGAGGCAGGGGAGGCGGCGACGGCAGCCGCTGGGTACATGGGGCGACTGGCGTGTAGCCACGGAGGAACCGCCGGTTGCGCAACGTCAGGCGTCCTGAGCCATCAACTCTCACCCGGTACTGATCGTGGCCAAGCGACTCCACCACCACCCCAGACCTGTCCCACTTATTGGGGCTCGGGCCCTGCTGATTCTGGATGAACACCCTCTCACCGAGTGCCAGAGGGCGAAGTGGTCTTGAATGAACCCCCAGAGACTCGGTGGTACGGGACATCCGCGTACGAAGGGCATCCTCCTTCACAGCCCATGCCTGACGCCAGAGAGGACGGATATGCGGGTTCGAAAACTTCTCCAGCCTGTTAACGAAGGAGAGCGAGCCTCGAAGGGGGTGACCGAAAATGATCTGTGCTGGTGAGAGGTTGCAGTCTGGGTCGGGTGTGTTACGCAACTGTATCATCGCGCGCAAGAAGCGATCCTGGTCGAGACTGCCCGCCGGGCCACTGTTGGACATCAGAAGCCGCTTCGCAGTCTTAACAGCGACCTCCGCTCTCCCGTTAGACTGTGGGAAACTGACGGAGGACACACGATGCCTGATCTGCCATAGGCGGAAGAAGTCCTGAGTGTGGCTTGCCATAAATTCTGGGCCGCCATCGCTTGAAAGCTCCTCAGGCACCCCAAAGGTCCGGAAGAATGAGCGGAGGTGGCGAACAAGGCCAGCTGCGCCTCCAGCATCAGTCCCGGCCGCAGCGCCCAGGACCTCCACCCAGCCTGAGAGCCGATCCCCGACGACCAGGTAGTGGCGGCCCCCGTAATCAAAGAAGTCAGCAAACACTGCCTCGAACGGGGTGGACGGTGGCGGAGATGACAGAGGGGGCGTAGCTGCCTGTGATGGAGCATTGCGGTTGCAGTCCGCGCACCCGGTCCTGACAGTGCGGATGATGGAAGGGCGTTACGAGCCATCTCCTTGCCCTCGACGAGCGCGACCACATCATTAACGGGCTTCAGAAGAATGTCAGGCGTCCCTAACGCCTCGCGGCGTATGTCCAGGTCGTAGATCCCATTAACAAGGACATCGCGGATGATGTGATCAGTGTAGCTCACACTCTTGCCACACTCGCAGACAGCCACGTAAGAGCACGTCTCCGCCTTCCCACGCACTCTGGCAGTAAAGGCGCGGAATGTCTCATCGCGTTCCTGGCGCAGCTGAAGCAGCTCTGTGCGCAGGACGCATGTGGCGACCGGGACAACGGCCAGCAAGCGCATAGCAGCAAGTAGTTCCTCTAGAGCCCCAGAGGCGACGTCCGGGTCCGCTTTCAGCAGGCTGTCTCCAAGTTCGATCCCCGCGCACTGAAACAGCTGGAACGGGGCCTGGGCGGCTCCAATGCCCGACCCCGCCCGGAAGACCTCCCACCGCCGGACGAACACGTTCCACTCCTCCGTTGAGATGCCGGTGTCAACCCTAGGCCGCTCCATCTCCGGGCCTCGGGGAGCTGGGGTCTGAACCGCCGCACCTCGATGGAAATGTCCATGGTTTGTCAGCAAGACGATGGCGAGTGCTTCGGACACGTCTCTGGTCTCGAAGTCGCAGCCGGGGAAGGGGCATTCCACCTTCATGGTGTTGACATGAAGAAGACTCCTCAATGTCGGTTTATAATATTTATTCAGACAAAGATGTCAACACCCTGTGGGTGGGAATACAGCGTATGAGTAAATACAATTACCAAAACAAGACATACATAACAAGATATAAACAAACATGAACGATTACTGTTAACCACAATCTGATAATAAGATACATATAACTAATAACAGACTTACGTATAACAGGCAAACACGTCCTAAAGAGAGAGGAGAAACAGCGTGTATCCTCGGACCACCTGGCATCCACAATGGCCACCACAACTGCTCCTAACTCTAACCTCTTAACAGAGAGTACTAAACACATAAACCAATACTATCGCCCCCTAGCGGTCGGGAGTACACTCCACCCTGCAGTTACAGAGACAGTCTCGGACAGGCTCTGACAGTCTCTGTAACCTTTTTAGAGTAACTTAGGGCTACTTGTGCTTTACTCCAGGGCACACTAGTGGTGGTGTTCCCAGGTGGGATTTGAACTCATGACCTTCTGATCGCCAGTCCAACTCACTACACACTTTTTTAAATGTGATCTTTTATTATCGAAACATCATCATTTACCTTATTTACAGTACCTTATTTACACATTACAACACATAGGTAGGCATCAGCCCCCTGTCAACTCAGAAAAACCTTTCAAATAAAAATGAAATAAAAACACAACAATTCATTCAAGCCGCCCCTCCATCCTCCCCCACAGTTGTAAAGGTGCTCCCTTCCCCAAACACCATCTCACATGTCTCCTTCCCCACATACATCCGTATCATCCCCACATCCCTTAACTCACTACCCACTAGGCCACCACTTGACCCACACCGCCAGTAGCTGTCCTATTAGCGGGAGATCGGATTAAGTGGGTGGTTAGAAAATAATAATTATTAGGTATTTAGAAAGCACTGAAAAGCACTTATAATGGCTTAATCACATATGTCAATAGAACGTATTTCTAATGGCTTGTTAAGTGGCTTTTGGGGGTTGGTACTGTTTATGTATCATGAAGGACCTGTAGCCATTCATTCCTGATGAATATAACTTGAAATGGCGCTTGAGCTTAGGCCAACTTTCTTACCCCATCAGAACCCGAACGATACACTTGTTTTACTCCAGCTGTTCTAAAGCGTTCTAGCAGGTCTATTAACCGGCACTTCACTCGGTTGAAATGTGAATGTGCTTAGGTGCTTGGTGCTGTGCTAACTGGGAACAGGTGGGCATACTAAATGCCAAGGCCCTTTGAAACATGCATGTCGCAATAATAGCTTCTCATTGTGTTTCCAAACAGAAGGGAATGGGCAAATGTAACCTGTCACTAGCCTCAACAACAGATGACACACTCCTCCTAATGTCTATTGCCGAGAAATAATGTCTGTTTTGTTTGAGAGGAATCGATTTTTTTTTTTTTTTTAAGGAACACTAATTGCTTGGTCGTCTGGCATAGTGAGGCTGGTGTAGACTCTATGCGGAATGTGGCCAGCGGAAGCTAGTGTTTCCATGTGTTGTCGTTTCTGTGCAGCGTGCGTTTTTAACAAGGTTAAAAGGATCAGGCGCCCCGATAGTTATCCAATCAGCTGTAACGGAATACTCTAAGAGGATTGGATGATGCACTCCATTGACTGACTCTGCAAAAAAAAAATGTTTACCTGTAAATGGTATTACCATTTTAACTCATCATCATCATTAATGGTATTATTAAAGATATTACCCAAACACAAGTGATGCCTCTCAGTTATACTGTACATTGCTTCTGGTAACTATCCGTCGAATCTTGACTGAAATAAAAGATTTTCAACCATTACATGTATGTTTACATTTTACATTTTTGGCATTTAGCAGACGCCTTTATCCAAAGAGACTTACAACACATACATTTGTTTAAGTAAGTGAATCATCTATGCATCAGTCATAACAAGAAAAAGTCATCTATTCTAGGGCCTGGGACCATTGGCAGTCATAATGCTACAAGGAAGATTTTTGTAGGTATTATTTCTAGTAGAGAAACTGTACAGAAGGATAGTGTGGATGAAGAGGACTTAGGAGGGACAGTTAAGGCGTAGCCTGAAGAGATGCGTCTTCAACCAGCCAGAAGCGGTTATTGATGTGCACTAGACACAATGGAATCATGTTCCTTGCGGGGGGGGGAGGGAGTAACTTTATCCAAGTTTTCACAGATAGTGATGTCAAAACTGAGAGAATTATAATGGGAGTCTCTCTCATAGCCCTAGGCGAGTCCAGGCGCATCTGTTTTAAGCTTAGCGCGGCTAATTCTGTCTCTTGTCTGCTACTGTGAAGGCTGACGTCCTGCTGAGAAGCTCTCTGCTGCAACTCATCAGCTCTGGCAGCTCTGTACTGTGTGTTTTCTAAGCTTGGCCAGCTTCTGAACTCTTGCACTGGAGTATTACAAAGGCCAAGAAAAAGAGGACTTGCTCTGTTTGTCACTCATCACAGTCAGAGAAGGGTTACAAAGAGATATATCGCTCTCTCTCTCTCTCTCTCTCTCTCTCTCTCTCTCTCTCTCTCTCTCTCTCTCTCTCTCTCTCTCTCTCTCTCTCTCTCTCTCTATATATATATATATATATATATATATATATATATATATGTCATTTAGCTGACGTTTCTATCCAAAGTGACTTACATTGCAGCGAGCGCATACATTTTTCAGTGTGGTACCCAGCGGGGAGAGCTGTTCCTTTGAGACGAGAGGCTTCTTTTTGTGGTGTTGTAAGCCGTCTGTTGTCACAGTTGCACCAACTTTTCCCCAAATCTTCTTGCTGCTCAAGATGTACCTTGTTGTTCTGAAGTGTAATAATAATACTACATGTTATTTGTAGCTTTACATAAAGAAACAAGAAGAGGCCAATAAAAGGCTCTATTAAAAAGGTGGGTTTTAAGGCCTCGTTTAAAGGCATCCACAGACTGTGGTGCCCTTAGGTGGTCAGGGAGAGCATTCCACAGCCTGGGAGCAGCCGAGCAGAAGGCCCGATCTCCCATGGTGTGGAGCTTGGTCCTGGGGGTCTTGAGGAGGTTGGTGGCAGTAGAACGGAGGGTGCGTGAGGAGGTCTGAGGGGTAGGGAGGAGTTCTGAACTGAAATCATGTAGTGTACCACTGTAGTGTGTTATGCTCTAAACCAAACAATGTATGTGTTGCTCTTCTCGGAAAATAATTTCTTAATCTCAATAAGACTAACCTGGTAAAATAAAGGTAAAAAATAAAAGAATGGAATGGAATGAGGAATGCTATCAAACACGTGTGATTGAATCCATTCCTCATTCCGTACCATGCATTACAATGAACCTGTGGTCTGATTTCTACCCCCACCAGCCTCCCCTAATACACACAAACAATAACAACTCAGTCACACTGTCAGATCTGAAATGATTACTAGGATGATGACGCGGGTGATGATGAGATTATCAGCACTTTAATTTCAAACAAACAGTTTTGGAGGAATTACGGGGGAGGTGATGGGGGAGGGAGAAGGGAGGAGGGGGGGGGGGGGGGGGGGGGGGCTCTATGGCTGTGGTCCTAAACTCATATTTCCCCTAATCTAAAAGTAATTTAACCTCATTCCATATCCAGCAACGTTATTGGCTATTTGGTTCCAGCAGCAACCCCACGTGATTGGTTAACTTAAAACTAAAGAGTGGTGTGGTTTAGAAGCTTGCTCAGCAGTTGTAGGAAGAAAGAAACACAGGTGTAAATTGCTTTTTTTCCCCCCAGAATGCATTTCACCGCACTTAGCCCCTAGTATTAGCTACCGGCCGATCGATAGTAAAACCGTCTCTTGACGCCTGGTGCAGCTTTACATGATCTACAGTACTTCCACCCCATAATGATGTCTTAGCATTTGAGGATCAGGGAAGGTTGGCCCCAGGGGAAACATGCTTCTCCTACATAATAACATATTCACAGTGTTGCTGGAGATTCTCTTGAAGTCTCCACCCGCG
>NC_137687.1:22372342-22397342 GCF_963989245.1 Nansenia antarctica
TGCGTGTGTGTGTGTGTGTGTGTGTGTGTGTGTGTGCGTGCCTGCCTTCCCACATGTCCAGTAGGATTTGCCTGAACCGAGGGATTAGTTAAGCCAAACCGATGTGCCACACGCATACGTGTGTGTGTGCGCGTATACATGTGCGTGCATGTGTATGTGTATGCGTGCGTGTGCGCGTGCATGTGTATGCGTGTGTGTGAGTGTGTGTGAATGTGTGAGCGTGCGCGTATGCGTATGCGTGTGCGTGCATGTGTATGTGTATGCGTGTGTGCGTGTGCGTGCACGTATGCGTATGTGTGTGCGTGCATGTGTATGTGTATGTGTATGCGTGCGTGCGTGTGCGTGTGCGTGTGCGTGTGCGTGTGCGTGTGTGTGTGCGTGTGTGTGTGTGTGTGTGTGTGTGCGTGCCTGCCTTCCCACATGTCCAGCAGGATTTGCCTGAACCGAGGGATTTGTTAAGCCAAACCGATGTGTCCCAGATGGGATTGAACCAGCCGGAAATCCATCCGTGTTACATAGCATGTAGGTCAACTGTAGTATCATCATTAGACACCAACAACACGGATAACAAGTGTCCTTATTACTGCCATCATCACGGCACCACAGGGATAACTGCAAATGCTTCCAAATAATAATAATAATAATAATAATAATAATAATAATAATAATAATAATAATAATGCTTGTTGAAATTGGGTCGGAGAAATGATGAAAACAGATGACGGCGATGACCGCTCTTGGATTTGATTGGTTGAAATGACTCTCGTCCAATATCACAACAGAGATACAAGAGTGCTACTGTTGTGTGTGTGTGTGTGTGTGTGTGTGTGTGTGTGTGTGTGTGTGTGTGTGTGTGTGTGTGTCTGTGTGGATGTGTGTCCAGTGTGTGTGTGTGTCCAACAGCCTCCCCTGCCTCCTCATTGGACATTCACAGCAGAATTAGCTGCTAGCGACGAAGTGGGCAGCAGATCAGTCATGTTCAACGTCCGGTGGTGACATCTGGTGATGGGAGCGTTTTGTCACTTGGAGAGTGACACGGCCGGAATAGGAACCAACTCTATTTTAGGCTAACCAATCAAGGGAGAGGATGTCATGCTATGATGCTAGCTAGCTAGCTAGCCTGGCTAACACCTAGATGGTGTCTCTCAGAAGGAGACACCTCCAAGTGTCTGGGAATCAAACCATGTCTGGCCGGTGTGAATATGTACTGTCCTGTCAGGAGATTTGAGTAGAATTGTTAATGAGTGCTGAGTTATTCTGTCAGAGTTCACAAGAGTGTTTTTTTCTGTAGAATACAGTGTGTAGATTACAGTGTGTAGATTACAGTGTGTAGATTACAGTGTGTAGAATACGGTGGGGTAAATCCTGATACAGTTGTCATGTGGGTACACCCACACTATTGTAGAGCTGAAGTGTGTGTGCGTGTGTGTGTGTATGTGTGTTTCGTGTGCGCCTAAGTGTTTATGTGTGCGTGCGTGGGTGTGTGTGTTCCATGTGCGCCTGTGTGTGTGTCTGTGTGTGTGGGTGTGTGTTCCGTGTGCGCCTATGTGTGTGTGTGTGTGTACAGTGTGAAGAGAATCCAGTGATTAGCGGTGGTGGCTAGCTCCCCTGTCCTCTGCTGTGTGAATGGATGATGACCTCCACCATCATCAGTCCTGGAGAGGGAGGTGGGAGGTGGGAGGTGGGAGGGAGACCCGGGGAGACCCGGGGGCGGCTCCGGGCCTGACCCCAGACCAGGCTGACCTACATGTGGGCCGTATTGAACTGGGCTACTCATAATCAAACCCAGCCCTGGAGCCATGTTCATATGGTATGAGCACACACACACACACACACACACACACACACACACACACACACACACACCACCAGCCTGTGTGTGTGTGTGTGTCACCATCATCTCCTAAACCTTGTCCACAAAGCTAGCTAGCCAGGCTAGAAGGCAGGCAAACAAGAAGGCAGGCAGGCAGGCAGACAGACAGGCAAGTAGGCAGGCAGGCAAATAGGCAGGCAGGCAGGCAGGCAAATAGGCAGGCAGGCAAATAGGCATCTAGCAGGCAAGTAGGCAAGTAGGCAGGCAGGCAGGGAGGGGGGCAGGGAGGGAGGGAGGCAAGTAGGCAGGCAGGCAAGGAGGCAGGCAGGGAGGGAGGGGGGCAGGGAGGGGGGCAGGGAGGGGGCAGGGAGGGAGGGAGGGGGGCAGGCAGGGAGGGAGGCAGGCAGGGAGGGGGGCAGGGAGGGAGGCAGGCAGGGAGGGAGTGGGGCAGGGAGGGCGGGAGGGGGGCAGGGAGGGAGGGAGGGAGGCAGGAAATGTGGAAATAGATCAAGGGGGATGCGATGCTGGTGTTGCTACTGTGAAAACTCATTATGGCCTGGCCTAGATATTCACACTTTCACCCTGCCTGCCCCCCCCCCCCCCCCCCCCCGTCCACCTACCGCACACAACTACATTTACATAACTATCTTTTCATCCCCCCAAACGCTGCGACACACTGCAACTTCCTTTGCATTAGATACGGTGTAACATCCCAGATGATAAAGGTATAATGACTTCAGAACTGCTGTAATGTTCTTGAACGTCTGTTAATCACATTGGTAGTGTCCCGCATTATTATTGAGTGTGATAGTTATACTGACTGTACTGGTCGTGGTAATGACTCACAATAGAACCAGATGTTTGATTGATTGATTGATTGAAAACTTTATTAGAAGATTTGCAGAAGTAGGTACATGAAAGTACATATTACATACAAGGTCAACTAAAAGGATAAAAACCCAAGAAAGCCACTGGCTTATTTCAATTGGGGTCCTTGATTTTCAATTCATCGTTACATGTAAGACAGACAGGAAAAGAAAAAAAAACTAGTACTATCTACAAGATAATACAGACAAATAACTATTACTATCTCCAAGATAAAAATACATCCATCAATACTAGATATACAATACAACAAAACATCAGGTATGTACAGCGGGTAGGACAGGTGGGGACATACACCACAGGTGGGGGCGGGGGACAAAACACAAAGTATGTACAGTGGGTAGTTCGGGTCTTTTAATCTGATTTTTGATTTAGAGGGTCCAGTTACGGATTGCAGCCTCCTGTAAATGTTTTTTGAGAGTGGTTTTGAAGGTGGGCAGTGTTTTGCACTCCTTTAAGATTATAGGAAGGGCGTTCCACATTTTTACTGCATAGTTTGCAAACGAGTTTAACCCCTTGTTTGTGGTGCAACGCGGTTGAACGTGGTTCGTGGAGCTTCCTCTGGTGTTGTATGTGTGGACGTTGTTCACTTTGTGGAAGTATGTTGACAGGTACTTGGGTGTCTTTGTGGTGTAGCGTATCTTGAAGACCAGGCCCAGTGCAAGCTGCTGCACTCTGTCAACTACTCGTAGCCAATCAAGTCTCAAAAAATGAGCAGCGGTTAGATGTGTCCTAGGGTTGAGGCCTAGCAGAAGCCTAACCAGTTTATTTTGGGCTGTCTGGAGTCTTGTTTTATGGGCCTTTGTGGTTCTATAGTACCATGATGTTACGGCATAGTCGAAGTGACATTGAATGAGAGCTCCTGATAGGGTCCTCAGTGTGTTTTTACTGACAAGTGAGGATATCCTGTACAAGAATCTAGTTCTATGGTTCACTTTTTTGATTACTTTTGCTGCCATTTTATCTCCGGAAAGATTTGCCTCTAAGATGGAGCCCAGGTATGTAATATCCTCTTTTCTTGTGATATTAATGTTACCCACTTTTATTTTAAAATGTTCAGCCTTTCTGAGTTTAGATGGGGATCCGTATAGGATGGTTTCAGTTTTACCTAGGTGTATTGATAGTTTATTGTCAGCTAGCCAGATGCAGATTCTACTCAGTTCAGTGCTTAGCGCTTTTTCCACCTGCAATATGTCCCTGTCAGAGACCAGCAGAGCCGAGTCATCCGCGAACAGGAACAAATTGCAATCACATGCTGATGACATGTCATTCACATATATTAGGAACAGTAAAGGTCCCAATATGCTTCCTTGTGGAACGCCGCAGGTCACTGGGAGGGGGGGGGACAGTGTTCCGTTCACACTAACCACCTGTTCCCTCCCCTCTAAGTAGGATTGCATCCAGCCCACCGATGTTCTATCGAACCCAATTGCTTTCAGTTTATCTAACAATATGTGGTGATCTACTGTGTCGAAGGCCTTCTGGAGGTCCAGCATGACCATGCCGCAGTACTTGCCCGAGTCCACCTCATGGTTGATGTGGTCGTTCAAATAGAGAAGGCATGTGTCAGTGGAATGGGATGTTCTGAATCCTGATTGAAATTCATACATCAGATTTTTTTCGGTAAGGTACCTATCAACCTGTTCATAAACTATTTTTTCCATAAGTTTCGAGATGGAATTAAGAATAGAAACAGGTCGGTAGTTGCCTGGGTCTAATTTGCTTCCTTTTTTATACAGTGGGGTTACCCTTGCTATTTTAAAGTCAAGGGGGACGTGTCCCTGTTTGATGGAGAGGTTTATTATGTGGGTGATGATTGGGGTAATGGAGGCAGCTGAGTCTTTTAGAAATCTGGCTGGAATATTGTCATGGCCCGTGGCCTTTTCTGAGTGTAGAGCGCCCAGCTTTTTAAACACCTCATCGTTTGACACCATGGCGAGTTTAAAATCATCTTTGCGTACACCCAGTTTATTGTAGAACGCACGGATGTGCTCTACACCATAACGCCCTGAGTGGGGTGGTAGATCGTTAACTAATTTAGTGGCTATGGTTGTAAAGAAAGTGTTTAAGCACTTAGCCACATCCAGCTTGTCTGTAAGGAGAGAATCTCCAGATGTTATGCTGATGTTTGTAGACCTGGTTTTGAGTTTTTGACTGCAACCTAGTTGGCTATTAAGTAGCTTCCACAGGTCACGTGGTTTGTTTAAGTTTTCTTCGATTTTGTTTGTGTTGCTTTGCTGTCCTGGCAGGTAGCAGATTAGCTATGTAGCATCACACTAAACTAGTGAGAGAGAGAGTGCTGAGGAGGAACATGAAACAACTAACTAACGCTGTGTGTTTATGTGTGTGTGTGTGTGTGTATGTGTGGGCGGGGGGGGGGGGGGGGTGGGTGTGCGTGTGTGTGTGTGCGTGTGTGTGAGTGTGTGTGTGTGTGCGTGAGTGCGTGCTTGCGTCCATGCGTGCATCCGTGCGTGCGTGCCTGCGGACGTGCATGCGTCCGTGCGTGCATCCGTGCGTGAGTGCGTGCTTGCATCCGTGCGTGCATCCGTGCGTGCGTGCCTGCGGACGTGCGTGCCTGCGTGCCTCTCTTGCCAGCTCCCTCCCCCTAGGTATCCTTCCGGTCCTTTCTCCCCAGAGGTGGAGAGACATTATGAGTTGTTCTCTCAGTGTAATCCCTGTTACCTCACCTCCTGTCGTACGCCACCTTGCCAGGGGTCTAGTTGAACTCATAACCGGATTAAGGACTGGAGAGACAAATTAAAAGTGATTCATACGTTATAATAACCGCCCCCTCTCAATGTACTGTACCGGTAGTTATGATTAAAAATAGATAATCTCTTTCTAAGGTGGAGTACACTATACTTCACGCAGTGACTCTGTCTTCACCAAGGGGGATATCATTCCTCATTCCGTTCCGTGCATTACAATGAGACCGTCCTCCAATTTCTACCTCCACTAGCCTCACATGGAGAAGTCTACCTCCACCAGCCTCCCTGGTGATTTGTATGATGTTTTCGGTTGATATTAGACTATTACAGATAGCTACAGGTGACAGCAGTTACATTTCCGAAGCCTTAAAGTAGTTTTTGGTCACTGAACAAAAACAAGTATAGCGATAATTAATTATGGTAATTATAATTATAATAATAAAAGCCTGGGGGTGAACGTGACACGTCACACCATTCTTTAAATATAATCTAATTAAATTAAAGTAATGACCGATAAATTAACGTGACCTCAACCTAGACACACAGCTAAGATATTTCCATATAGAAACGATGTCAGAATTCACTAATTTCCCCTTTTTTTTGTACATTTAAATCAGCTAGCTTCAATGCCCACCTAGAGCAATTAAACCAGGATGTGGTGCCAACCTCTCAAGGAGCACAGTGGGCTGCTTCACAGAATTCCCTCCAAATTAAAAAAAACGACTCCTGTCCTGTATTTCATCCCCTGTTCAAATGTAAATGAAAGGGAGGACAACACTATTCCCCTAACGGGGAGAGAACAAAACAATTATATCGGTGTCCTGATTTGAAGACCATACTGAGTCCAGTGGCCATATACTGTAGCCTCTCTCTCTGCCAGCTATTTTGTGTATCTGTCGCTTTTTCCACCTCATCTAAACTCTGTTCCCTGTGGAGGCTGCAGATCCAATTAGCCACTGTTGTAGATACAGAGATCCACTGTTCAGTCCCTCATGTCCTACATGTTCTCTTTGACTGTGGTGTGACTCTGGTTTCTCTCCAAAAAGAACAACAACAACAACAACATGTTACCCTTTGACAATGTATATTTCTGTGGTACACATTAGAAATTATGGATTTATTATTTTATTTTTCCGGCATCGAGGAGGGCGACGCCAAGAGGCTGAACAAGCTAATTAGGAAAGCTGGTTCTGTCCTCGGTGTCACCCTGGACGCAGCGGAGGAGCAGGAGGAAGTGGCCAATAGGGGGATGAGCTCCAAACTCCTCCTGGCCATCATGGACAACTCCCCCACCACCCCCTCCCCCCCCACACCACCCCCTTTGTAACACTGGCAGAGCAGAGAAGCTCCTTTAGCAACAGACTATTACAACCATGCTGCACTAACTAGGAGCGCTATAGGGGATCCTTCCTGCCTGCCACAATAAGACTGTAGAACTCCTCCTCAGGCTGGATCGACCAGGGGGGTCAGAGTCAGGCTGGGGGATGTTAACACTAGAACAGCCATGGGAGGGGTCATTAACACAGGGCAGGTACACTACAGGGGTAGTGGTGGTCTAGTGGATAGTGAGTTGGACTTGTGATCGGAAGGTTGTGAGTTCAAATCCCGCCTGAAACCACACCACTACTAGTGTGCCCTTGAGTAAGGCACTTAGCCCTCAGTTACTCCAGGGGGAATGTCCCTGTAATTCGTAATTGTAAATCGCTTTGGATTAAAAGCATCTGCTGAATGGCTAAATTATTAATTATTATTATTAACACTAGAACAGCCATGGGAGGGGTTATTAACACTAGAACAGCCATGGGAGGGGTCATTAACACAAGAACAGCCATGGGAGGGTCATTAACACTAGAACAGCCATGGGAGGGGTCATTAACACTAGAACAGCCATGGGTGGGGGTCATTAACACTAGAACAGCCATGGGAGGGGTCATTAACACTAGAACAGCCATGGGTGGGGGTCATTAACACTAGAACAGCCATGGGTGGGGTCATTAACACTAGAACAGCCATGGGTGGGGTCATTTAACACTAGAACAGCCATGGGTGGGGTCATTAACACTAGAACAGCCATGGGTGGGGTCATTAACACTAGAACAGCCATGGGTGGGGTCATTAACACTAGAACAGCCATGGGAGGGGTCATTAACACTAGAACAGCCATGGGAGGGGTCATTAACACTAGAACAGCCATGGGAGGGGTCATTAACACGAGAACAGCCATGGGTGGGGTGATTAACACTAGAACAGCCATGGGAGGGGTCATTAACACTAGAACAGCCATGGGTGTGACCCTGTGAGTAATCTTTTTGTATATGTATCTTTGCACAATTTCAGGACCCTCCTTTCATGACTTTTCTTAGATGTTTGCGTTCTACCACCCAGTATTCTTACATTTTAAAAATCACATCAGGATAAGCTAGTATGAAGCTATTTTGCATTTTTTTCAAATAAACAACAAAAAGGCAAGAAAGCGAGTCTGAACAGATGGGTCTTGAGTCTGGTCTTGAATGTGTTGAGAGTATCAGAGCATCAGATGGCTGGAGGAAGGGTGTTCCACAGCTTGGGTACAGCGACAGAAAAGGCACGGTCGCGAAGTGTGCGTTGCCTAGTGCAGGGTATGACTATCTATCTATCTATCTCTATCTATCTACCTACCTACCCACCCACCTACCCACCTACCTACCTTGCCTGCGTGCCTGCCTTCTGCCTACCTACCTATCTACCTACCTATCTACCTACCTACCTACCTACCTTGCCTGCGTGCCTGCCTGCCTACCTACCTACCTATCTACCTACCTACCTAGCTACCTACCTAGCTACCTACCTACCTACCTACCTACCTACCTACCTACCTAGCTACCTACCTACCTACCTACCTAGCTACCTACCTACCTACCTACCTAGCTACCTACCTACCTACCTACCTATCTACCTACATAGCTACCTACCCAACTACCTACCTACCTAGCTACCTAGCTACCTACCTACCTACCTACCTATCTACCTACCTATCTACCTACCTACCTACCTACATACCTACCTACCTATCTATCTACCTACCTACCTACCTACCTACCTACCTATCTACCTACCTACCTACCTACCTACCTTGCCTGCCTGCCTGCCTGCCTACCTACCTACCTACCTATCTACCTACCTACCTACCTACCTACCTACCTACCTACCTAGCTACCTACCTACCTACCTACCTACCTACCTACCTAGCTACCTACCTACCTACCTACCTACCTACCTACCTACCTACCTACCTTGCCTGCCTACCTACCTACCTACCTAGCTACCTACCTACCTATCTACCTACCTATCTACCTACCTACCTACCTACCTATCTATCTATCTATCTATCTATCTATCTATCTATCTATCTATCTATACAACCATATCATATAAGCAGCAATCAAAGTATGGGAGGAAGTGTAGGCCAGCTGATACAGATGTGTCTTAAAGCCTAGATAACTCCAGCACCCCCCTACAACTCTGAGTAGGAGAACCATACGCTGTATGAGGACATTTGTGTGAGTGTGAACACAATGCTACAGGCATCCATCAAACAATCTGTTTCAGACAAAAGCAAGTGATTGTGGAGTAACCACCATGTCCGACGTCAGCTGACTGGCCGAGGCTCCATCCATCACGTCTGCCTCGGCCTCTCCCAGCGTGGGAGCTCTCTGCAGGACACACACTCTGTTTGTTGTGAATAATGAACTCAAAACAATTCGCAGCGGGAACACTCTACCAGATCACACCAGTGTCGTAATCTTGCCCACCAGCCAGCTCTCTGTCTCTCTCACACACGCACACATGCACACACACACACGCACACACACACACACACACGCACACACACACACACACACACACACACACACACACTCACACACACACACACACACACACACACACACTCACGCACGCACACACGCACACACACACACACACACACACACACACACACACACACACACACACTGTAGAGCCATCTGGGAAAGAGGCTTCACACACACACACACACAAACACACGCACACGCATGCACACACACACACACACACACACACACACACACACAGACACACACACTGTGGTGCCATCTGGGAAAGAGTCTACACACACACATGCACATGCACATGCACACACACACACACACACACACACACTGTGGTGCCATCTGGGACCGGAGACCTATAGTAGGAGGAATAGGAAACCTATAGTAGGAGCCGATGAAACAGCCGCTGGATTTAATTGGCTAACCTCTCAGTCCATCACTATCTAGCACTAGAACCTTCCCCCCATAAGAACCATCGAACCTTAGAACATCCCCCATAAGAGCCTTAGAAGCTTAGAACCTCCCAAATAAGAACCTTAGAACCTCCCCCATAAGAACCTTAGAACTAGGGCTGGGCAAACGATAAAAATTTATTTTTCGATAATCACAAGAATTAACGATCAATTATCGATTAATTGATAAGCTTTTTTTCATTAAAACAACGCCTAGGGCAGAAATAACAAGCATGTTTTCCTTGGGGGAAACACTTTATTCTTGATTTCTATGCCCCTGGTTATGGAACGTCGCGATGGAATAGGATATGCTGGCTCGACTATTTGCATGAGCGCACGAAATCCTCTACCCTCGACAAAACTGAGCGGCAGAATATCTGTTTCGATTAATTTGCAGATGGCCATCGTTACTTTCTCTTCTCGTTGTGCATCACACCTCCCGCGTATTAGATGAGATGTGATGGAGGGCTGAGAAGGTAGCGAAGGAGCAATCAGGGTCGGATGTACTGTTTGCAGGTGGTATTTCATCGGGGTCGTCGTCGTGTTGTATTTATATGTCACTGCGCAGTGTTTGCAATGAGCGGCGTAACTTGTTGCATCATGCCGTACTGCGTTGCGAAATTCAATGCGAAGGCAAATGCAAAGTTCATTTCTCACACATAACGTGGACAAACTAATTTCCACTCAATTTATGAATGATTATCGAGCAAAATATTTTGTGATCGACCAAGATCCTTATCAATCAATTATCGATCGTCGATCATTGATGCCCACCCCTACTTAGAACCTCCCCCATAAGAACCTTAGAACCTCCCCCATAAGAACCTTAGAACATTAGAACCTCCCCCATAAGAACCTTAGAACCTCCCCCATAAGAACCTTAGAACCTCCCCATAAGAACCTTAGAACCTCCCCCATAAGAGCCTTAGAACCTTAGAACCTCCCCATAAGAACCTTAGAACCTCCCCATAAGAACCTTAGAACCTCCCCATAAGAACCTTAGAACCTCCCCATAAGAACCTTAGAACCTCCCCCATAAGAGCCTTAGAACCTTAGAACCTCCCACATAAGTGTGCTGCCTGCTTCCTCAATAGAGTCAGACAAACAAACAGTCAAGCAGTGCCATAACGCTAATATGATAATGCTGATATTCAGCCGTCAAACTTGATCACACTGTAATACAATTAATTAGTGTTCGTTATCGCTTTCCCCATTATCTCAGATGTAACAGAGACAGTGTGATAAAAGAAAAATCGTGTTCAAGTAATTAATGAATAACTGTATTCACTTCAGTAACAATATTGTTACTAATCTAGCAGACAACAGACTCTGCTGTTGTGTGCTTGTATGGCTACTACCGACTGTATTCAGGCTAGGGTCGAGGGCATGATTGTAATGGGCAGGGTGATAGAGGTGCTTATATAAGTAGATTCAATCCATTCAATGGATTTGTTTAGTTCAGAAATGAGCTGTTGTGACTCAGTGTTATTATTGCAGGCGTGTACTAGAATACTCAGGTGGCACATCATGGCTGAGTGCAGGAAACTACAAGTATTATATTGACCTGGTCCAGATGTGGAGGGGGGGGGGGGGGGGGGGGGGCAGCCCTGGCTGAGAGTTGACAATTTGAAGTTGGCCAGCGCATGTGGAATGTGGCCCTGATACAGTACATGACTACTGGGCCATGTTCGCTTTGAGTGTGGTTGGGGCCAAGTCATGTTCTAGACTATAGAGAAGTCATGTTCTAGACTATAGAGAAGTCATGTTCTAGACTATAGAGAAGTCATGTTCTAGACTAGACTAGAGAAGTCATGTTCTAGACTATAGAGAAGTCATGTTCTAGACTATAGAGAAGTCATGTTCTAGACTAGAGAAGTCATGTTCTAGACTAGACTAGAGAAGTCATGTTCTAGACTAGACTAGAGAAGTCATGTTCTACACTAGACTAGAGAAGTCATGTTCTACACTAGACTAGAGAAGTCATGTTCTAGACTAGACTAGAGAAGTCATGTTCTAGACTAGACTAGAGAAGTCATGTTCTACACTAGACTAGAGAAGTCATGTTCTACACTAGACTAGAGAAGTCATGTTCTAGACTAGACTAGAGAAGTCATGTTCTAGACTAGACTAGAGAAGTCATGTTCTACACTAGACTAGAGAAGTCATGTTCTACACTAGACTAGAGAAGTCATGTTCTAGACTAGACTAGAGAAGTCATGTTCTACACTAGACTAGAGAAATCATGTTCTAGACTAGACTAGAGAAGTCATGTTCTACACTAGACTAGAGAAGTCATGTTCTAGACTAGACTAGAGAAGTCATGTTCTAGACTATAGAGAAGTCATGTTCTACACTAGACTAGAGAAGTCATGTTCTAGACTAGACTAGAGAAGTCATGTTCTACACTAGACTAGAGAAGTCATGTTCTAGACTATAGAGAAGTCATGTTCTACACTAGACTAGAGAAGTCATGTTCTACACTAGACTAGAGAAGTCATGTTCTAGACTAAACTAGAGAAGTCATGTTCTAGACTAGACTAGAGAAGTCATGTTCTAGACTAGACTAGAGAAGTCATGTTCTACACTAGACTAGAGAAGTCATGTTCTAGACTAAACTAGAGAAGTCATGTTCTAAACCAGAGAAGTCATGTTCTAGACTAGACTAGAGAAGTCATGTTCTAGACTAGACTAGAGAAGTCATGTTCTAGACTAGAGAAGTCATGTTCTAGACTAGACTAGAGAAGTCATGTTCTAGACTAGACTAGAGAAGTCATGTTCTACACTAGACTAGAGAAGTCATGTTCTAGACTAGACTAGAGAAGTCATGTTCTACACTAGACAAGAGAAGTCATGTTCTAGACTAAACTAGAGAAGTCATGTTCTAAACCAGAGAAGTCATGTTCTAGACTAGACTAGAGAAGTCATGTTCTACACTAGACTAGAGAAGTCATGTTCTAGACTAAACTAGATAAGTCATGTTCTAAACCAGAGAAGTCATGTTCTAGACTAGACTAGAGAAGTCATGTTCCACACTAGACTAGAGAAGTCATGTTCTAGACTAAACTAGAGAAGTCATGTTCTAAACCAGAGAAGTCATGTTCTAGACTAGACTAGAGAAGTCATGTTCTACACTAGACTAGAGAAGTCATGTTCTAGACTAGACTAGAGAAGTCATGTTCTAGACTAGACTAGAGAAGTCATGTTCTAAACTAGACTAGAGAAGTCATGTTCTAGACTAAACTAGAGAAGTCATGTTCTAGACTAGACTAGAGAAGTCATGTTCTAGACTATAGAGAAGTCATGTTCTAGACTAAACTAGAGAAGTCATGTTCTAGACTATAGAGAAGTCATGTTCTAGACTAGACTAGAGAAGTCATGTTCTAGACTAGACTAGAGAAGTCATGTTCTACACTAGACTAGAGAAGTCATGTTCTAGACTAGACTAGAGAAGTCATGTTCTAGACTATAGAGAAGTCATGTTCTAGACTAGACTAGAGAAGTCATGTTCTAGACTAGACTAGAGAAGTCATGTTCTAGACTAGACTAGAGAAGTCATGTTCTAGACTATAGAGAAGTCATGTTCTAGACTATAGAGAAGTCATATTCTAGACTAGACTAGAGAAGTCATGTTCTACACTAGACTAGAGAAGTCATGTTCTAGACTAGACTAGAGAAGTCATGTTCTAGACTAAACTAGAGAAGTCATGTTCTGGACTATAGAGAAGTCATGTTCTAGACTAGACTAGAGAAGTCATGTTCTAGACTATAGAGAAGTCATGTTCTAGACTAGACTAGAGAAGTCATGTTCTACACTAGACTAGAGAAGTCATGTTCTAGACTAGACTAGAGAAGTCATGTTCTAGACTATAGAGAAGTCATGTTCTAGACTAGACTAGAGAAGTCATGTTCTAGACTAGACTAGAGAAGTCATGTTCTAGACTATAGAGATGTCATGTTCTAGACTATAGAGAAGTCATGTTCTACACTAGACTAGAGAAGTCATGTTCTAGACTAGACTAGAGAAGTCATGTTCTAGACTATAGAGAAGTCATATTCTAGACTAGACTAGAGAAGTCATGTTCTAGACTATAGAGAAGTCATGTTCTAGACTAGACTAGAGAAGTCATGTTCTAGACTATAGAGAAGTCATGTTCTACACTAGACTAGAGAAGTCATGTTCTAGACTAGACCAGAGAAGTCATGTTCTAGACTAGACTAGAGAAGTCATGTTCTCGACTAGACCAGAGAAGTCATGTACTAGACTAGACTAGAGAAGTCATGTTCTAGACTAGACTAGAGAAGTCATGTTCTAGACTAGACTAGAGAAGTCATGTTCTACACTAGACTAGAGAAGTCATGTTCTAGACTAGACTAGAGAAGTCATGTTCTAGACTAGACCAGAGAAGTCATGTTCTAGACTAGACTAGAGAAGTCATGTTCTACACTAGACTAGAGAAGTCATGTTCTAGACTAGACTAGAGAAGTCATGTTCTAGACTAAACTAGACTAGAGAAGTCATGTTCTAGACTAGACTAGAGAAGTCATGTTCTAGACTAGACTAGAGAAGTCATGTTCTACACTAGACTAGAGAAGTCATGTTCTACACTAGACTAGAGAAGTCATGTTCTACACTAGACTAGAGAAGTCATGTTCTACACTAGACTAGAGAAGTCATGTTCTAGACTAGACTAGAGAAGTCATGTTCTAGACTAAACTAGACTAGAGAAGTCATGTTCTAGACTAGACTAGAGAAGTCATGTTCTAGACTAGACTAGAGAAGTCATGTTCTACACTAGACTAGAGAAGTCATGTTCTACACTAGACTAGAGAAGTCATGTTCTAGACTAGACTAGAGAAGTCATGTTCTAGACTAGACTAGAGAAGTCATGTTCTAGACTAGACTAGAGAAGTCATGTTCTAGACTATAGAGAAGTAATGTTCTACACTAGACTAGAGAAGTCATGTTCTAGACTAGACTAGAGAAGTCATGTTCTACACTAGACTAGAGAAGTCATGTTCTACACTAGACTAGAGAAGTCATGTTCTAGACTAGACTAGAGAAGTCATGTTCTAGACTAGACTAGAGAAGTCATGTTCTAGACTATAGAGAAGTCATGTTCTACACTAGACTAGAGAAGTCATGTTCTAGACTAGACTAGAGAAGTCATGTTCTACACTAGACTAGAGAAGTCATGTTCTAGACTAGACTAGAGAAGTCATGTTCTAGACTAGACTAGAGAAGTCATGTTCTAGACTAGACTAGAGAAGTCATGTTCTAGACTCGACTAGAGAAGTCATGTTCTAGACTAGACTAGAGAAGTCATGTTCTAGACTAGACTAGAGAAGTCATGTTCTAAACCAGAGAAGTCATGTTCTAGACTACACTAGAGAAGTCATGTTCTAAACTAGACTAGAGAAGTCATGTTCTACACTAGACTAGAGAAGTCATGTTCTAGACTAGACTAGAGTTGCATTGCATTTTAATTAGACTACTCATGATGACAACCTCTCCTTGATATCATGTCTACTGTATATTTCAAACAGGTCCATTTATACTTCATACAGTATATCATTCCTCTCTTCTATAGTGTAATATATAAGTGCAGTCCAATTCCCTTCCCATCGGTTATTATATTAGGAATCAGAATCACAATAGCTTTTATTACATCCAATGTACAGGTGCACAAGAGTAAAATTCTTAGGCTTAGGTTCTTAAACATTGGCATTGCAGCAAGATACAACATCAACAATAATAGAATAAAGTAAAAAAATAAAAAAAATAAAAAAAGTAAGTACCGGTAATACTTAATAGAGAGCATCGAGGCTTTTTAATAACTAGCTAAAACACATATTTTCTCCCTGGCCTTTGACCTGAGGTGAGCCTGCCTCCTGACACTGCACTTTTTGCACTTTTATTTCTGGACTTGTATTTGTATTGCACCTTGTTTTTAGTGTATTTTATCTATTTCATCTGTTTTTTATCTGTATTTTATCTTGTTTTCTCTTTTACCAGTGTTTTCTCTTTTTATCTGTTAAGCATTGTGGGCGGCTGTTTGTCGTTGTAAAATTGTGCTATATAAATGTAATATAGAACGTTACTTACTTACTTACTAATAATAAAGTAGAATAAAGTAAAGCAGCGTCTCATCTGGAGGATACAGAGTAGCAATCTGTCGCTCTGCACCACATGACGTTCAAGATGACAACCTGAACACATGCTACCGTGTCGACGGAGGACTGCAGCAGAAAGGTGTTTAGCACCGTGGCTGTCGTGAGCTGCTGCCTGCACGTGCACTATAGTTGTTATTAGTTTTAATCTCATGAGACCTCTTCAGAGCTTTTCTTCTGTTCTCCCCTGTCTCTCTCTTTCTCTCTATTTCTGTTTTCATGTTGAGGAGGGAAATGCACAGGTATTGATTCCATCTTTATTGCCTCATAACAGTGTCTAATGTAGGTGGATTTGTTTTTCTGCTAATGTGTAAGTCAGTCTGGAGCCAGTGTTCCGGATACATGAGGTTAACCCTGTAAGCGCTGGCACACACCAAGCTGTGTCGCAGTGGGGGAGGGAGGGGTTGCTCTAATTCCTACCAGGTGCCACCGTTAGACCGAAATTCATACCTTATTTTATTTTTCATGAATAGCTCTCTATCTGATTAATGAAACTCCCAGTAAAGCCGATCTCCTGCCTCGTATTAAATAACTGATGAAGAGATTCCTATTCTCTGCTGAGGGAGACGGCATCTGCCGTAAAGATGAGAGAGTCAATTTTCATAAATACTAAACACACCCTGGAGGAACCACTCGGAGAAGCACGGGGGGGGGCAGAGATGAGAGGAGGCGAGATAAGCAAGGTTAATCTGTTCATTAGTATAACGCATAGCATATGGAACCAGATTTAATTGTGGCACCCTTTATTTAGATTTAGTCTAGTCCTAGTGATTCTGACTAAAATAGCAATAGGTTTTAGTCATGTTTTTGTCATTTGAATAATGATTTGTGACAGTAAAAAGGCCCCATGCAGAGAAAGTCTCATACATTGAAATCAGAAAAATAAATAAATCGATGCTAAATCGATGCATTTTTTTTTTTTATCGATGGCAATGAGCAGTGCTAAATCGATAGACATAAAGTATGGACCTAAAGTAGATACAAATATACAAATATGACATTCATAAAACATAGGGGGGGCTGTAGCCCCCGACGCCCAGGCGTGACAGCGCCCCTGCTGAAGTTGATTAGTAGAGTTGTGCAGTGCATCGCTCAAACTAACTGAGATTGGTCGTACTTCTCTCCTCTCCTGTGGAAACCTTTCATTCAGTCTTGTTTGAATCGACATGATAAGTAGCCCCTTTTTTTCCGCCGATGAGCAACTCTGTGCCTGTCTGCATTAATGCAGGGTTATGGTTAGAAGTGAGAAAAGTTTGCCGGGCAGAAACGGAGGGTGGTCATGACTTGCGAACGACCTGTCCATGGTACTCAATTAAATTTCTTCATGTTCCACCAATAACAACATAGTAATGTCGCAAGGAGAAAGTCCTCCGATTGTCATGTCATGCATGCTTTTAATTGGAGCCAAGCAGTTCTCTCCAAACACCTCTCTCCAAAGTTAGCTAGTTATAATTTTTTTCTGGGGACCCCTATCACCCTATCTTTAACCGTTTACTGGATATGAATATGCAAGATATCCTGTCATGTATTTTTACAATGATCTGTTTTAGAGATGTTGATGTTAGCCTTTCCGTAATCTCGTTTCACAGACACTACCACCCATATGCTCAGAAGGTCTTGTCGTGGATTTCATCTGGTTTCTTCTCTATTGATATTGAATATTGTACACAAGGAGATTGATCAACTTTGCTTGAAGCCTTTTATTTATAAAGTTACAAGTCCAGAGAGCCCCCTCCTTCTCTGAACACACCCCTTATATACAAAGTCGACTCCCGAGATGCGATCACTAATCTTGGCAAACAAATGTGGTGACAGCAAACGCTACAGTTTAGTAAGTACGACACAGAGTTATTGCGCAACCAGTCATTGGCACTGTCCCCCAGGCAGTCTGAATTGTTAGCTATGATTTCCCAGAATGTAGAGATACAATCTTCAATGTTCAGTATATTTGATATAAAAACTACAACAGTCTGTTTGACCAACGTGTCAAACTTGGACTTTGTTTACCTGATAAACATTGTTATGGAGAAACTAGCTTTTACCATAAAACAAGACTCCAGACTCCAGACAGCCCAAAATAAACTGGTTAGGCTTCTGCTAGGCCTCAACCCTAGGACACATCTAACCGCTGCTCATTTTTTGAGCCTTGATTGGCTACGAGTAGTTGACGAGTGCAGCAGCTTGCACTGGGCCTGGTCTTCAAGATACGCTACACCACAAAGACACCCAAGTACCTGTCAACATACTTCCAAAAAGTGAACAACGTCCACACATACAACACCAGAGGAAGCTCCACGAACCACGTTCAACCGCGTTGCACCACAAACAAGGGGTTAAACTCGTTTGCAAACTATGCATTAAAATGTGGAACGCCCTTCCTATAATCTTAAAGGAGTGCAAAACACTGCCCACCTTCAAAACCACTCTCAAAAAACATTTACAGGAGGCTGCAATCCGTAACTGGACCCTCTAAATCAAAAATCAGATTAAAAGACCCGAACTACCCACTGTACATACTTTGTGTTTTGTCCCCCGCCCCCACCTGTGGTGTATGTCCCCACCTGTCCTACCCGCTGTACATACCTTATGTTTTGTTGTATTGTTCTTCCCATGATGGATGTATGTTTATCTTGTAGATAGTAATAGTTATTTGTCTGTATTATCTTGTAGATAGTACTAGTTTTTTTGTCTGTCTTACATGTAACGATGAATTGAGAATCAAGGATACTTTCATGTACCTACTTCTGCAAATCTTCTAATAAAGTTTTCAATCAATCAATCAAACCGCACATGAACCCAACACCACTCGGTGAGCCACCACTCGCAGTTGTGTGATTCGCTGCAGTCGAATAACGAGCAATACTTCACTCAGTAAATACTTTACGGGAAAAAAAGCAAGAAAATTAGAGTCACATTCGAGTTGTTGTTATTCCAGGCTTCTGTGCGCTGCTGCGCAATAACCTGGGGAAGAGGTTAGCTAGTCCATCACCCCGTCAAAGCCTGCACGCCTCCAGGCATTTACATCTCTGCTCATCACATTCCTTATACAGTGGAATCCATGAACACTCCCGCCCCGTATATGTCAGCCTTGATGCTAGTCATGTCTTTCTCCGTAGATAGACAATCTCCAGATTGCGGCCTGTCAGAGAGTGTGAATGTTGATGTAGTAATCATGAATAGAACATACATGCACACCTCGACGTGCCGCACGGCACACACCCCTCCCCCCTCCCCCCCTATCCCGAGATTTAATTTGTTACCCTTATCCAGTGCAAACACACTGAAACCAAGGTCTCTTTCGAGGCGTACATTGCAAGGCGGTATAACGGAAACGGAAAATACCCAGAAATAATGAATAGGGACGAGGGCATCTCCTCTCCGTGAACTGGTCCCTCCGCCAAGGACTTCAGATGTCCGTGTGGGACTAAGTGCTCCAACATCGGCCTGCTGCGGGCCCTGGACATTGTTCGGCGTAACTAAAAGCAGTTATATGACGCTTTTCCATACTATTTAACGATAATAGAGCACTCTAAAATCACCGTCTGTCTATAGCAGCACTAACAGTTTCACCAATTATCGGAGCTCAGGGATCGCATTCATTAGATTATTTCCTGTTTGATACACAGCAGAGAGAGTCATAAATGGCAGTTGAAGAGGATGTGTGTGTGTGTGTGTGTGTGTGTGTGTGTGTGTGTGTGTGTGTGTGTGTGTGTGTGTGTGTGTGTGTGTGTGTGCGTGTGTGTGTGTGTGTGTGTGTGTGTGTGTGTGCGCGCAGCTCCTGCTAGTGAGGCAGCAAATTAATGTGTGCAGGCACTTAATGGGGCAACCTGGGATTGTGTTGTTCCATTTTTTAAAGTACTTTTAAATTAATATATTATATTTGTTGGTTCTTGAAGAACATAACGTATAAATGCCTCATTTGCTTTGTTCAACTGCCTGACCTCATCAGAAGCCCAAATATAAAAGAGTTGTTCTCCCTTGATTCACAACATAATTATAAAGAAATACTATTGCAGCTTCGAAACTTGGTTAAAACTATTAAAACTATGATTTGGATTTTAGGGATGATCGGTTCTTGCAACCATGCAGACAATAGCTCCGTCTATTCATTTTAGAATGAATGTAATTCAAAAAGGATTTAGAACCAAATGAGACTAACAAAACACTAACAAAGCGTAAAGAGAACATAGCAGTACAAAAAAAACATTTGACTTTTAAGTCCTGTCTTGAACAGCAATATTTGAATGTTTTAAAAAAAACACGTACATAACGTAACATTTCTCCATGGCCCAGTCCCTGTCGAGGGAGACAGAGAGGGAGACAGAGAGGGAAACAGAGAGAGGGAGAGACAGAGAGGGAGACAGAGAGGGAAACAGAGAGAGGGAGACATAGAAGGAGACAGAGAGGGAGACAGAGAGAGGGAGACAGAGAGAGGGAGACAGAGAGGGAAACAGAGAGAGGGAGACATAGAAGGAGACAGAGAGGGAGACAGAGAGAGGGAGACAGAGAGAGGGAGACAGAGAGGGAAACAGAGAGAGGGAGACATAGATGGAGACAGAGAGGGAGACAGAGAGGGAGACAGAGAGAGGGAGACAGAGGGAGAGACAGAGAGAGGGAGACAGAGAGGGAAACAGAGAGAGGGAGACAGAGAGGGAGACAGAGAGGGAGACAGAGGGAGAGACAGAGAGGGAGACATAGAAGGAGACAGAGAGACGGAGACAGAGAGGGAGACAGAGAGAGGGAGACAGAGAGGGAAACAGAGAGAGGGAGACAGAGAGGGAGACAGAGAGGGAGACATAGGAGACAGAGAGACGGAGACAGAGAGGGAGACAGAGAGAGGGAGACAGAGAGGGAAACAGAGAGAGGGAGACAGAGAGGGAGACAGAGGGAGAGACATGGGGAGAGACAGAGAGGGAAACAGAGGGAGAGACAGAGAGGGAGACATAGAAGGAGACAGAGAGACGGAGACAGAGAGGGAGACAGAGAGAGGGAAACAGAGAGAGGGAGACAGAGAGAGGGAGACAGAGAGAGGGAGACAGAGAGGCAGACAAAGAGAGGGAGACAGAGAGAGGGAGACAAAGAGAGGGAGACAGAGGGAGAGACAGAGAGAGGGAGACAGAGAGGGAGACAGAGAGGGAGACAGAGGGAGAGACAGAGAGGTGAGGTGCATGATGATCCAGGGCAAGAATCCAGGCATAATCCGCAACACCTCGTCCCTCTCTCCTCCCTCTCTCCTCCCTCTCTCCTCCCTATCTACTCCCACTCCTCCCTCTCTCCTCCTCAGTCTGTTCCCTCTCTCCTCCCTCTCCCCTCCCTTACTCCTCCCTCTCTCATCCCTCTCCCCTCCCTCTCTACTCCCACTCCTCCCTCTCTCCTCCCTCTCCCCTCCCTCTCTCCTCCCGCTCTACTCCCTGTCCCATCCCTCTCCCGTCCCTCTCTACTCCCACTCCTCCCTCTCTCCTCCTCAGTCTGTTCCCTCTCTCCTCCCTCTCTCCTCCCTCTTTCCTCCCTCTCTCCTCCCTCTTTCCTCCCTCTTTCCTCCCTCTCTCCCCCATATCCCCTCCCTCTCTGCTCCCTCTCTCCCCCTTCCGTTCCCTCTCTCCTCCTCAGTCTGTTCCCTCTCTCCTCTCTCTCTCCTCCTTCTTTCTGTTACCCTCTCTCCTCCCTCTCTCATCCCTCTCTCCTCCCTCAGTCTGTTACCCTCCCTCTCCTCCCTCTGTTCCCTCTCTCATCTCTTTCTCCTACCTCAGTCTGTTACCCTCTCTCCTCTCTCTCTCCTCCCTCAGTCTGTTACCCTCTCTCTCCCCTCTCTCATCCCTCTCTCCTCCCTCAGTCTGTTACCCTCTCTCCTCTCTCCTCCCTCTCTCATCCCTCTCTCCTCCTCAGTCTGTGTTCTCTGTCCTCCCTCTGTCTGTTTTAATTAATTGCCCCACACCTTCTCCCATCCTGTCCCAGAGAGGGTTCTGCAAGCTGTGCTTGGGCTGTTTCAACAGAATGCCATCTTGCTGTTATCCACATCCAGTATATACTTAACACATCATTTGTAATCATTTGTTATCTGTTTATATGGAAATCACTATTCCAATTAGGCTGAAATGCTGTCGAGGCTGTCAATACTGCCCTCACAAGCAGTCATGAAGGCTGTGGCTGGGGGGGGGGGGGGGGGGGGGGGGAGGGCTGTAGGCAGGGGGTGGGGGGGGGGGCTGGGGTCGGTTTTCATTCAGTTCGAATAGATACTTCTGGGGCCGGTTGCATAAAGATAGACGCAGTCATAGACTTAGATCTCACTTTAAGTCAGCCTTGGCTATAGACTCAAATGTTCCTGTTGCATAAAGCTAGCCTATGAGTGACTAAAGTAAGACTGACTTAAACAGCCTGTCACGCAATGCATTCTAGGTAAAATAAGACACTTGACGGAAGAAGAAAAAACATGGCGGCCGACGCAGCTACACCTTAGCGGCTGGACGATCTGAGAGATCAACTCTCTTTTTCTTCTGCTGAAAACGTATGTATGTCGGAGGAATATAATGTGGAGAAAAGTATACTGCTTAGCAGTTTTAACCAGTGAAGTAGTTTACCACGCTGGGGTTACAGTGTTAGCTAGCTACTAGCCCTGACTCATTCCCATAGCAACACAGCTCTTAAATCAAGCTTAGCCGGGGGGGAAAGGTGGCTTACTTTCTAACCTCAAAATAAGTCAGTCTAATTTTTTATGCAACAGGCAGTCTTTAATTAGACTGGTCTAACCTGAGAATATAACACTAGTCTAAGGCTTAGACCAGTCTTAATATAGGCCTATCTTTATGCAACTGGTCCCTGGTTGTATGTCTCCATACACCACCAGTCTCCTTACACCAGTAGAGGCTGGTAGAGGGAGAGAACGGAGGACGAGCTCATTGTAATGCCTGGGGAAGGGAATGAGGTTGATACAGGTTTGATCATTCCTCGCTCGATTCTGTGCATTAGAGAGCTAGCTTGGAGAACACAGGGTGTCGCATTGGAAAGCTAGTGGAGGTAGAAATTGGAGGACGGGCTGGTTGGAGTGTACGGAATGGAATGAGGAATGGTTTCTGATTTCTGTCCACACCTCCTCCTCTGGTGTAGAGACACATCCACACCCCCTCCTCTGGTGTAGAGACACATCCACACCTCCTCCTCTGGTGTAGAGACACATCCACACCCCCTCCTCTGGTGTAGAGACACATCCACACCTCCTCCTCTGGTGTAGAGACACATCCACACCTCCTCCTCTGGTGTAGAGACACATCCACACCTCCTCCTCTGGTGTAGAGACACATCCACACCTCCTCCTCTGGTGTAGAGACACATCCACACCTCCTCCTCTGGTGTAGAGACACATCCACACCTCCTCTGGTGTAGAGACACATCCACACCTCCTCCTCTGGTGTAGAGACACATCCACACCTCCTCCTCTGGTGTAGAGACACATCCACACCTCCTCCTCTGGTGTGTAGAGACACATCCACACCTCCTCCTCTGGTGTAGAGACACATCCACACCTCCTCCTCTGGTGTAGAGACACATCCACACCTCCTCCTCTGGTGTAGAGACACATCCACACCCCCTCCTCTGGTGTAGAGACACATCCACACCCCCTCCTCTGGTGTAGAGACACATCCACACCCCCTCCTCTGGTGTAGAGACACATCCACACCTCCTCCTCTGGTGTAGAGACACATCCACACCTCCTCCTCTGGTGTAGAGACACATCCACACCTCCTCCTCTGGTGTAGAGACACATCCACACCCCCTCCTCTGGTGTAGAGACACATCCACACCTCCTCCTCTGGTGTAGAGACACATCCACACCTCCTCCTCTGGTGTGTAGAGTAGAGACACATCCACACCTCCTCCTCTGGTGTGTAGAGTAGAGACACATCCACACCCCCTCCTCTGGTGTAGAGACACATCCACACCCCCTCCTCTGGTGTAGAGACACATCCACACCTCCTCCTCTGGTGTAGAGACACACCCACACCTCCTCCTCTGGTGTGTAGAGACACATCCACACCTCCTCCTCTGGTGTAGAGACACATCCACACCCCCTCCTCTGGTGTAGAGACACATCCACACCTCCTATGGTGTAGAGACACATCCACAGTGCATCCAGATGGCAGTCAGGGATCAAGGTCTTTATAGGATTTGGGCTGTGACATCATCATCTATCATCATGTAAATAGAACAGGACATCACCCACCCACTCAATCTGTACCTCGCCCCACTGCCATCCGGGCGTAGGTACAGAACGCTAAGGTGCAAAAGGGCTCGCTTTGGCAAAAGCCTGATCCCCGCAGCCATTGTTGCCTTAAATAACAGACCGCACTGAGTGTGTGTACTTGTGTATCTGTCATGTGTAGTACTGCCTGTTGTTGTCTGTGTTATACGGTGTTGTGTATACTGTACAGTGGTGTGAAAATGAATTTTCCCCTGGGGACAATATATATAATCTAATTGAATCTAAATAATCATTATAATAATCATAACCGTTCAGCTCCAACTTTTTGTGTTGCATTCTTGGAAAAAAAAGATGGCGGCAAAGGCGAACGCAAGTACCCAGAAATACTGCAAAACAGCTTCATACTAGCTTACCCTGGGGTGATTTTGAAAAGGTAAGGATACTGGGTGGTAGAACGCACATATCTAGGAAAAGTCCTGAAAGGAGGGTCCTGAGATTTGATCGAGTGCAAAGATATTAGTTTTTCGACTCACTAGGTGACCCACACATGACCCCACCCGTGGCGCTGGAGAATGTGTTCGCAATTTCTATTGGATGTCGTATTTTGCACAATATGTTCTGCACAGGATTTCCCCAGGCCTCCCGATTCTAGGTTATGACGTACGACGTACTCCTTTCTTTCTTTCTTTCTTTCTTTTCACCGGCGGTCGTTCACAGCCCTCTTATTATGGGATGTTGTGAAAAGTAGCAGCTCCGAAATCGAAAAAGAAAAAAACTAAGTCTTTGGACTTTGGATACAGTGTGTGGATGACTAGAAAACATCTGCCAGGACAGATATCAGGGAAAAGCAGCACTTAATGCTGTCCCTTCAGATCACCCTGCCCCCCCCCCCCCTCCCACAAGTCATAATCCTTTCAGGTTATTATGAC
>NC_137687.1:22399842-22407342 GCF_963989245.1 Nansenia antarctica
GAAATAAAATAAAAAGACATAAACCATCAGAACATCAGAAAGAAATGTTATAGATAGTGTTAACAGTCCAGTATGAAGAAACATGAAATAACATCCCCCTGTTGCTAAAGGAGCTTCTCTGCTCTGCCACAGTGTTACATAGGGGGTGGTGTGTGGGGGGGAGGGGGTGGTGTGTGGGGGGGAGGGGGTGGTGGGGGAGTTGTCCATGATGGAGGAGTTTGGTCCTCATCCTCCTATTGGCCACTTCCTCCTCCGCTGTGTCCAGGGTGACACCGAGGACAGAACCAGCTTTCCTAATTAGCTTGTTCAGCCTCTTGGCGTCGCCCTCCTTGATGCTGCTCCTCCCCCTACCCAGAATGCCCCTGTGTACAGCACTGCGCTGGCCACCACTGACTGGTAGAACATGTTTGACAGCTCGTCGCCTCTCTCCTCCCTCCCTCCTCTCTCCTCCCTCTGTTCCCTCTCTAGTCCTTGCACACACCAAAGGACCGTAAGCCTCCTCAGGAAATAAAGCTGGCTCTGGCCTGTTTTTGTACAGGGCGTCTGTTTTACCAGTCCAGTCCAGTTTGTTGTCCAGGTCCACCCCCAGGTACTTGTAGCTCTGGACCACCTCCACGTCCTCTCCCAGGATGGAAACAGGAGACAGGGGGAGGACCCTAGTCCTCCTAAAGTCCACCACCGTCTCCTTTGTCTTGCTGATGTTGAGTAGCAGGTGGTTCTGCTCACACCACTCAACCAAACTGTCCACCGGTCCTCTCTGCTCAGTCTCCTGGCCTCCACTGACACATCCCACAATGGCAGAGTCGTCGAAGAACTAGGTGAGGTATCGAGGGATAAGAGGAAAGGGAGAGGAAGGGAGCCAGAACCTTCCCCCTGGGGGGGCACCAGTGCTGCTCACCACCCAGTCCGACACACGTCCCTTCAGCTGTACAAACTGTGGCCTGTTGGGGTCAGGTAGTCCATGGTCCGGGAAAGTCCTAGTTAAGTCATTGTCAACTCTCAACACTGTGGGGGGAAAAGGCTATGTGTAAAACTATGTTACCAGTGAAGGCCGGTGTTGGTAAACAACGCTCGAGGGATGGGGCAATATGAAACGCATGGACCAGAATGAGTAACAGCATCAAGCACACAACCGTTCGATACCCTTCCTCCCGTTCCATCCCATGCATTACAATGAGTACAACGAACCCATCCGACGTCTACCCCTGCGCCAACTTCCTCCGGGTTTGCAGTACTTAGGAATATAAATAATTACAGCCTTTTAAGACTCAATTCGCTGAGCTCTGCGCTCTGATGTTCGCTCCTTTAATTAGTGGCAGGCTGATTGTAGGATAGATGACCGGCCGTAGACTCCCCCGGGAGATGCTAATCGTTAGCGCCGCCTGAGTACAGACGAAGTAGTGAATCATGTCGTTAATATGCGAGGAGTGGGCCCCGTGTCTGTGTGTGTGTGTGTGTGCTTCCCGATAGGAATCAGGGAGCAGCTCGTTCACTTGGAGGAGGGTAAGAGGAGGCAGGAAGCTCACGCTGGATAATGTGAAATATGGTGGGGGGTTTTTCTTCCTTTTTTTCCAAAAGTCAGCTATCAAAAACAAGAAAAAAAGGAAATATTACTTGAAGCGAAATCACAGAACAGGAACATTTTCACTCGCGAAGATCTACTTAAAACGAGGAAACGATATCTTAAAACTAGTGCAGACAGACAAAAAAGTGAAGTATTGTCTTGGTTTGAGGTATTTCATCTTAGGCTACTTAGATTTGCAGTGCACTCGTATGATGTGAACGGTGGGGTTTTTTCTTCTCTTTTTTCTCTTCTTTTTTTGACAAATGTGACATTTCGGCCCCCTGCATGAGCACGGAATGAAAAGCCACGCGTGTCATAACACAATAAGGGGCGGAGGGAGGGACGGGTACAGTATGCGTAGGGGCAATTAGGTTCTCCACTCATCCGTGGGAGTTCGACGTATAGGTTTTCTGTTGCCAGGAGAGGTAAGGTGACAGAGGGGGTCTGATGTATTTTTTTTGCAGAGCTCAACATTATCGCTGCTGTTCTCTCATCAGTAACAGAAGCTGCCCTTTCTTCTCAGGTCTGGGCCAAATCCCTGGTCCTCAGTAACAGCAGCTGCCCCCCCCCCCCCCTTCTATAAGGTCTTGGGCACGGCAGAGCTGTCCTCCTGAACTCGCGCCTCTCTGCTGAGGTGTGCTAACGAACAGAGGGTTTCGGCAGCTTTGGGAGACGGAGAGGGAGGGAGGGGGGAGGGGGCATCTGACTGGCTGATTACCTGAGAGAGATGAGAGGCTATTACCTCACCCTCCGAAAAGTCTCCGGGGATTGGGAGAGAGTGTGTGTGTGGCTGTGTGTGTGTGTGGCTGTGTGTGTGTGTGTGTGTGTGTGTGTGTGTGGCTGTGTGTGTGTCTGGGTGTGTGTGTCTGGGTGTGTGTGTGTGGGTGGGTGTCTGTGTGTGTGTGTGTGTGTGTGTGTGTGTGTGTGTGTGTGTGTGTGTGTGTGTGTGTGTCTGGGTGTGTGTGTGTGTGTCAGTGGTGGCCACTCGATGAATCTCGAGCTGCTTTTCCCATCAGCTTGTGTTCGACTCCTTATCAAAGATCATACAGTAACTGATGCATTAACGGACGGAGCCATAGAGATTGTTCATCGACCCTTGAATGCCTTCACTTCACAGACATTATTAACAGCGTGGCACCCGGTCAATGGCTTCCCCTTTTTCAAGGCAAGCAGATCCCTGAATAACCAGGTGTAATTGAATTGGATAAGTTACATTGCAGACTGTCGCCTGTCGCCTGTCCAGAAGTTTTCAGGGGTTGATCCGTCTTCATAGCAGCGTACATTTGACTGGTGTTTTACTGTATTCTTCCGAAAGCTTTTTGGAAATATGTCTTTCTGAATGAATGAATGAATGAATGAATGAATGAATGAATGAATGAATGAATGGTCTTTATTGTCATTGCTATAGTACAGGTACCAAACAACGAAATTTAGGAGGGGTGGCTCCCCTGGTGTTAGGAAAGAAAAAAAACTTTTAAAAAACACTTAAAAAAAACACAAGAAGGGAAGGAGCTGGTTTACATAAATAAAGGCTATGTACACTATCCACTATACTATACTGTACAGATAGACGACTTTCTGGTGGAAGAGTAATCGAAGTCGAAGTGAGTGGGGCGTCTGTGACTCAGGAGGTAGAGCCGGCGTCTAACGATCGCAAGGTCGGTGCTTCGGCGGTTCGATCCCCCGGCTGGCCATGTGTCGAGGTCTCCTTGGGCAAGACACTGAACCCCAAATTGCTCGCCGCCATTGGTGTGTGTGAATGTGTGTGTGAATGTGTGAAAATGAGAGGTTGAATGAAGATATACGTTATATAAGAAGGCTATTAATATGTGTAAAAATATACGACACCTTTGTAAAGAGCTTTGGAATAAGGCGATATATAAGGCTGCATTTACACCGCTGGTCGTAATGCATAGGCCTAGTTCCGATTTAGTGCCTTTGAAACGATTTTTTGGAACGCCTGCTTACACCTACTTTTTCAAATGACCCACATCTGATACCTGTGCTTAGACTGGTAACATTTGTAACGATCCGCATGTGACCCGCATACGTACATCGAAAGCGAAAGTAAACAGACAGCCGGGACTTGCAATGGACACAAACGAGACAGAAATTATAATCCCTTTTATTTATATTATAATATAAAGCCATTGCTTTCCGAAGTATGTTTAGAGGTCTGATTCAGATCTAAGAATATCAGATTCAATGTGCTTTTTTTACTGCTTACACCTAGCCTACATTACCTACATGACATATCCGATCTGTGCCACATGAGCAAAAACGTGAGAAAAAAAATCGGAATTGTGTTACTTCTGTTGTATGAAATGTGCTATACAAATAAACTTGCCTACTTCGACCTGCGGTGTAAATGCAGCCTAAGTGTACCGTTTACCAAGGGAGGTTCACAGGGAGGCTGTGCAGTACAGGCCCAGACAGTGTGGAGCAGACAGACAATTCAAGAGTTGTCTTTATAGCTCTCTAAAGGCTGCCGGTAATCAGTTAAACACTTTCCTGTCGGAGAGAGGGCGAGAGAAGGACGGGCGTAATCAGAGTCAGTCTCAGTGCTTTAGTAGAATAGGGCCCAGCATGTTGTCTATAATCATTCAGAACCGGGGGGAACAGGGAACTCATTTCTGGTTGGGGCGGCTGTGGCGCAGGAGGTAGAGCTGCCATCTAATGATCGCAAGGTTGGCAGATCGGCGGTTCGAGCCCCGGTTAGCCACATGTCGAAGTGTCCTTGGGCAAGACACTGAACCCCAAATTGCTCCCAGTGAGCGGGCCGGCGCCTTGCATGGTAGCTTGCTGCCATTGGTGTGTGAATGTGTGTGTGAATGGGTGAATGAGAGGCCATTGTAAAGCGCTTTGGATAAACTGCTTGTTGTAGAAAGGCCGCTGTTTGGTGTTACTGTATTGGGCTGTATTGTAATGTAGGTGCATAGTTGTGCAAACGTCCAAATTGTTTGGGACATTTTCATCAATACCTAAATCCATGTAGTATTATAGAAAACGAACACAAAATGCTGATAGTCACTCAGACAAGGACACTTTAACGGCAATATCGGTTTTGTTTATTCTCACACACAAAAACGTACTAAAACATTAAGACATTACCGCTGTTCTCCGAGAAAAACAGAAACGTCCGCCGGGTGTTTTTATTTAGCAGACAGGAAGACATTTGATTTGAATGTATTTTGTTTTGTGTACCTATAACAATAAAAACAATAATGATCATCATCATAAACGATAATGAGTTATTGCATTTATAGAAGTGCTTTTCATAATACACGAATCATCTCAAAGGGCCGTATGTGCTCTCATATCTGAACGCCTATATGAGGTGTTATCAAGTTATCATACTCTATGATTGACCCGTTGGTCCCAGGGGAGCTGAATTAATTCGAGCAGTGGAAGGCTCTCCCCGGCAGTAATTGCGTTAGCTCAGCAGAGTGTTAGGTGTACACCAGGGGAGGGTGATGTTATTTGATACTATTCCTTCTTCCATACGGTGCATTCCAATGAGCCCATCCTCCAACGTCTACCTCCCATCCACCAGACTCCCCTGGTGTTCAGTGAATGCAATAGTACAGTAGTGGCGTCAAATTGAATCGAATGGCTCTTATATGACACACCATTGTGTGACCCCCCCCATCTCTCCTCTCTTCCTGTCTCTATCTTACTCCAGGAAAGTAAGAAAGTTTACAGCACTGTTGACCTCAGTCTAGGACAAACACGATTTGAATTTGAGAATCTTTACAGCTAAACTGGAACTGAAGTTAAGGAGTGAATATTTACATACATTTACATTTTTGCCATCAGTCATAGTAGGAAAAAGTAATCTATGATAGGACCAGGGGCCATTGGCAGTAATTGAAAGCACTTTGAGCTGCAACGTTTGCAGGAAAAGTGCTATACAAATAAAAGTTATTATTATTATTATTATTATTATTATTATTATTATTATTATTATTATTATAATGCTAGAAGGAAGGAAGAATTACTTTAAAAAAAAAAAAAAAGGATTCATGAATTCATGTACCAGTGGTTCTGGTTCAGTATTTAACACTAGAACAGCCGTGGCTGGTGTCATTTGACCCTGTAAGTAAAACATATATATATATCATTGCACTCAAACACATTTCTTGACCCTCCTTTTTCTAGATATGTGCATTCTACCATCCAGTATCCTTACATTTTCTAAATCACATCAGGATAAGCTAGTATAAAGCTATTTTGCAGTTTTTCTGTGTAGGAAGCAGGCTAATTTACAAGCGGCCAACTAGGGGTCGTTGTGTGTAAATAGCAGCTTTCCATTGTAAAGAGGCGGCTCTTATAGTAGGTAAAAAGGGCACGTCTGTTCCAGTGGTGTAGTCTAGTTTTTTCTAGTGGGTATACTGTGATTTTTCCCTCCCAGCCTCATATCGTTCATTTTGCCATAAAAATAAATCTGCGCTCCCTGTCTAACGTTATATATATATCTAACATTACATTTTATAAGGCTGATCTGTGCATGACAGTGCTGCATTTTGGCATATTTCATGTCGCATCTCCCCCCGTTGATCGTACATGACGCTATAGTCAGTCCCAATGGTCCAAAATTCAAGTGCTTCGTAACACAGACAGGGTGAATTTTATGAATGAAAGTGAAAGTTCTGTCACAAAAAGCCGTTACGTATCCTCACACATTTTTAAGTGGGTATATGGAAATCCTTGGCCTTTCCTAGTGTGTATACGGCGTAGTCCTGCGTATCACGTAGACTACACCACTGGTCTGTTCTAGTGTTAACTCAGTGGGAAGGTTTATATATGCATGAACATCTTCATCAGACAAATGGAAATGATCTTACCTTGATCAGACATGAGTACCATAACAGTTCTTACTACCAGGGTTCATCAGTCCAACTCTAGAATAGACTCAATTCATAGCTTCTCAGATGATTTACCAGAGCAAATTATAAACAGATTAAAGTATTACTTTATCAATGTAGGGTTACTTGTTTTATTTACTTAAGCTACTTATTAATATGATTGTGTTTTTTGTACCTGAATGCTGCACTATCAATATTGAGGAAGCAAAGCCAAAGAATGTTGCTCTTGTGGGAACGTGAGACCCTCTTACCTGTCTCCCGCAAAAACCAATAAATCAAGAGACTGGCATATCTCTAGAATCTCTGGTCATAACAGTGCTTTGCTTTGTTGTTGTGTATTTAGCATAATGCTCAGAAACCATTTTTCTCTGTGAGTAGAGACCGAATCTCTAGTTCCTTCAAAGATCTGGCTGGCTGCTGGCAAGGCGTATTCAGTTACTCCGCCGAAAATCGATACAGATCACATCAATAATAAACGTAAAAAAAAGAAAGAAAAGAAAAGGAAAACAAACAATTACCTCAAATCATTTTCTACCTCACTCTCACTTACCGTCATAAACATGTTGAGTTGGTTGAGTGTTATTCCATTTCAAGCCATGCAGGTTGTTTTTTTTAAACAAGAGTTTGTTGATTTCACCCCTCCTGCAGACGTTTCAGGCGGGACAGATTCGAAAGCTTCTCAAGGATATTAGCAGTCTGATTGATTCTATCTTTCATCATCTCACACAAGTCATTGAAGCTGAGCGGGAGGATAATAAAAAGAACCCCCCGCCCCCCCTCCCCTCCCCACTGGATTAAGACAGACAGCTCATCACACCCCATTTTTCAAAGTGTGTATGACTCTTTGGAGTTAGGTAGGAAGTTGGTGGAGGTGGTAATCGGAGGATGGGCTCATTGTAATGCATGAATGAGGAATGGTGTTAAACCCCAAACTCAGTTCTCACATTTCTACACTCCACTGGTAGAATTCAAACACAGGCTCTCCATCCATGGCATAAAAACAACAGCTGTCTCTAGTCACACTGATTTCCGCCACGTCTATCGAGTACAAAGCAGAATACTCCTGACTCA
>NC_137687.1:22414842-22442342 GCF_963989245.1 Nansenia antarctica
CGGTCATTTTTCAAAATAAAACACACCACAACACAAACATTTAAAACACAAATATATATATATATATTTTTTATTCATTCTTTCTGTGCGGCCCTGTACCAAATGACCCACGGACCGGTACCGGTCCCTAGCCCGGTGGTTGGGGACCGCTGGGTTAGAGGGTTCCTAGCCTGGCTCATAGGACCATCCATGAAGCTGCTGGTTAGAAGGTTCCTAGCCTGGCTGATAGGACCGTCCATGAAGCTGTTGGTTAGAGGGTTCGTCCATGACGCTGTTGAGGGTTAGAGGGTTCGTAGCCTGGCTGAGAGGACCATCCATGACACTGTTGGTTAGAAGGTTCCTAGCCTGGTGATAGCACCATCCATGAAGCTGTTGGTTAGAAGGTTCGTAGCCTGGCTAATAGGACCATCCATGAAGCTGTTAGAAGGTTCGTACCATGGCTGAGAGGACCATCCTTGATGCTGTTGGTTAGAAGTTTCGTAAAGTGATGTGGAGAGGGAGAGGTAGGATGTGTGGTAGTCCCCCAGCCCACCCATCTCCTTCCTCCTCCATAGGGAGCCCCCTGACACACACACACACACACACACACACACACACACATACACACACCCCCAGGCCTAGCGGTCGATGACTGACAGATGCCGAACATGTACTATTCCGTTCCCGCCCCCCACCCCACCCCCACCCCCCCAGAAGAGCGAATAGGAACGTGGCGTCATTATGTTCCCGATCGCTGCGCGGTTTGATCTCCACGGAAAGATCCGGCAACGGAAAACATTATGTGAGGTCGCATCCACCTATTGATTTCTTCCATTTTTTTTTCTTCTCTTTCCTATATTGTGGATTGAGCCTGTCGGACAGATTGATGGGGGAGAGAAGGGGGAGGGGTGGGTGAGGGGGGGAGGGATGGGAGAGGGGGGAGAGTTGGGGGCGGGTAGGGTGGGAGGAGTGAGTACTATAGTCCGTTATCAATCCAGGTGACAGTACACGTGCCGTCTGCAACAAGTCATGTGTTGTGTTGTCCTCCTGAGGCTACGGAATTAAATGTTCAAACGATCAATGTAGAAATCACCCCCCTCACACTACACACACACACACACACACACACACACACACACACACACACACACACACACACACATACACACATACATACACATACATACACATACACACATACACACATACAAACACACACACATACACACACACACATACATACAACACACACACACACACACAATACTGTCTCTACCACAAATTGCTTTACATAGTAGCTGAAAAGGCCATTTCTAGAAAGCCATTTATCTGAATAGATCGACAGCAGCCTGAAGAAACTAGTTCATTGCTCTACAGTCCAACAAAAAAAGAAAAAACTCCCTTTCTCCGAGGTGTCTCAGAGATGCCCACTCAAAAGATTGGCCCGCAGATTTGAAAAACGCTTTTTCAATCCCGAGGTTTGAAATGAAACAACATGATTCCGGAATGAAGGGTATAGTGGAGTGTTGTGTGTCGACATAACCCAATAGAACAAGAATCTTATCAAATGATTTGGAGGCGAATGACATCTGTCTTTCCGGAAGGAAGCTTCCTTTATGTGGCAGTCCCCGAGTTGATAAGAACACAGTGACAGGAAATATAGGGAATGATATTTCATATAGCTACTCCTCGCCATGTAATTGAAAGGGAAAGCGTATCTAGCGCAAAACACAGGAACATCATTTCAACCATTTGGCCAATTTATTGACGACACACACACACATTATGGAAGATAACACTCGGCAGGCACCCGGGTTTCAGAATACAAAGCAGCTTCTAGGAGTGACTCAATTGTTTTGAACATGCATGCAATGTGCATGGAACACGTCCACACGCGCGCACACACACAGACACACACAGACATACACGCACACACACACACACACACACACACACACAGACACACACACACACACACACACACACACACACACACACAGACACAGACACAGACACAGACACACAGACACACAGACACACACACACACACACACACACACAGACACACAGACACACACACACACACACACACACACACACACACACACACACACACAGACACACACACACACAGACACACAGACAATTCTTTATGAAGTACGTCAAGAGCTATAAGTCATAAACAAAAGCAATATGATTGAGGGACCTTTAATCTCAAAGTCAAATACGAGGCATTCTTGTCGAAATCAGCCCTGCAGGAATACCGCACACTTAATTAAATGTCAGGTACACTTATGAGTCTGACACGGGTATGCTCATTAACCTTAACCATGCAATATGTCAGCCAAACTAACCTTTCCACACATCCATCTTTTGGAAATGTTTACTGTATCGGGAGAATCACTATCCTGTTTCCATGGAGATATGTATATGTGTCGGGTGATTGGTTACATGGTGAGAAGTGTTTATAAGTGTGCTCTTGTTGTGTTTTTAAATAATTCGATAAAGTTACAACTATAAACTACTAGTTGGCCAGCATTTGTACTGTATGTGCAGTAACATCAAGACATCCCTTGATGGATGTTACAGTAGATATGTGTGATGTCATCAAACCCAGTACATACCAGTATGATGTCATCAAACCCAGTACATACCAGTATGATGTCATCAAACCCAGTACATACCAGTGTGATGTCATCAAACCCAGTACATACCAGTATGATGTCATCAAACCCAGTACATACCAGTGTGATGTCATCAAACCCAGTACATACCAGTATGATGTCATCAAACCCAGTACATACCAGTGTGATGTCATCAAACCCAGTACATACCAGTGTGATGTCATCAAACCCAGTACATACCAGTATGATGTCATCAAACCCAGTACATACCAGTGTGATGTCATCAAACCCAGTACATACCAGTATGATGTCATCAAACCCAGTACATACCAGTGTGATGTCATCAAACCCAGTACATACCAGTGTGATGTCATCAAACACAGAAGCCACCAGGGGGGCTAGTGCAGGTGAACATTGGAAGACAGGGTTATTGTAATGCATGGAACATGTGTTTTTTATACCATTCCTCATTCCATTCCATACGTTGCAATGAGCCCGTCTTCTGATTTCTACCTCCACCAGCCTCCCTTTCTACCTCCCCAGCCTCCCTTTCTACCTCCACCAGCCTCCCTTTCTACCTCCCCAGCCTGGTACATACAGTAACACAACAGAGCCTTCAATGTGGCAGCACCCACCCTTTGTCTAGTGTTGTCACTGTCTAGCCTACTAGCAGCTGTTTTGCGTGTTTTCATTCAGAGCGCGTTTCTCCGCTATTTGGTTTGAGGTGTATCAACATTGAAATAAGCATATCCTTCAACTATATTCTACAATCTGCACTTATAATCTGAAAGGAACAGAAAAATTACCATGCTTTACTTGAGGACTTTTTAACCAGACAGGGTCTTGGATCTGAGTTGCTACTAGGAGCACCCAGGGAAGGGTGCAGAGGAGGGGGGTGATATGCGAGAATTTGGGGAGATTGAACACCAGACGGCCAGTAGCATTCTGGATGAGCTGTCGAGGTCTTCTCTAGATGAATGGACGTACAATATCCTTCAGATACATACTTCAGATGTTGTAGGGGAAGAATCTACAGGGAGCGTACTGTCTCTGTTATGTTCGCCACGAGGATCCCCTCTCTGGGAGGAGGTCACAGTGGAGTTCTCGACTGTGATGGAAGAAATCTTGGAGAGGGAAGGCTTTCCTTATAGAGGAGGGAGAGCAGCTCAGTATTGTGATAAGTTGAGATTGAGATGGTGGGCTGACATCCAAGCAGAATTGCCTGCGAGACACACAGAGGAGATGGAGGAAGACTCGAGCAGACTGGAGGGTCTCTGTGACAGCAAGGAGAGCAATCTCAGCAGACTGGCCCAGACTTAAAGCCAGATTGGTGAGGGTCAAGGAGGTTGTTCTGAAGGAGATAGCGAGAGACGGTTGGTTAGAGACAGCACGTTCAAGTGTTCTCAGATAAGAAGGAGAGAAGAGATACCGGGGCATGTAGTTACGGACGGCAGACGAGTCAAGAGTTGGCTTTCTTGAGAAGAGAGGCTTGACTCTGGGCCGTCTTAAAGATATATGGATAGAGAGGGATTGATTATGATGGTAAAGAATTGAAGGAGGTCTGGACTAGAGGGGATAGGATTAAGAGGGTGAATCACACTTTCATACTTTGAATCACAAAGTACCCCCCCCCCTCTCTCTCTCTCTCTCTCTCTCTCTCTCTCTCTCTCTCTCTCTCTCTCTCTCTCTCTCTCTTGTTAATCATTAAGGCTTTGGATGTACACAGATCCTCTTCAATGATTGACCGCGCCGTGATACCGTGGTGACCCACAGAACCACAGATGGCCTCTTATGATATGCATATGTAATATATGGCAAAGTGCCGGGGGCTAGTGTTCAATAGCAGCTCATGTGGGTAATAGGTTACAAGGTACAAACACTGACTAATGGTTGAGAGGTTGAGCGCACTTTGGACATGTCGACGGTCCCTGACCCTCCCCAAGGGCACGTCGGCTCCGGAGGCTTCTAGGCTTTTCCGATCGATACTCCAATTTGGCATTTTACCTTTAAACAGCCCCTCCGCTGCACCACCAACCCATGACAGAGGAATACAGTAACTTCCCTCCGAAACGGATTCTAGCTCGCAGACACAGGAAATGAACAGCGGGAGAATGATTGCTATTTTTCTATACGATCACTATCAAACAGGTTTTTGTGTGTGTGTGTGCGGCGTGTGTGTGTGTGTGTGTGTGTGTGTGTGTGTGTGTGGTGTGTGGTGTGTGTGTGTGTGTGTGTGTGTGTGTGTGCCTGAAGGGAGATGAAATGAGATGTGAGGTGGCGGAAGGTTAATGTCACAGAATCATAGAGAATCAGGACGAGAGGATTGGCTTGACTCGGGGGAGGGGGGGGGGGGGGGGGGGGTGAACCGGAGAATTGAACCAAACGGCATGCAGAGTCGTTCATCACGGCGGGGTGGGTCAGGTGACGTGTCGGGGGAAGGGGGAAGGGGGGAGGGGGGGGGGGCCCTCTGGGGGAGAACAGCATCACTATCGTCATGTTAATGCTCCTTTCTGTTATCGCTGCCTTGCGCATCTGGGACTTCATCCACGGTGGAGACGGTGTTACTGGGCCCAGGCCATGATAATAATAATAATAATAATAATAATAATAATAATAATAATAATAATAATAATAATAACTTTTATTTGTATAGCGCTTTTCCTGCAAACGTTGCAGCTCAAAGTGCTCCAATCATTATATAATCATAATTTAGTCATTTAAAAGGCAATCTTTTTTTTAAATGTTTTTTAGTCTTGACTTGAACATTATGTGCTGAAGTTGCATCCCTAATGTAAACTGGCAGTGCATTCCACAATTTTGGTGCTTAAAATTAGAATGCAGCCTCACCAAAAGGTGATTGATGATGTCACTGGGGGTCAGTGGATGATGTCACTGGGGGTCAGTGGATGATGTCACTGGGGGTCAGTGGATGATGTCACTGGGGGTCAGTGGATGATGTCACTGGGGGTCAGTCCATGATGTCACTGGGGGTCAGTCCATGATGTCACTGGGGGTCAGTCCATGATGTCACTGGGGTTCAGTCGATGATGTCACTAGGGTCAGTCGATGATGTCACTGGGGGTCAGTCGATGATGTCACTGGGGGTCAGTCGATGATGTCACTAGGGGTCAGTCCATGATGTCACTGGGGGTCAGTCGATGATGTCACTAGGGGTCAGTCCATGATGCCACTGGGGGTCAGTGGATGTAGTTAGTGGCTGACGTAGGACGGATGGTTTCCAGAATGATGATGATGATGATGATGATGATGATGATGATGATCATCATGATGATGATGATGATGGTCAGAGCCAGAGACAATCTGTCTCTCAATGGCTCTGATGATGATGATGATGATGATGATGATTATTTAGTTGACCCCATTCAACTTCTGTGTTCTATTCTCTATCAGTTCTTTCTCTGTCATACAGCACATGGCTCATACATTCACTACTGTATAGACAGACATAGAACACAGCATTTCCATAATAATGTGTTCAGTATTTGCAAATTCTGCACAGTTCATCTGAACATCGCATAGCATTTTATAAATGCAAACAGAGATATTACTGTGATTGAACGTTCTGGTTGTGAAACACATCTCAAGGTTTATGTTCGTGTTATGTCTACGCAGCATGACTCACATGGGCCTAATGAGCCTTACTGTACCAGTGTCATCAGTCATCATAAGAAAAACAAATCTATGCTAGGACCAGGGGCCACTGGCAGTCAGACGAAGAAGGAAGAAATATATATAATTGTTTTTCTTTCATACATTTGTTATCTTCAGAATTCTTGCTGTTGTGCCAACATGATTATTAAGACTTGTTAAAAAAAACTACTTCTGTCCTTGGTATGTTACTATGTGAGGATACAAGAAGAGAGATGTATGAATACAGTTGTGTTTTGAATGGCTTTGCTAACCATTTAAAAATACACATAACCTATTCGTATTGTCAAATCTGATGGTTGCGTTGCGACAGGCATGCGACAGGCATGCGTTGAGATTCTCACAAATCCTTTCCTGTCCTTGTAACTTTTTTCTTTGACCTCCCTCATGGAATGTTTGCTACGGAATTCAAGGAAAAGTCACAAGGAAAAGAAAGGATTTGTAAATGGTAAATGGACTGCACTTATATAGCACCTTTATCCAAAGCGCTTTACAACGGCCTCTCATTCACCCATTCACACGCACATTCACACACCAATGGCGGCCAAGCTACCATGCAAGGCACCGACCCTCCGGCCCGCTCACTGGGAGTAATTTGGGGTTCGGTGTCTTGCCCAAGGACACTTCGACATGGGCTCGCCAGCCAGGGCTCGAACCGCTGATCTGCCAACCTTGCGATTGTTAGACGGCGGCTCTACCTGCTGCGCCACAGCCGAACGCAGCCTACAGTACACCCACAGTATCTACGAAGCAAAACGTTTAAAAGATTTTCTTTTATAAATGGTTATAAAAATGTTAAAAGTCTAACAAATGTGTGTTTCTTTTTCTTCCATGGCGTTGGGACTCGGTGATTAATCTCCATGACTCCAACCACTCCTCAACCGCAGGTAAATAAACACACTCATATTACTGTGATTGAACGTTTCTCGTTGTGAAACACTTCTCAAGGTTGATGTTCTTGTTGTGTCTGCGCAGCGTGACTCACGGCTACTCACGGCTGTCTAATGAGCCTTACTGTATCAGAGTAGATAGAGTGGCGTGGCCTATTGGGATATTAACGTATTCAGAGGGAGACAGCCTTGCTGCATCAACGTAGATAGTGTGGCATGGCCTGTTTGGAGATTAACATAAGTTGTAGGGTGAGACTGAAATTGCAGACTAGCTATTTCACTGATTTTGATCCTAAATTAGTTGCCAGCCAGTGTTGAGCTTGCAGTCATGATTTATCTGTGTCTCGATCTGTATTTAGACCAAGAGACACTGCAAAAGATCTCGGTTCAGCTGCAAGTGACACACTCTCTGCTCTGAAAAGCTCACTGCTCTGAAATGCTCTCTGCTTCTGAAATAGCCTGGGACTTTCTAAAACAGTGAAACTGTTCACCTCCAATGGCCAACAGAGCAGGTAAACAAATACTGCCTAGTTGGAGAGTTCATAGTGAAGGGCCTTACTGTAAACCACCTTACTGCTGTCATTTCCCTCGGCTGTCGGTGCACCAGCAGGACCGCTACTGTACTGTATTTTTATTATTATTAGTGTTACTATTTCACACTATCTGCCAGCCAGACACATTTCTGAAACAAGCCTACTTTACTTCATTTGAAGGTATAGTGCTCATTTCTAGCAGTATTCACCGTCTAACCGGCAACACACATTTCTGAAAGAGCTAGCATCAGAGCCTGAATAGGAATCTATTTGATATGGAAATGGTTTCGGAATCAGAGTCGGACTCGGAATCAATCTCACCAGAAGCGACGTGTCTGTGGGCTGGATCTCACTGACCCTGACCGACATCCTCTGTGGCTTGACTTTGCCACTGTCACACACCCGAAGGTAGTGGCAAAAAAAGGGAGTCCACACATGTAATTCAATTATACAACTTTTAGTTTTATTAGAGTAAATAAGCAAAATAAACTAAATGACATATGTATATGAATATGGATAAGAATCAGTGGTGTATGCCGTGAGTGAATGGGTGTAGAATGTGTGTTGTATGTGTGAGGGCTGTATGTATGTATGTATGTATGTATGTATGTATGTATGTATGTATGTATGTATGTATGTATGTATGTATGTATGTCTGTCTGTATGTATGTATGTATGTATGTATGTGTGTATGTATGTATGTGTCTATGTATGTATGTATGTATGTATGTTTGTATGTATGTATGTAAGTATGTATGTATGTATGTATGTAGTGTAAAACTAAAAGGCCCCAAAACCTTGGTACCAAAAACCTTAAATGAACCAAATCCAAAGGAAGAGAGGGTGAGCTGAGGACACACTCCCACAACATCCTCAGCTCCCCAACCCAGGTGACACTGTTTAGCCTGACGACCTGCCCACTCTGTCAAGAGTCCCGACGGAACCAGCAACAACCAATAGGCAGGCAGAGTAGGAGGCGTCACAGCCACCTTGTGGTCAAGCTAGCTACTGCAGGTCTATAGATCAGAGTGCTGCATCTCTGCTATGACCAGGGGACATTGGCAGTGTTACAAAGCGAGAAGAACGAAGAATTACTCAAGTGAATTACTTTATATATAGTAGATAAACTGTACAGGGTGGGAAGTGGGGATGAGGAGTTATTTTTTTTAATTATTTTTTTTAATACATACAAGTACATTACGTGAGTTTAGAATTATGAGGTTCTATCTCCGTTTAGGGCAGTTCAGAGATATTGAGCGTCAAAGTTTTTACATGCTATTATGTTTTGTGAGATGGAACCTTTGTATTTTATTAATTACTAACAAAAAAAAAATCTACATTTTTAAAATAACACCACACAGGCATTAATAAACACCTAATGGATCAGATTATGTAAAAAACTAAATTTTGACCAAAAATGGAGATAGAACCTTATAATTCTAACGTCACGATTACGCCAAAAAATATGTTTGTTTTTTGTTCGTTTTTTTTGTTTTAATTGCAATATTAGCATCATGACTCCCAGGTTCTTGGTGCAAACCAAATGGAGAACGTAAAACCCTAACCCAAATGCTTCAAACCAACCTCTGCTTATTTATTGTTATGCTGGTGATGTTGAATATTCGCTCGTAAATTCAGAATGCTGCCACTTCACCTTGCTTGGAGTGATTGCCTGTGTGTCCCTGGTTGTAAATCAGCATTGCTATGCCAGTTGGTCCCCAGAGCGCTCTCTGAATTATTTGCTGATGTTATTGATGCCCAGACACTGAAGTACAGTTTATTTACAATGCATTTCATTTCATTTCACACATAACACCCTCCGCAGTGCCAAGCTATTTCCCTATGTGTGTGTGTGTGTGTGTGTGTGTGTGTGTGTGTGTGTGTGTGTGTGTCTGTGTGTGTGTGTGTGTGTGTGTGAGTGTGAGTGTGTGTGTGTGTGTGTGTGTGTGTGTGTGTGTGTGTGTGCGCTTGATGGCTGCCGTGAGTGGTAAGATGAGCACGCTTAACATCTAAGCTCACATACACCCGTTGGAACTGCCATCGTTATTGCAGTGGGAATATAAGATGCACTGGACGCTCCAGCATACTTGTATTTGGAAGTCTGGGCCATGTATATAAATGCACCATGAGGGGTCTGAGAATTGCTGCAATGTCTAAAAGAAAGACCAAACAGGTTGCCAAATTTTGCTCTGTCAGCTATTATTGGCAGCTTGGCCGTGTGGAGAAGGAGGTGTTATGTGTACCCTTGAGTGTTCAGTGCTGCTTAGCCCCGAAATATTTGATTCCCTGTTTGTATAATATAATTTGTGGAACCAAATAAAGTATTCATGTGTATTCGTGCGAGTGCGTGTGTGTGTGGTCATGTGGGTACGAATGCACACGCATAGCAAGTGTGTACCAATGCACTCTGGGTAAAAAAAAAAACGAACCCCCCCGATGTAGGGCTGTTCATTTAGATAAGGCAGCAAGGGGCTTAGGCAGGACATGAAAAAGGTTACAGAGGGGCCAGCGTATCACATTTGCAGCGGCTTGAGGACTCTGGGCTGTGGATTTACTGGCATTTCTGGGAGAGTTTGGTTGGGGAAACGTGGAGTAATCCTATTTGTACACATCACAGGTATGGATTAAGCTCCCCCTCAGGTGGAGCACAGTGTATCTATCCCCCTGTGTGCGGGGGGAAACACACACCTCTGGGTCTCTGATAGCTGCTCTGGAATCTCATTGCCTTACCATTGCCCTTTATTCACACCGCACCGTGACCAGATCAGGTGGTTTCAGACGCTGAAATAAGGTCGCAAGGTCGGCGGATCGGCGGTTCGAAAACCCCCGGCTGGCCACGTGTCGAAGCGTCCTTGGGCAAGACACTGAAGCCCCGAATTGCTCCCAACGAGCGGGCCCAGCGCCTTGCGTGGCAGCTTGCCATAAATGTGTGTGTGAATGTGTGTGTGAATGGGTGAATGAGAGGCCGTTGTAAAGTGCTTTGGAATAAGGTTTCTATAGAAGTCAGTCCACTTACCATTTAGTGCCCCTTCCTTGACTCCAACGGCAGCAACATTTTACCAACCTTCAGAACTGCTCTCTCTCTCTCTCTCTCTCTCTCTCTCTCTCTCTCTCTTCTACTCTCTCTCTCTCTCTCTTTCCGACCGTCTTTTTTTAACAGAGATGACGTGTTTTCACTCGTCATCACAACACAACACAAGAATAGTATCTGCTAGCGGAAATGTCAACAGAAACAGCTGTTCCCTGAAACAGGGATTTTTTTCTGTGCCATGGTTAGATCAGCAGGAGCTGGGGAGGCTGGTGGAGGTAGAAATCAGAGGTCAGGCTCATTGTAATGCATGGCATGGAACAAGGAATGGCACACGCGTGTTTGATACCATTCCTCATTCCATTCCGTGCTTTACAATGAGCCTGACCTCCGATTTCTACCTCCACCAGCCTCGCCTGATCTGATCTGTAGCATTGACAGACCGATTGAGGTTAGAAACCTCTTTTGAGAGGGCGAATGCAAACATAAAGGCAAAGCAGGGAGGTACCAGCGGGTACATAAAACGTTACAAAGATACAGATTTGAAATATACAGATTTCAAATTGATTTGAGCAATCACACAAAGGACACGTGTGCACAATACTACTTAGTACTACAATAGGATTCAAAAAAGAACAACTGAAGTCATCAAGAACCTTTTGGTCGATCATTCTTGGAAAAAAAAGGCAGGGACATTTGTTTCTCTAGCCTTGAGTTTTTTAAGGCGTGTTCCAGGATGAAGGTGCATTTGGTCAAACAGATGTTTCCCCCCCCCCCACCATCACAGTTCTAGCCTTAGGGACAGATAAAGAAAGGAGTGACTGTGAGCGAAGACTATATTGAGTGACTGATCTGGTCAATAGAGAACAGAGATACACAAAGGCCCTAACAATGTGGAGGAGGGTAGGGCCTCCCTTCGCTCTGAAAACAAGACTCAAGCCTTTGTGGCTCTGATTCCACAAGACGTTGGACACTTTCCTTTGGGATTCTGGTCCATGATGGCATGAATAAAGGGCGGCTGTGGCGCAGGAGGTAGAGCCGGTGTTGTAGTTTTATATCAGATATGCTGAGAATTAAAATCTGTCTCTCTACGTTCTGGGAAATTGAGCAATCGTGGAGCACATCCCCCCCTTTTCCTTCCTGGACAGAGGTGCCAATTCTGTGGCGCAGTTAACACAGTTCTGCCTGTGGACAGTGCCAATAACTTGTTGCAATCACAGATTTGTATGATATGATTGGTTCCCAAGAGTAGTGATGTCATGACCAAGGAAACTTCTATAAATATGTGTCCCGCCCCACGTGGGGGGCTTTTTGACCGCTATTTTCCCTCTATGCTCATGTAATTTACTTAATAAAAGGCCTTATTTGAGTCAATTGATTTAAGCTCTTTATACTTTATAAATTCTACTCAATCTATTAAGAATCAACCACAACACTGGCGTCTAATGATCGCAGGGTCGGCAGATCGGTGGTTCGAGCCCCGGCGGTTCGAGCCCCGGCTGGCCACATGTTGAAGTGTCCTTGGGCAAGACACTGAACCCCAAATTGCTCCCAATGAGCGGGCCGGTGCCTTGCATGGTAGCTTGCCGCCATTGGTGTGTGAATGGGTGAATGAGAGGCCATTGTAAAACGCTTTGGAATAAGGCGATATTTAAGTCAGTCCATTTATGATTGCGCTTTCTCACAAAATATTTTTTTCAGGTGACCTTTCAAGCTGTGAATCTCTTGTTCTAACACATTCCAAAGGTGTTCTATTGAGATTCAGATTCCATTCAGATCTGGTGACTGGGAAGGCCACTGAAGAACACTGAACTCATTGTCATGTTCATGAAACAACCTTTGCTTTGTGATAGGTGCATTATCTTGCTGTAAGGAGCCTTTAGAAGATGGCACATTGTGACCAGCTCAGTGGCCTTGTGGTTAGACTACCGGTCAGTGCACTCTAAAACCTCGGCTGGCGCGTGGCACCACCACTTCAAGCACCTTTCAAGGACTTTCAAGGACTTTAAAGGACTTTACTTTGAGCTGCAACGTTTGCAGGAAAAGCACTATACAAATAAAGTTATTATTATTATTATTTCAAGGAATTTCAAGACTCAATTTCCTCGAATTCAAGGACCCAACACAGCATGGTTTGAGACAGAACTAGTTGACGTGCTAAGTAAAACATTTTTTTATATTATAAAACATTTTGAGAGAGAGAGAGAGGGGGGGGGGGGGGGGGATTCAAGCACTTTCAATGACCCATGTCTATTTTCAAAAACTTTTAAGACCTCGATTTCTTTTTCTCAAATTCACAAATTTTCAAGGATTTCAAGGACCCGTGGGAACCCTGTGAAATGTATGCACTCGTTGCAATGTAAGTCGCTTTGGATTAGTGTGAGCTAGATGGCGTATATTATACTACGTGGATGCAGCAGTCATGCTACTCGGTCACAGCGCTTCACTGTCCTGGCTCCCCGCTGGTGGAACGAGCTTCCCACTGCTGTCAGGAGTTGAGGTTATAAATTGTGGGTTTGTCCTCAGCGCTCTCTCTCTCTCTTCCACTTAACCTCCTTCCACCTAGGGTCCTGTGAGGTCTCTGTCTACGTGGGACAGCAGAGTCTCTACCTATCTTCCGCAGTAGATTGAAGACCCATCTCTTCAGGCTACATCTTAACTGTCCCTCCTAAAGACCTCCTCATCCCCACGTCCCCCCTGTACAGTTTATCTACTATAAATTATTTTTAATAAAATATATATGTTCTTCGTTCTCCTAGCATTGTAACTGCTAGACAGACAGACAGACAGGCAGATAGATAGATAGATACAATGTATCTAACATGTCTGTCTGTCTGTCTGTCTGTCGTGTAAAAACAGGAGGCCCAAAACCCACGTAGACAGAGACGTCACAGGATCCTAGGTGGGAGGGAGGGGGAGGGGGAGGGAGAGAGAGAGAGGGGGGGAGGGGGAGGGAGAGAGAGAGAGGGGGAGGGGGAGGGGGAGGGAGAGAGAGAGAGGGGGAGAGAGGGAGAGGGAGGGAGGGAGAGAGAGAGAGAGAGAGAGAGAGAGAGAGAGAGAGAGAGAGAGAGAGAGAGAGAGAGAGAGAGAGAGAGAGAGAGAGAGAGAGAGAGAGAGCGAGCGAGCGCTGAGGACAAACCCACAATTTATAACCTCAACTCCCCAAACTCAGGTGATAAGAGTTAGGCTGACGACCTAGCCACTCTGCCAAGTTCTCCCAAAGGAAATAATAGAACAGCCAATCGGCAGGCAGAGTGGGAGGCGTCACAATACTTTATCGATCCCCGAGGGAAGATTAAGGAGGTACAGAAGCTGACGCCACAAACAGGAGCAACAAAAAATAAAGTGACAATTTAATAATAATAATAATAATAATAATAATAGAATAGAATAAAACACATAAAAAATACAAAAGCCATAAAATAGGCATCAGAAAGAAACATTATAGATAGTGTCAACAACAGTCCAGTATAAAATTAGCATGGATTAGCATGAATTAGCATGAATTCGCATGAATTAACACCCCTTCTCAGCATCATTGGGATCCCTCTGATGGAGCCCGTCGAGAGAAGGAGTTGTCCATGTCAATTCCATGGGCCAAGCTAAGTGGTGTCGGTGGTACTTTGCTCCACAGAGCACTTGGCTCCTCTGGTGGTGTTAGCTCTCGGCAGTGGAGGAGTCCTCACCTCCACACTGTCTGCTGTTATCTGAGACACGCCACTTCCCACCCTAGTCCCTCATTTACCTCACTGGAGCAGACTAATGGCTATCCTCCATGTCCAAGCTGCTCGCTCCCTGCTCTGCTCTCTCGCTCTCTCTCTCTCTTGCTGTCGCTCTCTCTTGTTTGCTCTCCCTATCGCTCTCTCTCTCTCTCACTCTCTCCTGCTTGCTCTCGCTCTCTCTCTTACTCTCTCTCTCTCTCTCTGTCTCTGTCTCTCTCTCTCCCCCCCTCTCTCTCTCTTTCACTCTGTCTCTGTCTCTCTCTCTCCCCCCCCCCCTCTCTCTCTCTCTCTCTCTCTCACTCTGTCTCTCTCTCTCTTTCTCTCTTTGTACTCCCTTCCTTTCAGATACAATAGCCCAGTATGGAGCAGTAAAGGGCACAGGTAGTCATATTGTTTCCATGAACCTTCTGACCTTCCTCATCATACTCCCTCCTCGTCATACTCCCTCCTCGTCATACTCCCTCCTCATCATACTCCCTCCTCATCATACTCCCTCCTCGTCATACTCCCTCCTCATCATACTCCCTCATCATCATACTCCCTCCTCATCATACTCCCTCCTCATCATACTCCCTCATCATCATACTCCCTCATCATCATACTCCCTCCTCGTCATACTCCCTCCTCATCATACTCCCTCATCATCATACTCCCTCCTCATCATACTCCCTCCTCATCATACTCCCTCATCATCATACTCCCTCATCATCATACTCCCTCATCATCATACTCCCTCCTCATCATACTCCCTCATCATCATACTCCCTCATCATCATACTCCCTCCTCATCATACTCCCTCCTCGTCATACTCCCTCCTCATCATACTCCCTCCTCATCATACTCCCTCTGGCCCCAGTTCAACAGAAACCACCTGCCTCCAGGACACCAGGGAGGGTCATAATGACCCGTCATTACCTCATCAAGCTGGATTATTTAGTAAAAGTGGGGCTATACGTAACAAAGGCTTTTAACAAAGCCTCTCCAGCAGAGAACTAGATATAATATTTAAGATCAACGTACCAAAGATGTTTTTTTTTTTTTTACGGTCTTAACGGAGATGACAGTTTACACGATACCGCTGTTATTATATTGAACTTCTTAATTGGACTTTATGAATGAAAGTGTATTGTACTGTGGAGATGACTTGAGATTAGGACTGATTAAATAGGGAAATCAGTGAAGTTAAGCCTCATCCAGTTCAACATTCACCCTAATTAAAAGCAGTCGACTGGAACTGGGCCTGGATTCACACTTGCTCTCGTGGGCTTCTTTGAGCATTTCCTTAATGCTGTTAAACTTGCATATCAAATATATGGTATGTATGGAGAACAGATGGATTTAATTATTTTTGAAATCTTCTGATGAGGCTACGTAAAACTTAATTGGCGTGTGCCAATTACTTTTTACTGGAGACATACAGTAGTAATAGTGGCTTGTTTGTAGGGAAAGAGGAAACGTGCAAAAACATCTCAGTGGGTTAGTTGCAATTAACCTTACGTCAAATCATGTAATGGCAAGAGAAACAAAAAGTTGTTTGAAAAGTTTTGAACAGCCTTTGAACAAAGTGAATCGTGTTGTTTGCCAGGAATGAAAGAGAAGCGCTGATATTTGTGTCTTTTTTTTTTTTTTTTAAACCTCTTGTTTTGGATCTGGATGCCAAATGGACTGGCTTATAGCGCCTTATTCCAAAGCTCTTTACAACAGCCTCTCATTCACCCATTCACACACACCAATGGCGACAAGCTACCATGCAAGGCGCCGGCCCGCTCATTGGGTGCAATTTGGGGTTAAATGTCTTGCCCAAGGCCAGCTGGGGCTCGAACCGCCGATCTGCCAACCTTGCGATCATAAGATGCCGTCTCTACCTCCTGCACCACAGCTGCCCCGTGGTCAATGTGGATGGTCAATGTGGATGGTCAATGTATAGTTCCAACGATTATAATCAATGCGTTGAATCACAGTTTTTCCTCATTCAGCCTGCGAGAATCTCATGGTGTGTCATCGGCAACTTTGGAAAGCAGCAGAACTGCTAAATTGCGCTTTCATGTTGCGGAGTTCCCTTGACATCGGGCTGCTTAAGGACCTTCTCAAAACGAACTGTACCGAGAAGTCTCCTCTGGCCGTTTAAACTGCAGCTGAGATATTATGTTGCACTGAATATTGGGAAATATGTAAACATTAGAACAGGATGAGTCCACCATAACCCTCATGAATCATAAAACCCTACTTTAACAGTGTATCTGTGTGTCCCTGGCGGCGGCGCGGTGGAGGCTCACATGAATGATGCATTTCTGTGAAGTTTTCGGGCAGAGGGGCTGAGAGGGGCCTGAACTAACGGACCGAAAGGCTCTCTGGCAAAGACAAGGGCTGGGGCTCTCCTGAGTTTTCCTTCCTCTCACCGTTCCTCAGCTTTTCAAGAATACACAATCACAGTACGTGTACCCTTGCACCATACTTACTGCCTGAGGAATATTTTTGTTCCAGGTGGTAGCGAGAAATGAGAGGGTAAAAAGTAAAGAGAAACGCTCGAATAGAGGGGCTTTGATTTGGCAGTGTGTGTGTTGGTGTGTGTGTGTGTGTGTGTGTGTGTGTGTGTGTGTGTGTGTGTGTGTGTGTGTGGGGGAGGTAAGATGAGGAGAGCACTTCAGATATCACTCACCGTTCAGGTATCGAGGCTTGGCTGTCTATCTGATCCGTGCTGACGGATGTGCTGTATCACCATTTCAATAAGAGTGGACAATTACCTTGACAAAGTACTGGTCAGCCGAAAGGAAATGCCTCACATTTGTCAAGAAAAGGGATAAAAAGAGCTAAAAGATGTCCCCCAGAAACCCATTACGGTGGAAGGTATCTAGCTGTACCGTATGTGAGGGGAAAGTCATTTAGATGCAATGCAGCTCAATAAATCCACTTCAAATAAGTTTCACTCGCGTTTTTTTTTTTACCACCATTTTATTTAATTTTTTAAAATGGAAGCACGCGTGTCCCTAATTACCCCCGCTACTGAATGACTAACCAGCTCTGGTGTTTCTCGTTAAGCGATGTCAACAATGTCTCACAATAGTGACTTCCTGGAATACAAAGGTGCGGTTTCCAATTAACAGAAACTTCCCTTCGAGCGATTCACCTATAATAACAAAAACGTTGGGCCCTTTTAAAAAGCAAACCGGTAGACTCTAGTCTCTAGTATTGCTTTTCAATAAACCTTCATGCTGTCATTTGGTATTCATTCATCTAAATGTGTGTATTGTTAGAGCTGCACAATGTCCTTTTTTTTTTTTTATAGTGTCTTGTTTTTATTGCTGCTATTTGAATTGCATTCGTTTTCCCCCCGGTTTTTTCCTACACCAAGGGCGTATGAAAGAGGTGGGCGGGTGGCAGGGGGGGCTGAGGACATGAACATCAACATTATCTATTTAGATCATGTACATGTACATTATCTACCCCCTCCCCCTCCCACACACACACACACACACACACACACACGCACGCACACATACACATACACACACGCACGCACACATACACACACACACACACACACACACACACACACACACACACACGCACGCACGCACACATACACACACACACACACACACACACACAGACACATGCACACGCACACACACAATCTCTGACCTTCCAAATGGCTCTTGTCATGGTGACATGCTTGAAGTGTTTAATTGAGAGTGGGCACAAACACTCACAGCTAAGCGTTGCCATGCCATCACCCCCCGCTGTAACCACAAGCCTGTGAAATGGACTGCCGCATTTTTTACTTGTTTTTTTAACAACAAAAAAAACAAATTTCTATCTTTCTGTTTTTGTCGCGCACCACTTAAGTTTTCCTTCATGGCCCAGCGACTTTGATCATGAAGAACTCAGACGTAGAATGAATCAGCAGCCTGTGTGTACGGGGGGTAGCTAGCACGACAGCAAGAGCCACTGGCAGGCTGTTTTGGGGCTTGGCTTGGTGAGTCAAAGCTTTTTTGGGGGGTGATGGGACTTGATGCAACAGCAATCAGGCTCTTGGGGATAGGCTCCTCAGATGAATAACTGGGCTCGGTGCTGAGCATAACTAAAAGCTCATTAAGCCAGCAGACAGATGGAACTCCAGTTTGTCTGCTTTGCCTCATAATGAGGTTGTACTAAGGAAGCTTAGCGGCAGGGTTGGGTTTTTTTAAACAGAATTTTTGGAGGTTTTAACAGACTGATTTGCTTACCAGACTGCAGCAGGATTGTGTGTGTGTGTGTGTGTGTGTGTGTGTGTGTGTGTGTGTGTGTGTGTGTGTGTGTGTGTGTGTGTGTGTGTGCGTGCGTGTGTACGTGTGTGTGTGCGTGCGTGCGTGAGTGAGTGAGTGCGTGCGTGCAAGCGTTTGTGTGTGTGTGTCTGTGTGTGTGTGTGTGTGTGTGTGTGTGTACGTGCGTGCGTGAGTGCGTGCGTGCGTGCGTACGTGCGTGCGTGCGTCTGTGTGTGTGTATCTCTGTGTGCGTGCGTGAGTGAGTGCGTGCGTGCAAGCGTTTCTCTGTGTGTGTGTGTGTGTGTGTGTTAAATTGTTCCCGCCGGTGTTAAATGATTACGCTTTCTTGTTCAATTTTAAAGGCGCCCCTACGGTACCCTACTTTGCTCATGTGCGTTCCGAGAGCAGAGAGAGAGGGTGTGCTCTTAAGAAATCCGTTGTCAACAGGAAAAGAAAAAAAAAAAAAACGTATTGTAAAGAGAGTAATAACAAACTGCCATAGTGGGCCCACGTTTCCATAGCAACAAACCAATTTTCACTATTCATTGTGAAGAATAATGTCGGGAGTGTGTTGTGTTCGGCCTTATCCTATCCTCCTAAATGGCTTTTCATACACGTTTCATAAATCCCTATAGCATGGAGAATCCCGATGAATAGTATGCAAATTACATTTTAGCAACAAGCGAGTACAAAGGGAATAGGAGTTATTTGTGTTTCTCTAACCCTGTAAAAGCTGTGTCACTCGGGGGTTAATTTGCGTGCGTGTTTTCGTCTTTACTCAGCGTCATGCCAGTGTCAGCCTATGGAGGCTAGTGGAGGTAGAAATCGGAGGCTGGGGGAGGCCGGGGGAGGCTGGTAGAGGTAGAAATCAGAGGATGGGCTCATTGTAATGCATGGAACGGAATGAGGACACAACCCGTCTGATACCAGTCCTCATTCCATTCCGTGCTAGACAATCCCGAGCCCGTCCTCCAATGTCTACCCCCACCAGCCTCCCCTGGCCTCCACCAACCTCCCCTGGCCTCCACGAGCCTCCCCTAGCCTCCACCAGCCTCCCCTGGCCTCCACCAACCTCCCCTGGCCTCCACCAACCTCCCCTGGCCTCCACCAGCCTCCCCTAGCCTCCACCAGCCTCCTCTACCTCCACCAGCCTCCACCAACCTCCCCTGGCCTCCACCAGCCTCCCCTAGCCTCCACCAGCCTCCTCTACTTCTACCAGCCTCCTCCCTACCTCCACCAGCCTCCTCCCTACCTCCACCAGCCTCCTCTCTACCTCCACCAGCCTCCTACCTCCCCTAGCCTCCACCAGCCTCCTCTACCTCCACCAGCCTCCTCTACTTCCACCAGCCTCCACCCTACCTCCACCAGCCTCCTCTACCTCCACCAGCCTCCTCCCTACCTCCACCAGCCTCCTCTACCTCCACCAGCCTCCTCCCTCCTCTACCACCACCAGCCTCCTCTACCTCCAGCAGCCTCCTCCCTCTCCTAGCCTCCACCAGCCTCCTCTACCTCCACCAGCCTCCTCTACCTTCACCAGCCTCCTCCCTACCTCCACCAGCCTCCTCTACCTCCACCAGCCTCCTCCCTACCTCCACCAACCTCCTCTCTACCTTCACCAGCCTCCTCCCTACCTCCACCAGCCTCCTCTACCTCCACCAGCCTCCCCTACCTCCACCAGCCTCCCCTACCTCCACCAGCCTCCTCTACTTCCACCAGCCTCCACCCTACCTCCACCAGCCTCCTCCCTACCTCCACCAGCCTCCTCTCTACCTCCACCAGCCTCCTCTACCTCCACCAGCCTCCTCCCTACCTCCACCAGCCTCCTCTACCTCCACCAGCCTCCTCCCTACCTCCACCAGCCTCCTCTCTACCTCCACCAGCCTCCCCTACCTCCACCAGCCTCCTCCCTCCCCCAGCCTCCACCAGCCTCCACCAGCCTCCCCCAGCCTCCACCAGCCTCCACCAGCCTCCACCAGCCTCCCCCAGCCTCCCCTGGTCTGTCCTCTTTTCTCGTACTGAGCGTGTGTTGGCCAGCGGCAGGGTATCACTCAGGGTAATGTGATAGGCTCGTTTATGAGGACAGCCTCTTATGAATATGCTTGTTCAAGAATATTCTCCAGGAGACAAAGCGAACCCTGTCATCTACCAGCCCCCCGAAGGCTTCCGAAGACTTGTCTTTGCACCTTGAGCTCAAAAGCGGTGATTCATTCTTGGAAGAGAAAGAGAAAAAAATACATTAATCCACAGCGTTCATTTTTTGTTCACTCCGGCTCTCTGTTCTCGTCGTTTAGATGAAAAGAAATGTGACTCATGATCATCATTTGAGTTTTCAGTTTTTTTTTTACACCAGTGGTGGGGGGGGGGCGTGGGGGGGGCTGGCGGGGGTCGAGATCGGAGAAGACGAGCTCATTGTAAATGCATGGGATGGAAATTTGCATTACAATGAGCCCCGCGGCCTCCGATTTCTACCTCCGCCAGCCTTCTCTGCTTTTACAGTAGCCTACACCAGCTGTAGAGGATTCAAACATCGACGAAGTACAGCGATAATCTGCCTGGTTCCACATTGGAATCGCTTCAGCCAACTCCTCTGTCCTTGTCACGCCTGCCATGCATACAGTAAGTAGAAATTGGCTATAACATACACTGATCTGGAGCCAGGCAAGTAGAAAGCTTCATTTGAAGGCTGAAGAGGTAGCAGCAGCAGCAGTATAACCCAACACACACACACACACACACACACACACACACACACACACACACACGCCTGCAGGAATGACCATTAAACTATGAAATGAACTACTGGAGTCTGCCAGTGTGTCTCTCTTGGCACATTAACCCTGCCGGAAGACGGGGCTCGTTGTAATGCATAGAACGGAATGAGGAGTGGTGCCAAAAAACACGTGTGTGTGTGTGTGTGTGTGTGTGTGTGTGTATGTGTGTGTGTGTGTGTGTGTGTGTGTGTGTGTGTGTGTGTGTGTGTGTGTGTGTGTGTGTGCGTGTGCGTGCGTGTGCGTGTGTGTTGTCCTCCGATTTCTACCTCCACCAGCCTCCCCTGGGAAGAGCCCTATAGAAACTGTGTGGAGTCCTATGTTCTCCACGCTTGGCCATCTGGGACTGCTGTATCTCTGTCATGCAGAGTTTGGCCCTTTTGATAGGGAGCCAGGCTAAACCACCCAACACTCACTCTGTTGGATTTGAGTGTGCTAGCTAGAGTTAGCTCAGAGTTAGCTAGAGTTAGCTCAGAGTTAGCTCAGAGTTAGCTACAGTTAGCTCAGAGTTAGCTAGAGCTAGTGAGTTAGCTAGAGTTAGTGAGTTAACTAGAGTTAGTGAGTTAGCTAGAGCTGGTGAGTTAACTAGAGTTAGTGAGTTAACTAGAGTTAGTGAGTTAACTAGAGTTAGTGAGTTAAATAGAGTTAGTGAGTTAAATAGAGTTAGTGAGTTAACTAGAGTTAGTGAGTTAGTGAGTTAACTAGAGTTAGTGAGTTAGCTAGAGCTGGTGAGTTAACTAGAGTTAGTGAGTTAACTAGAGTTAGTGAGTTAACTAGAGTTAGTGAGTTAACTAGAGTTAGTGAGTTAGCTAGAGCTGGTGAGTTAACTAGAGTTAGTGAGTTAAATAGAGTTAGTGAGTTAACTAGAGTTAGTGAGTTAACTAGAGTTAGTGAGTTAACTAGAGTTAGTGAGTTAGCTAGAGCTGGTGAGTTAACTAGAGTTAGTGAGTTAGCTAGAGCTGGTGAGTTAACTAGAGTTAGTGAGTTAAATAGAGTTAGTGAGTTAACTAGAGTTAGTGAGTTAACTAGAGTTAGTGAGTAAGCAGGAGTTAGTGAGTTAACTAGAGTTAGTGAGTTAACTAGAGTTAGTGAGTAAGCAGGAGTTAGTGAGTTAACTAGAGTTAGTGAGTTAAATAGAGTTAGTGAGTTAACTAGAGTTAGTGAGTTAACTAGAGTTAGTGAGTAAGCAAGAGTTAGTGAGTTAACTAGAGTTAGTGAGTTAACTAGAGTTAGTGAGTTAACTAGAGTTAGTGAGTTAACTAGAGTTAGTGAGTTAACTAGAGTTAGTGAGTTAACTAGAGTTAGTGAGTAAGCAAGAGTTAGTGAGTTAACTAGAGTTAGTGAGTAAGCAGGAGTTAGTGAGTTAACTAGAGTTAGTGAGTTAACTAGAGTTAGTGAGTTAACTAGAGTTAGTGAGTAAGCAGGAGTTAGTGAGTTAACTAGAGTTAGTGAGTTAACTAGAGTTAGTGAGTTAACTAGAGTTAGTGAGTTAGCTACTGTCAGGGAGTGAGAGGAGATGGCTGCTAAAGGGCCTACGGATCTGGAGTCATCAGGCTAAAATAACAACACCTCTGTTGAAGGTGTGTGTGTGTGTGTGTGTGTGTACGTCCGCGTGTGTGTGTGGGTGTTTGTGTGTGTGTGTGTGCGTGTACGTCCATGTGTGTGTACGTCCGTGTGGGTGTGTGTACGTCCTTGTTTGTGTGTGTATGTGTGTGTAAGTCCATGCGTGTGAGTGTGTGTGTGTGTGTGTGTGTACATCCACGTGTGTGTGTGTGTATGTGTTATAAAAGGTGAGCTTCATACTGTGTTGCTGCGTCCTGCCCAGTTAAAGGCCAGCTGAGCCAGTGATGCCCGGTGGCGCTCTGCTGCCAATCACACAGCCCTCTATGACATCACACAGCCCTCTATGACATCACACAGCCCTCTATGACAGCCTGGGGTAATTATCTGCTGACACTCTGCCCAGGGAAGCACAGAAATCACTGGGAGAGAAGCTTCTCTCTCACTCACACACACACACACACACACACACACACACACACACACGCACACACACACGCACACACACACAGGGAGAGAAGCTTCTCTCTCACTCACTCTCTCACACACACACACACACACACACACACAGGGAGAGAAGCTTCTCTCTCACTCACATGCACACACACACACGCGCATGGACGTACACACACACACACACACACACACACACACTGGGAGAGAAGCTTCTCTCTCACTCACTCTCTCACACACACACACACACACACACACACACACACACACACACACGCATGGACGTACACACACACACACACACTGGGAGAGAAGCTTCTTTCTCACACATACACACAGACACACACACACACACACACACACACAAGAAGCTTCTCTGTAACGCTTTCTTCCGCTATCTCCCTCCCTCCCTCCCTCACACCAATGCCTCCCACCCTCCCCACCACCTCCCTCCCTCCCTTCCCCATCCTCCTCCCTTTATCGAACATTCACTCCATTGCCTTCCCCCTCCCCCCCCCCCACCATCTCCCGTCTAACCCCCCCCCCCCAATCCCCCTCCCCTCTCTTCCCCTCCCCCCCGCTCTCCCACTCTGAGGGTAGATTGACACCCTGCGACCCGCAGACATGGCGGGAGTCAGCCCCAGGCTGTCAAGAGACACCTGACAGGAAACAGATAACTCTCAGCTCAGATAGAGGAGAGGGAGATAGAGAGCTGGGAGTCCACATGGGGTGGGGGGAGGAGGGGAGGGGAGGTGGGGGGGTTGGGGGTGATTCTGGACAGGGTACTTGTGTGTACAAACACTTGTTTTTGTTGTTGTTGTTGTTGTAACAACATGGTATTAACATGTTATTATTACATTTTTACATTACGTTTTACATGTTTGGCATTAAGCAGACGCCTTTATCCAAAGCGACTTACAACGTTTGTCTAAGTGAGTTAATCATCTATCCGACACAGTCATCATATGAAAAAGGAATCTATGCTAGGGCCAGGGGCCATTGGCAGTCACCATGCTAGAAGAAGGAATTTTTGGTGTTATTGTATTTATAGTAGATAAACTGTACAGGGGGGTCATGGGGAGGAGGAGGTGTTTAGGAGGGACAGTTAAGATGTTGCCTGAAGAGATGGAGGTCTCCAGTCTACGGTGGAAGATAGGTAGTAGTGATTCTCCAGTCCTGACATCAGTGAGAAGGGGCGGGGGGTAGTGGGCCAGAGTCAACATACTGGTATTTGCAGTGGTGTAGTCTAGTTTTTTCTAGTGGGTATATTGTGATTTTTCCCTCCCAGCCTCATATCGTTCATTTCGGAACGCCATAAAAATGTATTTGCACTCCCTGTCTAACGTTATATATATATATATATATATATATATATATATATATATATATATATATAAATTACATGTTATAAGGCTGATCTGTGCATGATAGTGCTGCATTTTGACATATTTCTCTCCCCCCTTTGATGGTATGCTATAGTCAGTCCCAATGGTTCAAGTGCTTCGTAACACAGACGGGGTGAATTTTCTGAATGAAAGTGAAAGTTCTGTCACAAAACTCCATTACGTATCCTCACACATTTTGTGACAAGTGGGTATATGGAAATCCTTGGCCTTTCCTAGTGGGTATACGGCGTAGTCCTGCGTATCACGTAGACGACACCACTGGGTATTTGTATCTGTTTATATGACTTGACACTCCTACCTGGATGACAGGCAGGCTGGGCATGGTAAAGTCGATAAGTCAGAACCGATATTAAGCCTGTCACTATTCTATTCCTCCTGAGAAATTCCATATTATTTCACACACGCGTGGTTCATATATTAACTGACACACAAAATCAAAGATCAATAGTCTTGATTTATTCTTGTAAACTATAACCACAGCTTAGGAGCTTAGGGAAGTATACCGTTTGACCTCAGATCAACACAGACTGCTGCCTCTGCAGAGGTCTGCCTGAGGTGAACTACACAGAAATGTGAAAATGGAATGTCATTTTTTACTTTAAAAACAACTAACTAGGTTTTCACTCAGATTCAGTCAGTACAGATATGATATCTATATTGCAGTAACGAAAACAACCTTATTTACATTGACCTTTAGAAGAGCCAGTCTGAACAGGAATCGGGGAGGCTGGTTGAGGTAGATGTAGAGGACGAGGTCATTGGAACACGTGGATCGGAATGAGGAATTGCGTCAAACACACATTTTCGATTCCATTCATCACTAACGAACAGAGATGCATGCCCTATCAGGGGAGGCTGGTAGAGGTGGAAATCGGAGGATAGGCTCATTGTGATACATGGAATGATGAATGGAATGCCTTTAAGCATAATCCATCACTTGATACCAGCAGGAACAATTTAACACACACACACACACACACAGACACACACACACACAGACACTAATGCACTTAACTATTCACACAGATAGATTTGACCTCATCATTCCAGCCATTACTGGATTAGCCATCCTCCGATTCCCACCTCTACCAGCCTCTACCAGCCTCTACTAGCCTCTACCAGCCTCTACTAGCCTCTACCAGCCTCCACCAGCCTCTACTAGCCTCTACCAGCCTCTACCAGCCTCTACTAGCCTCTACTAGCCTCTACTAGCCTCTACTAGCCTCTACCAGCCTCCACCAGCCTCTACTAGCCTCTACCAGCCTCTACCAGCCTCTACCAGCCTCTACTAGCCTCTACTAGCCTCTACCAGCCTCTACTAGCCTCTACCAGCCTCCACCAGCCTCTACTAGCCTCTACTAGCCTCTACCAGCCTCTACCAGCCTCTACCAGCCTCTACTAGCCTCTACTAGCCTCTACTAGCCTCTACTAGCCTCTACCAGCCTCTACTAGCCTCTACTAGCCTCTACTAGCCTCTACTAGCCTCTACTAGCCTCTACCAGCCTCTACTAGCCTCTACTAGCCTCTACTAGCCTCTACCAGCCTCTACCAGCCTCTACTAGCCTCTACCAGCCTCTACCATCCTCTACCAGCCTCTACAGATAGGGAAGGCATCTCTGTTTGCTAGTGAGGGGGTGGCTATCGATTGTTGCAGGTCCAACATTCTCCCAGAGCTATATGGCTCTCCTGTGAGGCACATTTCAAAAACAACGGCGTAATTTTACACCCTGGTGCAGTCTGCAGTCTGCCAATATGCCAGTCACCCCCCCCCCTCTCTCTCTCTCTCTCTCTCTCTCTCTCTCTCTCTCTCTCTCTCTCTCTCTCTCTCTCTCTCTCTCTCTCTCTCTCTCTCTCTCTCTCTCTCTCTCTCTCTCTCTCTCTCTCTCTCTCTCTCACTCTCTAAATTAGTGGAAGCAAGGTTGACTTACCCGTGACAGAAAGCAACACAATTTGAAACAGAAGAAATTGCTGATGTCAGCGAGACTAAGCTGTTTTCTTCAGCTGCTTGCCAGTCGAATTGTGAAAACCTAATCAATCAATCTGGCGTTGTTTATGTTTATCACTGTCCATCACAGAGCACTTCGCAAGTGGGGGTTCAATTGTCTAGAGTGGGTTCAGGAAATAATTCACTCTGGACCACGATACCGATACCAGGTAGCAAAACGGACAGTCCCTGCCTACCTGCAGGCAGTGGTCAACCCCCCGAACATCAGCCCGTTCACTCCGCTCCTCCACCTCTGCTGGCCGACCGGCCCCACCACCTCTACGCCTACACGGCAGTCAGTCACGCTGCCCGGTCACGTCTCTTCACGACACTGGCTCCCCGCTGGTGGAATGAGCTTCCCACGGCTGTCAGAACTGCTGAGTCACTACCCATCTTCCGCCGGAGACTAAAGACCCATCTCTTCAGGTTACACCTGAACTGCTCTTCTTGTGACATCTACTACCCCCCCCAGCCCCCAATGTATCGATTATAAGTCGCTTTGGAATAAGGCTGCTAAAAAATCTGCTAAATGCCCAAAAAAATAAAAATAAATGTAAGTGTAATTGATTGGCTGGCATTGATTGATTTGATACAGATTGGCTGGCATTTGCAGCATGGGAAACGGAGTTGCTGTTCAAT
>NC_137687.1:22447342-22449842 GCF_963989245.1 Nansenia antarctica
AAACTTGAAACTTGTTTTCAACAAGTCACTCCAAAAAGTTGAACTGAGTCCATCTTTTAAAGTACATACAGGAACATGTGGAAAAGGTCCATGGGGTTGAATACTTACCGAAGACACTATAGCTGGCAGAAATACAAACTCCTTCACCTGCCTGTCTCGGACTGAGGTAAATAGCCATAACATCAACTTTGCGAGTATAGTATAGTAGAGTATATATGGAAAGCAGCAGTTCCACGCTCGGGTGTTTCAGCACAGGATGTCATACAGTATGAATGAGGACCGCATCCACAGCCATGTCATCCTCCCCCAGGACCCAAACACAATCACACATTGACAGGTTCATTTTTAACACAGAACACAATGTGAGCTAAGAAGATCTCTTCCCATTTCAAATGTGATTGGCCGTGGCAAAGTTTGAAGCTTATTGGTGATTGTGTTATTGTGTTATTGCGTCTGTACGGTTTAACACAGATAAATAATAAATATAACTGACTGGTTGGGTTGTAGATCAGCGGAGTAACAGAGTGCCCTCACAGTGTCACACGGCTGACAGCGGCGTGCATTAATCAGCGCGTTGCGATTCATGGTGCAACTATTACCACGGAGTCCAAGGACGTTTGTCACCTCAGATATTCATCCTCGCCTTTTTGATTCTGCTGCCTGTGCTCCTTCACCACGTGTTGAGTTTTTTGCCCAGCCACCCCCCGTCTTCTTTTTTTTAACAGTTATTACAAACCAAATAGTGAAAATACCACCGCTGATCTGTGATCAGACTTTGGCTGAGGTGCTGGAACTGAAGAGTATCAATAGAGTGCAAAATAACAGCATCCGCACACTAATAACTAAAGAATCGAAGTTTTCTTTGCAGTGTTTAGTGTGAGGATGCTGTTGCATAATAGAAGTGTTTATTAGGATCGTGTTATCTTGTATCTTGTTAAAGAGATATTCCTTTTGTGAATTGATCATGTACAGGAATTTGACCAGCCGTGTAAAGGCGTTAAAGGGTTAACAGAGCTTTCCGACCAGTCCGGTGTCAGAGTCGGAGAGCTGCTTAATTGTTGCATCTCTAATACAGAGGTTAGTATAACCCTAACCCTAGCCATAACCCCTAATCCTAACCCTGCTAACCCTAGCCATAACCCCTAATCCTAACCTAGCCATAACCCCTAATCCTAACCCTAACCATAGTCATAACCCCTAATCCTAACCTAGCCATAACCCCTAATCCTAACCCTAACCATAGCCATAACCCCTAATCCTAACCCTAGCCATAACCCCTAATCCTAACCCTAACCATAGCCATAACCCCTAATCCTAACCTAGCCATAACCCCTAATCCTAACCCTAACCATAGTCATAACCCCTAATCCTAACCTAGCCATAACCCCTAATCCTAACCCTAACCATAGTCATAACCCCTAATCCTAACCCTAACCCTAGCCATAACCCCTAATCCTAACCTAGCCATAACCCCTAATCCTAACCCTAGCCATAACCCCTAATCCTAATTTAGCCATAACCCCTAATCCTAACCCTAACCATAGTCATAACCCCTAATCCTAACCTAGCCATAACCCCTAATCCTAACCCTAACCATAGCCATAACCCCTAATCCTAACCCTAGCCATAACCCCTAATCCTAACCCTAGCCATAGCCATAACCCCTAATCCTAACCTAGCCATAACCCCTAATCCTAACCCTAACCATAGCCTTAACCCCTAATCCTAACCTAGCCATAACCCCTAATCCTAACCCTAACCATAGCCCCTAATCCTAACAATAGCCATAACCCCTAATCCTAACCCTAACCATAGCCATAACCCCTAATCCTAACCATAGCCATAACCCCTAATCCTAACCCTAACCATAGCCATAACCCCTAACCCTAACCCTAGCCACAACCCCTAATCCTAACCCTCATTTGCAGCTAAAGGCGCTGTCCGTGGTGCTGAAAGTTATTTTGCGGTGGGGAGGTAGACAGGTGGGGAGGTAGACAGCGGAGGCCTGTTGGGATCTTGGATATCTGTTGGGATCCTTACATTTTCAAAATCACATCAGGATAAGCTAGTATGAAGCTATATTGCAGTTTTTCTGTGTAGGAGGCAGGCTAATTTACACAACGCGCCAACTAGTGGTCTTTGTGTGTAAGTAGCAGCTTCCTATTGTAAAGACCCTGAGGCGGCTCTTATAGTAGGTGAAATAGGCACGGCTGTTCTAGTGTTAACGTCACTGACTGTTGTGTGTTGGACTAAGTAGTTTCTCAATGATGTACTGGTTCTCAAAGTAGCTTTAGTTTGACATTTACATACATTTACATGCTTGGCATTTAGCAGACGCTTTTATCCAAAGTGACGTCCAACAAATACATTTGACTAAGTAAGTGAATCATCTATGCGCCAGTCATCTATCAAGGGTACCTTTAGTGCAGTTCATCTTTCCTTGTAAAGTAATTATTTTTAGTTATATACATTTACAGTAGAGTAGCTCCAACACTGGCAA